>NC_090944.1:53910941-54280941 GCF_040807025.1 Struthio camelus
ACACATTGTTGTAACAATCTCTCACTTCTAAATGGAACAAGGTATTGTTTCAAATTAATGTTAACCTCAGAGATGCCAAATGCACTGAATTTCATGAGTCTTTCTTTAAGACTCTCCTCTCTCTGCATGAGTTTTAAACTTGATCTCAAAGAGCTATTTTAAAGAGAGAAGGGCTACACTATCTTGAAATTTTCTAGAGTCTGGGTTTCACTAATCCTGAGTTCAGACATCAAAGAGCATGGATATTTTAGATTCCCTCAGGAACTGATTTAATTGTGTAAGTATCTTTAAGGTATAGCTTTTCTTTTTGTTACTGTTTTTTTTCTGTTCATCTCAGAACTTTTCTGTTTCAAAATTTTAAAAATGCATTAAAAAAATGAAAGCATTTTGTATATGCATACACAGAAAAACACACTGTTAAAGATAAAAGAATCCCTTCACTTTGCATAAGGAATGGAATGTAGGTTTCAACACAGAGCTGCAGACTCCTAGTATGTTAGAGGGAACTCTCCATCCATCTACACTGCTTTCGGTAGTCACCCGTCTCCCTCAAGCAAGCTCTTCTTTTGAGTGCCTCCAATTTTTCTCCCGTGACTACCTCAGCTTTTTCTCCCTGTATGTTAATCCCAAGGCATTTTAATTGCAGTGTCCTTATAAGCTATTTTTGGCACAGTAACTTCATGGGAATGGCAAAAGTCAATAGAAATATGGGAATAAGGAAAGATGGGAATGACAGCTCTCTGTTACTTAGCTCACTAGAAAATTAGAAAAGTGAGCTCTACCTATCTGATGTCATCTAAGCATCAAGTGGAGAATAAAGGTTTTTCAGGAGCCATGTATTCATTTTAGTTTTGTGAGTTTTACAGAGCAGATGACTCAGAAGAGGAAAATAAGTATATGCACCATTGCTGAATGGTAAACATTTTGCTTAATGAATGAAATATCTTGCAATTTTCAGAGTATTTTACAATTTACATTAGGAAATATCTTGCTGAAGAGTCATCAAGGGGACCTGAAGACATAAGAGAATTATTTGTGTTTATTTGGGTCTGTTTTCTTTCATTTCTTCTCAGGTTTTCTTTTTCTTTGCCTTTATTATTCTGACCATAGACTTCTGTCTTCTTCCTTCACTAATGCAATCAGGATAATTAAACCAGTTTGAAAGAATTTACAAGTGCTGTTGGCATCTTAGTCCCTTGACTTGGATTATTTTCTTTTCTTCTGTTCAAAGAAGCCTGTTTAGTTAGTACTTCACTTCTATTAGAAAGAAGGAGAGCTCAAATTTGTTGGATATTAAAGCCACTTCATAAAAGTACTCCTTTGAGGTAGTGGACACCAGGGATAAAGAGAACTGGCAATGTCTGTGACAACTCTTTGGCAAGGGCTTGAATTACAGATCTATGCCTTGAAGATGGAGTAGTTTTAGAGCTTTCTTTCAGAAAGGGGCACTTAAATTATGTGTTAATAGCTGAGCTCCTGGCCTTTACTTACCAACTTGTTGAAATTACCAAGCCCTACAGTACTGCTGAGGTACAAGCACTGAAAGTTATGGAAAATCACAGGGGTTTCAATGACTATTTAAAGATGTCATCATCCCAGTGATAGCAAAGTTAGACTATTCGTCTTAAAATGGATTCTATTAGAATAGCTATGTTTAAAGCTCAGAAAATTTGCAGAACTCATTTGGATGAATTTTGTGTGTGTGTGTGTGTGTGTGTGTGTGTGTGTGTGTGTGTGTGTGTTTTTCTCCTGTTACTTGGAATTTTTTAGCATTCCCAAATTTTTATTTGGATCCTAAAGGACATTACTAAGTTATACTAATATAATACTAAATAATATTATTAAATAATGATAGTAAATAAGTAATAATAATTAAGTAATATTACCAAAAGTTTATTCTCCAGCACTTCTCAGTAATACAGTCCTGTATTATATTTGCTTCTTCTGTATTTTTTTCCCAAGAAAAATCAGAATCTTACCCAAAATCAGAAGCAAAAAGTGAAAATAGTGGAGGAAAGACTAATTCATCTTGACTTTACAAAAAGCACAGATCTGAGCAAACATTTAAGTCAATTCTTCCTTTTTTTTTTTTTTTTGCAGTGCTTTCCTCACCTTCTATTGAACGTGTCCACTTTTGAAGAAGTTACAATTAAAGGGATGTTCCAGCAGTAAAGTAGTCCTTGTACATTTTCAGACACCTCCTGGTTTGTGTCAGAAATGAATGGTTAGTTTGCAGCTTCATAAATTAGTTACACTGAACAATTTCCACCCCTGCAACTTGTGCTGTGAGGAATGCAGTGACAGATAGATTCTGTGCTGTGTTTGCCTATGAGATGATTTTCTTGAAGTCTCATAATGAGTTGTATTTGGCAGGATTAATGAGTATTATAATGGCAAATGGATGTTTGCAGCTCAGTTGTGTTCCATCACACAGTAACATGGGGTTTCTGGTCCCTTGGAGGCCATAATTGGTGGCATTAATGCAGTTTTTAATTATGCTTCTTGAAAAAATGAATTGGAACCAAAACAAAAGCTAAGTGATCATCTCTCTGTAGTGCCGCGTGGTGTAAACACAGGACCATTGCTGTCTCTGATATCTGTGTTTTGAATTAGGCTGGTGGGAGAGGAAATGAACAGGGTATTTGGCTGCAACTTGATTTGAGAATACTCTTATTTTTACCTTGTTAAATAGCTTTTTAATTACAAGATGCAAAGGGTATTGTTCCCCAAAGACACTGCTCAACATAGTAGGTTGTAAGCTGAACTGCCTGCATAGTAGATTTTATTGTTCCATATGCAGCTCCGTAGCTGCAGTAAGTGTCCATAGGTCTTCATTTATTTAATCACAGAGGGTGTATTCTGATTCCTTCTCTCTTTCCATAATGCATGAAAGCGTTTTGATTAGTGCTGAGTCAGTGCCTACAACAGTGCACCATGTGATAGACTGGATTTGTTTGCCTGCTCTGTTGGCTAACGCTTTTTTGACTGGACTATCTCTAGATCTTTCACAAAGCAAAACAGTCCCCACAACAAAGGTGGTCGACTCACTTGTGCATGCAAGAGCGAAAAAACTTAAAGATCAAAGGAAATTAAAAAAAAAAAAATCCCAAGGAAACAATATCCGAAAAAGAAATTTGAACAAAATGGAAAAGCTGATTGAAAGGCATGTTTCGTTAAAAAAGAGAGTGAAATGATAATTTGTATATTGCCATTGCCATGGTATCTGGTGGTTCGTACAAGACAATGTCACTACTGTTCCATTCTCACAGAACTATGGAAAAATTAAAAGGTAAAGTAGTAAAGCATTGGTTAATTATATAGTTGCACTGTATTTATTTAACAGTTTATCTGCCTTCCTGCCGTGCTGTTTAACGTTTTCTTCCAGCCTGCTGCAGTGTTACAGAGGAGATAATGTAACTAGAATTGCCATTTCTTATGTGATGCATTAAATTGGGATTAATTCCTTATCGAGGGATCTCTCTTTGATATCAGCTTTCGTGAACATAGCTAACCCTCTTGTGATCTGAGTAGCTTTCCATTAAATCCACAATATGTCAATAGAGATATACGTACTGTTGTGTAGGCCTCTATGACTACATATTGTTATCAAAGGACTAGAGCACATAAGGCAAAAGTCTGTGTATGAAGGTGAGGCTTCCATATATTTACCCTATTGTTTGTGATGAGACCTTTTAAAATCTTAGTCTCTTGATAAAGGAGTTGTGGGAGAGGACTTGAGTATATACGTGAATTCCATTCTAGTAAGAGGGACATACCTGGAAAATCCATTTTCATTTTTTCTATTTTTTCATATTTTGAAGCGGTGTATACCAATGCACTTGTAGATATTGTAATGAAACAATCTATGACAATATATTCCAGATGACATACAGTCTCTGTAAGAAATACTCCAAATGTTATAGTTCTGTCAAGTGTATTTACTAGATCTCTATTGAATACAACGGGAACTTAGACACCTGAACTACCTATACCTACTACTTTTACCTATAGGTAAAAAGGCTAAATATGAGTGTCTTAATCTCTACCAGAGTCTAAGTAAAATGAATTCCATCTTTACTCACTGGTATCCGCCTTGCAAAACTACCAGTTTCTTGAATGACAGGCAGATTAAGAGCAATCAGAATTCTTATTACTATTATTTATTATCTGTATAATCACAGTACTTGGAAGCCCTCATTTTTGTGCTGTGTAAGCTCAGCATAAGAAATAAAGCTTACAATATAAGATGAGGAATACAAGATGGATAACACAGGAAAATGACAAAACAGTAAAATAACATAAATCTTCATGTTCAGCTGAAGTTAAGCAACCTACTCTGGATTTGATGTGAACTGTTTAAAAATTCTGTGTTTCACTATTATAGTACATTGCTATATGCTTCTAAGGCATCAGACTTGCAATAACTGTGCTTGGAAAATCTACCGTAAGTGATCTGTTGTGATGCTTTGAGGCATCCCACACTCTCCTCTGTGGGAGAGGTGTCCCACACTCCGCTCTTCTTCACAAGAGGGTCCCCAGCCTGTGTGTGTTGGAGGGAACTTATTCCCCAAACCCAGCACATGGCCACACCAGTCCCCACGTTTGACCTTGCAGTTTGAAAGGAGATGCTTTTCAGTTTGATCCTCTATACATTTGGTGTTCATGACATTACCTCATTTGACTTGCTGCCTCTGAAGATATTGAATGCTCCAAATGTGCCAGCTTCACCAAAAGTTGCTATTTCTTCTTTAAATTCACCATTTCCTCTTTAAATTCTGACAAGCTTTCAGGAAAAACATAGCATAACATAATAAAAGTTTATTTCAGTGGGCTTCCAGCTATGAGATTAGAAAAAAAGTCATAAATGGTAAATAAAAAGTTAAATATGATTTTAGCGTAACAGTAAGTGTGCCTTGTTAGACCTCTCAGTGGCTTGTGTCCCTCACCCAGACTGTCCCTCCATCACACCCCAACTTGTTCTCTAGATGAGGTTCTGGAGCTGGGGTGTAAAGCCTTTGGGGAAGCTCTCAGCCCAGCTTCTGCAGCATCCCTACTGCACTGCACAGGCCTGAGTAAATTTTCTCTCCCTTTCCTTTGTTCAAGGTTTCCACCTCTCCTCCTTTCATTTCAAAGCTTCTTCCTGTATCTTATCCAATAACAATGAAGCTTTGTTGACCCATATTTCCTATGTCACATCTGATTTTTTTGCCCTCAACCCCCCTTTCCTTTTGGAGTGGTGATCTCAGCAAGAAATACAAATGCAATTTTTGAGCCTTTCCTTTTTCTTACTAAAACAAGCCCATCACTCTTTTAGATGATGGCTGTAACAAGCTAACAGTCACTCAGTTTCCCTGACCATCAAGAAAGTCTGAATCCTGATGAATGTCTCCCAGTCCTCTCATGTAGGTTCACCTCTCCTTCCCCTAGAGGAACACTGAGGTAGATAACGGCAGGTGATCTGTGCAGACTTTCAGAGATTGCTGCATAAAGATCAAAATGTATCTTTTGTGAAATATTCAGAATAAAAGGCTGTTTCATCTTTTCTCCTTCCTTTTCTTATCCCTCCTCCATTTCCCCCCTTTTATGGGACAATTGGATAACTGGAGTTGGTACCTGCTGCCTGCGATTTTAACAGAATAACTGCCTAGCAGACAGCTGCATTGATTACTAGGAACAGTGCAACTTTTATCGATCACTAAGGAATAGTATTTAGACTGGTCCATGAGCTGAACAAACTTCAGGGACGTGAACTTAAGCTGAGGACAGCCTCTCCTTCCACTTTTGCAAATTGCTAAATTAGAATAGTTTGGTGCTTAATATCTTATTCTTAATGACAAACATTGCATTAAGTCTAAACTATTTCACATTTCTAAAGCAGTAAAGGCTAAAATAAAAACTGCACCAAGCTTCAGAATTTATGTTAGGTGGGTCCTTATTCTGGCTCCTCCTTGAAAGAGTGCAGGCTAACCTTTGCTAACTCTCCTGAGGTTTAGTTTGAACATTAGCCCAAAGGACCAAAGAGCAAACAGGTACCTCTTTGAATATAACCCTTTCCTCTAAATGTGCCTAGCTTCTGCTCAAAAGTCTTCCTAGACGCCAGTGCTTTCTGCTGCCCCTAAAAGCTATTTTCGCTTCCATTATAGCCAGGGTGGACCCAACAAACCATACCAGCCGGGTAGGTCACCACAAAACAGCCAGCAGTTTTGGGTTTTTTTTGGATCTGCCAACTCCCTCTACAAAAATAGGTTGGCAGAAGAAACTTGCTCTCCTTTTACAGTTAATGATACTGTAAAACGCTGAAAGAAGATAAGGCGTCCTAGGTTATAAAAGTGATCAATAGTAAGCAATCAGGAGGCCAAAGCTCTTCATGTTTATTTTACAGGAAAAGAAGTTATAGGGGATGCTAGCTAGCTGGATAAAAGCACAGTCTAGCTGTCAGGATGTTATGCAGCAGTTAATTCATCCTAGAACTGGATTAACTTTGAAAATGAAAAAGTTGCTTCTCCAGTCATGGAGGATGGTTTGTAGGCCCCATAAATCAGGCAGAAAGCTGCTGAGGATGGAGAGGCTTATGTATATGAAGTCTCTACCTCATGAAGCTTGCACCTGCTTATCAGAATAGGAAAAAAAAAATCTAAAGGTGAATAAGTCGGCTACGTGCAGAAACAAAATATATGATCTTATGCAGTGTGGATAAACAGAATCTCCGGGAAAGAAGAAGTGTTCAATACACTGAGAAAAATACGTATCAAAATGAAAAATATTATCTGACATTGGAAAAGGGACTGCAGCAGGATTTCTTTTGAAGCATAATGCAACATTAGATCTTTGGCAAAAAGACCTAACTTTAATTACCAATCCCCTAGTATGTCTGTTCAAACTCTGCTTTACGATGCATAATGGAGTCAAATCTCTACTCATTTTTTTTTAGTGAGTTGATTCTATTGTATATATTCGAGTAAAATCAACTGCACATTTTTTACAGTGGGCTGAATCTGTGTGGTCTTTACTCTCTCATCAGGAAATAAATCTCACATAATATCAGTAGAGCAGGCTACGGCAGAACCAGTCACCTCCCATTTGCATTAACACTGCTTGTTTATTTTATCCAATGCCTTTTTCACATTTAGCATATTTTAAACTATGCCAGCCATATTATAATATTTTCCCTCTACACAAGTACCACAGATATAAATCCTTTATATGCTCGCTCTGAACTCACTTATAAATACCCATTGAAAACGTCCATTTAAATGATGGTAATGATAGTGGAGTCTAATATGCAGGAAGATTTTGTTATTATCTTATTTTGTGAGTATTTTATTAATAACATATTGATATAAAAGGTAAGAACATTTCACCTCCGTAAATTTGAATCTGCAATTTGTTCTTCTCACTGCACAAACATATTTAGGATGCCACTCAGTAGTACTGATTGAATATTTATTTAAACAAATATCAGTATTACCCAACTAGCTGGAAAATCCATGAGTTTGATTTTGATAGCAGAGCATTTCTCAAAAATTTATGTGTGCATGCAAATGTTGGTGCTTTGGATATAGGCTAAAGTATTTGCTTTATATGTATTATTTTGTTTGAATACAAGAAAGCTGGTTTGATTTGTATGTTTCCCCCTTATAGAATTGTTCCAAGGCTCTGTCAGAGATCACGTAGAGTAATTTTTCCCATCAATCTTTGCTGTGCAGCCATGCACGAATGCAGTAGGAAAAAGGGGGCAGAAATCAAATCACTTAATTGCAGCATTTTTCATCTACATCTTTTGTTTTATGGTGGTAAAGGCCCCGAAGTAGCCTACCATGATTCATGGCTGTCACTGCTGCCGTTAGCAGTTCAATCTTTCATTCTAGGCATTTTGGTACTGAAAGTACCTACACAATTACTTTGATGAATATGACTTGTTTGTTTTTTCCCCATTTTTAGCAGAGAGTGGTTGTGCTTAATACAGACATTTAAATAAGATAGCATTCATGCCTGCTGCATCTCCACTGTTTCAAAAGTTGTGTATCTAGTTTATGAATAAGATCATGTCACCATAGGAATTTTAGTTTACTGCACTTACTGATTTTTTTAACCCCTCCAATTAATAAGTATACATCTTGGAAAAAAATAGTTAAGGCTCACTCCATACAGAAGAAATAATCACTTCAGCTCTGAAACCATGACAACTTCTGAAACCTCAGTATTTTAATTTTTTCAGGAGGGTGGCATGACAAAGCCAGCAAAGCAAGACACATATTGCTGGTCATAAACATAAGAGGTTTGTTTTTTTGTGATGCATGCATGTATCATAGAAAGTGACTAGTAATATATATATATGTTAGGAGAAACATCAGTAACGGCATTAAATATTCTGGGCTATCCAAATGAGCAAGGTTTTCAGAAAAGTGCTATTTTTTTTTAACTCTGCACTGTTAGCACAAAGTATGCCTTCTTTTAAGAAGAGGTAGAAAAGAGGCATGCATATGGGTTTGTTTGTTTTTTTTTTTGTGTGTGCATTCTATAGCAAATTCTTAGCATAAATTTTGATGTGGAAGTCCACTGAAAAGAAGGACCACCATCTTTTGGGACAAAATAGTTTTTGGTGTGGAAATTCCTCTTTATATGTATCCTCAAATAAGATGAGTCTGGCCTTCATCAAAAATAACAATTTCAATTCATTATTAGTAGTTATACACTCAGCCTTGTATTTGAAACTCAGGACTCTATTTTATTGTGGTTCCTCTTTGTCCTTTTATTTCTTTGTTTCCTTCTGATTAATAGGACTAGACATATACTTGTGTAAGGTATTTATGTCAAATGCCCATAGTCAGCTAGAAGGTAGGAGATTCCTGTTATTATTGTCCAGTAGTAATAATAGTCAATGCATTCAACGGTACAGTATTGTACTTATGTGGAATACTCTTTTAAAAGGCCAACATTAGAGCCAGTCTCAAAAGCATCTTAAGACTTAAATTTGAAGAATTCCCCTAATGAAATAAAAAAAAGTAAAAAATAAACCCAAATTTGGTAACTCAAACTGAGAAAAGGAGTTGAATAAAATTTATCTTACTGTAACCTGGATCCACAAGCTGTTCTGCAATCTGCCAGCCCCAGACTTATGGGGTTCAAATGGAGTGGGACAGGTGCTCACTGGAAGTTTCTTCGTTCAAAATAATTTTAAACAACGGCTGATGGGGAAAGATGCAGTCCTGCCAAGACAGGGTTTAAGTACACTTATGTAAGCGGATTACTGGTGGAATTACTGTAACAGTAAAATTGAGCAAATACAAAGGTGTTCACAGGAGCAACTTAAGTATTTACCATTCAGAATTCAAATGCCAGTTGAAATGTTTGTGTATGTGTATTGAAACAGCAGGGGACTGCTGGTGGCAGGTGAACGCTCAGCTCTGAGAATCAGAAGTTTGGGACATGGGACGAGCTAAAAGCTGTTCACCCCTCTTTTTCACATTACACTAGAAAAAGTCCCTTCTTTCACAAAGCTTCCCCAGTACCTCATGCACCCATCTGAATCAGGGCTTTGGAGGGCCTTAATCTGCTCTGGAGGTGACGTAACTGATTTTATATATTCCTACAACACTGTGAATAGACAGGAAATATCTTGGTATTATAGTGACGGTAAAATACAACCTTGGTAAAATACTGAGAAGACTGGTTAGCTGATCAGATGAAGAATGAAATGGTTGGAGTTTGCCTTCCTGTAGCTATTTGGTCCACAGACTATTGCTGGATTTAAAGAAGCAACAGCCATCCTATCTGGATGCGTGTTACTGTGTGCACATTCCTAACAAAGTGTCCAGGTGACTGGGTGTAGGAGTGCATGGCGTAAAAGGAGGAAAGTTATTAAACTTAGCTCTTAAAAAGAATGAGTAGTCTGTACTTATGTGGTATAGCCTAACAAAACAATAAATGCAACCGTGATCCTTCAGAGTCTTGCAAAACATGTAGCTCTTCCATATGAGCAGTTTGCTTGATATCTTTTTTGTGTATGGGTATTAGTAGGAATTATTGACAGCAGCTGAATCTTGCTGGTGCAGCAGTTCAGAAATGAAGGCAATGAGAGGATCCTCAGGCAGAAACTCGTAGTGCCTCAGATCATACCTGAAGCCACTGTCAGAAAAAAAATGACATTCACGCATTGGGTTCTTCACTCGGGGCCATAAGCACAAGGCATGAAACCATTAACAGCATCGCTGCTGAAGACAAGCAAAACAGGCTAGTCCCAGCTGGACTAGTTCTGAAGTTGCTTAAAGTTATTGTTTATGCTCCTATGGTGTAATACAGATGTTTCACAATCCCTCATGTATTAAACATTTTGTACTTGGTGACCTTGGTGATTTCAGGTCTGTATTTGTGTGGTCAACTCCAGACCATAGCTCAATGGAGACTGCTTTATAACACCTCTCAAAAAAAAAACAAAACCCCAAAACCTCAATTATTATGTCCTTTGTGAAACATTCTCAGAAATCTTTAAGCTTTTAAAGGTGAGGAAAGTACCTAGGAAATTTTTCTATAGCCTTTAGGCATCTAATCTCCTAAATTATGAATTTAGCATGATTTTGACAGTCCCCCTAGCTCCCCTCCCCATCTCTCTCCTGTTGCTACTTTAAAAATACATCCTGCCCTAGATGCCACTTTATAAATAGTCCTGTGAAAAAACACAGTAACTTCAAAAACATAGTCCTTTGTGTTTTTGTGAGAATATAAGCGCATCTAACTATTACAATCATGCATGCCAATCTACATGTATGAGCACAAGTGTGTAAATAAACCCACAATGAGTTGTCGTTCTGAATTTTTGGGAACAGAAAAATTAACTTTCCTCTTATAATCTCTCTTAAACTACCAACCAATCAGCATTTTGGGTAAGCTGTTTTTAATTTGTTTAAGAGAGAACACTTACATGCATTAATGTGGCAAAAGAAACCACAGAAATTTATCTGATTAAATAATACATCAAATATAATATCTTGATTAAAATTGGCTTGAAAAATATAATTTAAGGGTTGTATGTTCCTAGCTCTCAGGGCCAGCTAATCAATGGCCTGCTAGTCATATCTTTTCCTTAATTTTTCTTGACTCTATGGACTCATCCTTGTATACAGTAATGAAGCTCAGAGTTCCTCAGGAACGAAAATGACTACTGAGTGAAAACACAGGCAAGCCTAGTGAACTATGAAGCATGCAGAAGGTTAGAAGTCAAGCTTCTACATAAAGTCAAATAAATATGATTTTTCATGAGGGAAACACAGGGTAGGCCAGCCTACAGGGAACCTCATAATATAGCTGCAACCTTCTGCAGTAGCTTCTTATTGCTCTTTAAATGAATACAGGTCATGGGACCGCTGAATAACCCTCTGCTACTGTCAGATGGGTATATACTCTCCCTCAGAAATTAACTACCAAGGACAAGAACTCAGTGATCTCTTCCTCTTACCCAGCCTGGGCTGAACCTCAAGGTTCAAGGTGAAGAGGGCAGCCAGGAAAGCCTGGAGGAACTGCAGTTTGATTGCTCTTTTGTTAGTACCTCCAGGTGTGATCAACATTTCCCATTCACATGAAACGAATGCATATCAAGTAACTGAAGTGGATTTTTCTTTTTTTAAATATTTTGTACCCTGGTATGGTTTTGGGAGGGGGGGAGGAGGGTTCAGGCTGGTTTCATTTATGGATTGGGAGAGTAATATACCATTGACTGAGGTGTTACAAGCCAGCATTATATTTTTGCCTTAGATTCTGTGCTCTAGAGATAATTAGGTGACCATTCACTGAGAGTACCACATCTTATAAAATGGCACAGAAAGGCTTAGAGCTAAAGTAAACTCACATTTGTACTCAAATACTGGAGTAAGTCAAAGCATGTGGGCTGCTTTGTGAAGCAGATGGATAAAAATGTGGTTAAGAGAGGAAGATGATTTGGATGTTGGAGAGGGGGCTGGCAGGCTGCCTATGTTAGTAATGCTAAGGAGTGCTGGAACACTTGATAATTTCAGAGCAAGTTAGTTTGCCACAGCTTACAACCTGCTCAGTGCTGGGGAGAGAGCTTGTTCTGCCTTCTCATCAGTATGTGATATGGAATAATCACAGTGGTTACCTAACAGTGATGAAAAGCTTTAGCAGCAAAGGGAAGGAGACTGCAAATCTGATTGAATGTGGGCATTTCAGGTTTGGAAATATGTGCTACCTACTAAAATGAGCTATCGACTAATTCTGAAAGAAATGTTATATGGGCTTAATGTTCATCTTCATCCACACTATAATGAGAAGGATTAGACTGGCTTCCATATGTGGAATATTTATTTCAGCAATACAGGAAAATGTATTTCCCTAATATTTTTTCTGTATGCACAAGACCTTAAATTTTACAGATGTGATTAATGTTTTAATTTGCTGTTCTAGTTGGATACAAGTTTACCATACAATATAAATTACTTACAAAGAAATTTGCTTATATGGAGTTTAATTCATATGCAGTTTAGCCACCATGTGTGGCATAGCTTTGCTTTCTCTATGGGACCAAGCAGTTGTGCAATTGATTTGCAAAATAAAAAACAATCGGGTTACACAAAGCATTTCTTAACAACCTGAACCAGAGCATTTATGAAGCAAACATGTGCTGTAATTAGTGTTTATTTTAGCATGAATTGGTAAACAGGATATTAATTGTAAGTTGTGAATTGAATTTCTGACACAAATCATTCTGATTAGCCAATATTTAAAAAATATTTATATTGTCAACTATGTACATTTTCATAGAACTCATTTGCATAGCCAAAGAATGACGATGAAATACACCCCTCAAACTGTGTAAATTAACACAGTGCTCAGATTAATTATTTCAGTGTCCCTGGAATAAGAACCTGGCCATGGATTGTGATAATAACAAATTAAGTGAAAAATACAATGTCAAAGTTTCTTTTATTGACTTTTCAGAGAAGAGCTGAAAACAGGACATCCTTGGGATGGTATAAACTGATATCTGCTCTCTAGTCCACATATATGATAATGAAGAAGTCCAGGACTGTTCTCAGGGCACCAAAGACATTCGGGCTCTCTGCACGCTCAGACAGAGCACGACACAGCCTGTGAAGTGAGAGCAAATTTACTCTATCAGTGACTTAGAGACTGGGTGCACAGTGGCTGTATCAGCCTGGCCCAGTGGCTTTGGTATGCCTAATCTCGGACTGGCTCTGGCTGAGAATACACTTTCTGTCCGGGGAGCCAAAGCCCTGTGCTTTTCTGCTTGCGCCTTTGGAAAGCGTGGACAAAGATGCCTTTTTGAAGAGAAGTATCCCCCACTCGGGGCCTTTATTCAGAACCTTATTTTGTATCTGAATATAATTTTTAACTACTTCTCACATCAGCTATGGGTTTCATCAGCAGTATTATGGGAAGTGAAAGCTCTCCGATTTGATGTGTTGCATACATCTACAAACTCCTTGACAAAGAAGGAAGGACAAAATATCTCGGTGTTTAGGCCCAGATACTATTTTCATTGAAATCCATGGGAGTTCTATTATTGATTTAAGCAGAGAGAGGATTTATCATTTTATTACAACTTCCACAGTCAGGAGAGCTCCCCTGTTATCTACCAGGAGGAGGACAGAAGGACCAAAGTAAAGAAAGGTACGTCCTCATCAGGTAGAGATAACAATCTGCCAGCTGAGCACATGGAGAAAGTATACTATGTTTACACTCATAATAACTTTCACAAGTCTAATAACTGAGGTAGCAGGGGTTCTCACTTAATTACCTGTTTCATACTACTGGGATAGTTTATCTGAGGAAAGTTATGTGTGTGTTTGCTTTAAGAGAAAAGAGCCTAATTTCTGACTCAATTTCTGACTCTTTCCTTTCAAATAGGATATGACCAACGTGTTCATTTGTGCTACAGCCAAGGTAATCTGTTCTTACGTATTCTTTGTATATACAGCCATTACGTGTATAGAGTAATTAGGAAAGTAAATAAGGTTATAGAAAATACAAAATAGAAAACCTTTTGTTTGTGTGACTACTTTACTAGGAAAGTGGAACTTGTTTTTCTGGCTTTGTCCTGTGTAATGCAACGTAAATCTAGTATTCAGCATTTCTGTCCCTTTCATTAAGCACTGCTCATTTCAATATAAGCCTTATTAGCTAATTAAACTATTTAATTAGTTATACTTGAGTAGCATTAAATTGCAATCACTTGCATCTGTTTAAACAGAGGACATATTTCATATGTGTCCACAAATGCTGGCACAAAATATTACTCCAGCTAGCATCCAGTGTGACTGGGCAACTCTTCTCTGAACATTTCAATATGTAATCCTAATTCTGTCTAAATAACTGCATGCTGCTAATTCCACTGCAGAAACACCATGTGAATAATGACAGTAAAGTCTATGTTAATAGTGAGGATTTGGGTTAATGTGGACAGGACTGGAGTTAAAATGGGTTTCATTTCATACATTTCAAGGCATATTATATATAGGGATATATATTTACATACTTTAAAATGCAGCTCTTCCCAAACTCTAGCTTTACTGTTCCATAAGCCTCAACATTTCTTTTTACTTGAAAAAAAAATATCCAGACTCTAATTTTGCCTGGTATCTCATGAACTGAGGGAATTAGACAGGGGGTGTAAGATAGTTCACCAGTCTGTCTCTGTATAAACTGATAAAAACTCAGGTATGAGGTTAATTAGATTTAAGTGCTATTTTACCATCTTCAAAGTGGTTGTAGGGATAGCAATATAAACTCACCCATCTCGGAGACAGGCATTTAGGGTCCGCTTGCCTGAATGTAGGCATTAAAAGTCATTTAAGAGAGCTAATGGTATTCCACCTGGCTTCCAGCTGCCAGGCCAGAGAACTGGACTGAGTCATATTATCTATATAGTATAGGCTAAACCTATGTGAAGCTTCAGGTCCTTCACAGGTCCTTAATAGCTCATATAAAATTATAGGTCTTAAAATAAATAGCTTGAGGAAGACTTTTGTACTTTCTGTTTGGACCGAAGGCAACAACCCAAATATAGATCTCATTTACTCCATAAACATCAAAAATTAGGTTGATCTTTCTTTAACTTTACTATCTATTTTCTTTAATAAGGTCACTAGAAAAAAATTGGTCTTTGAGTCAAAGGCATTATTCCACTGCACTTAAAAAACCCTTGTACCCTGAATCAGAGACGCCTGCGTATTATTTGCAGCTCGTCTACATGCAAAAAAACTTCACAGTTTTATGCCTTACACACTTCCAGAATTTTGAAACTGATTTGACATCTTGTTTATTCAGCTCCTGAGAATTTTTAGCCCTGTGAATCTCTTTGGTGTAGACCAGGTGGTCTAATCACTCCTCTACTTCTGAGTTCTGGCTTACGTTTATTCCAATACAGACGCCAAGGTCAAAATTAAGACTGCAGAAGTTTAGGGTGTTCACATTTTGCCCATCAGCATAGGACAAGATGGTCTCTGGGATCTTGAAGTTGGGTGGATTCTGGGAAGACAGAATGAGACTCAGTGAGCTCCTCCACTTCTCACCCCTGCAAGAGGGAAACAGAAACATGCGTACATCAGACACACAAGAAAGCAAGAGGCACAGCACAAGAGGCTAAGAAAAGTAGACACTGATGTGTCTGAATACGAGTTTACCTCCCTCTGTTGGGAGTTAGCTAATGCTACGTGCTTTCCCTTTCAGAGGTAAAGGAAGCACTGCAAACCACCCAGCTGTACGTTTTGCATCTTTTAAAAGCTTGCAACATAACATTTCTTGAGCATAGAAGGGATTTTTGTTCAGCGATTTGGGGGCAATCGTCTTGTGTGATGGGCATGATACCTTACTTAACCCTCCTGGAGAAGCTCCTTTTCATGGGAAGGTAGGCATTCTTATATGCTTTTTCAGTATACACAATGCTCGGGAATCATATTTTCCCAGTAGGTTGTTTTTCAGAGAGCAGATTAGATATATTCTGGATGAACGTCTGTTCTTTAGCATCTTATTCTAAAACAGCAAGTCAGAAAGAATAAGTATTATTTTTTCCTGCATGAAACACTGAAAAATTCTACCAGTCCCTATTTCAACTGATCTAAATTCTTTCCTTGATTTGAATTCCAAATGCATAAAAAAAAAAAAAACCCCTACGTATATGCTTTAATTGACACTGTGTAAAAGTAATTCATCTAGATAGCTAGGTTTTACTTTCAGCATCCCATTTTGGTAAACCAAAATTGTCTTGGCTACACATTGTAAAATAAGTTTTTGAAAGAGCCTGTGTTTCAGTGACACAAGTGAGAGTGAAGGCATATTCAGTAAAATGGAAGAGAATGTGGGAGGACAATGTATTGGAGACCCAAGTCATTAAGTTTATCCCCTCTGATGCTTCAAATTTACGGATCCAGGAGCTGCACAGTCATCTTAAACTAAGAGAGAGAGCTTATTTGCATAATGAGTCATTAATTTGCCTTCTAGGCCCAAACTAACTCATGTCTGGTCAAGCGAGGTTTATTTGCACTGTACTTGTTCTTTCTCTGGTTATGGGACTAATACGAGCAGAGTAAACTTGCATTCTTTAGAAACTCGTATGCCCATGTATCAAATATCTGTATACCAAATACGCAGGCACCATTCAGATCCTAAATGGGTCACTTTAGCAACTGTATGAGGAGTCCAGAGCAACTAATTTCCTAATTCAAGCTTCTGTGTTAAGTTCCTCAAATAAGATGGGATAAACCTTATTTTCAAGAGTAACTTAAGTCATTCCTGAAAATGGCATTTCTGAAAATTGTATCCAACAATGCAGTCAGAGATTATAGACAGATTTAGTTCAATTTATATTCCATGTCTTTTTGGAAAAAAAAAAGGAATAAAAAAGAAAAATACAAATACATCTTTCATAATCTAGTTGTAAAAGTCAGCTGTATAAAGGGAGATTCACATTAATTGTTTGGTACATTTATCATATATTGTCTTAAACTATAAATTTCAGAAGGCCCAAGAAGCTTTGACTGGGCAGATATGTCTTACTAAACACTTTCTAATATAAAGAGTGTAGTATGTAGAAAATCAGACATGTATGAAAAAACAACTTGACAAATATATGTTAAGGGCTATCAGACTGCATACAGTAAACCAAGAATGAAATATAATCAGAAGCCTAATGATGACATCTAGGAGAAGTGAAGTACATTGAGATCTTCTTAACAACAGATGGAATTCTTTTCTGAAGAATTAATTGTAAATGTAAAGATGGAG
This sequence comes from Struthio camelus, assembly GCF_040807025.1. Classification (NCBI taxonomy): domain Eukaryota; kingdom Metazoa; phylum Chordata; class Aves; order Struthioniformes; family Struthionidae; genus Struthio; species Struthio camelus. The sequence goes on from NC_090944.1 coordinate 53,928,198, forward strand.
CACTCAGTCATCAGCTAATTTTGTTTACTGTGAAGCTCCACTGAAATAGCATATATATCTGCCTTCAGTAAATATGCAATTTAAACAGAATATGCTGTAGCAAATAATGTTCATTCCCACTTCTTCATCATCATGCACTCTGTTATTGAAATCTTTTTATTTTCATGCGTCATGGTTGGCAGACTGATGAAAGAGCAAGTAGGAATGCTAAGAATTATCTTAAAAATAGGAATTCTTCTTTATTTGGCTAGTTTACAAATATCCTGAACTAAAATGTCAGTTTAGAAGTGACAAAAGTATTGTTGTATTAAATATTACAAGAATTTGAGGATTTTCCAGGGTATGAGCATCTTCTTTTATACAGGAAATTATCTAATTTTAAGAAAGAACTCTAGACAAGTATACATGAAATATATATATGGATACATAACTTCCATTTTGAGTATTCTAACTATGTGAAAATGTGATACATATTGTAATGCATTTCTAGTATTTTATCTTTGTTCTTACCCATTTATTTATATCAGGAAATTTTACCAAGATCTTCTTAATGTCTTTGATATAATATATTTAATCCATCAAAGTAACCCTCACTCACTGTGATGAGCTGTTACACAATAATCTCGGAAGTTAACATGACTTTTCATGTTAAAGGATACAAACTCTTGTGAATACAGTGTTCCTGAGAGGCAGATAACAATGGAAGTTTTGGTTACCATCTCAAGGACTTGAAAAATAAATTTTGTATTTGTTAATTTCTATAGTTTTTTGCTTTACAAGAGACCAAAAATCCAATAATCAAACTAACTTCAATATATAAATATGCTAAATACATGGAAGCAAAAGGTAGAAGATGCAGAATCAATATGATTGCATGTGATTTTTTTCATGAGGAACAAAAATTAAGAAAGGCACTCATTTTCATAAAATCCATAGCTATAACCATATTTACTGTGATTCATCCACATTTTCTCCAAAGCTGGTGTTAAAAATCACTTCCTTAAGCATAAGGATTTATGTTTTTTCATGAATAATATTATTTCTACCAGAAAGAGGGAAAAAACCACAACAAATGCAAATTCACAACCAATGTGAAACCTTCTTTCTGTCATCCTTTCTCTTTGTCCTATGTTTCTCTTTCTATTATAATCAATACAGAAGTATAGGTTAATATTGTGCTAGAGCTGAGTTTTTAAAAACAGAATAAACTTAAAAAGTCAGCTGAACTGAAGAAATGTAGTATGGAAAATAACTGTACATGCATCTACTGTACTTTACTATCAATCCACTTCCACTGTATGCTAGACCTGTGTTGTATTTAAACCAGGTCACTAAATAGCCTTTGACCTGGATTGAACCAGTGACCTAACTGTGAAAAGCTGAGCAGGCTACTACTGATAATCTGACTTGGAAATTCAGACATCACTATGATGCAGGAGATAATATGGGTCTCTTTAACAGCATGAGGTTAGGAGTAATCTAATGCAATGTCTCTATGTTATAAGGCAATTCCATTTTGGATGTATCGCTGTTTAAAAGAGAAAATTAGGTGCTTATTTATAATGATCATATTCTATTTTCTTTAAGGATTGAGGGGCAAATGTGTTTAATTACTAGCATTTTAAACAAACCGTTTGTTTCCCTCCTTTCTAAGTTGATTTTATCCAGAAAAATACAGTCATATACAAGAGATCACCCTATTTTAATTTATGGGACCTTTATACAGCAAGCAGTCCTCCCAATCAAGAGGAACTATTGTGATTGTCATGATTTACAGTATAATGAAGCAAAGCTGAATAGTACATAGGCAACACATGAACTGTGGGCTTCAAGTGTTACTTACGTTCCCTCCCTCCCCCACCCCAGTAAGTGCTGGGAAAGGGCCTTTTAAAAATAACTGTGTCCCTGTGGAAGTTATAGTCTCATTAAGTACTCAGTGTTTTAGGGAAGACAGAAATAGCAGAGTCTACTGCTTAGTGCCTTCTAATGATAAATATTCCAGCCTTTTTTTAAATTGTATTTGTGTTCTGCTAACTTTTTTCTTTTGTACAAAGAGAAGAGTAGCAACAGGGCAGCATATGTCTTCCCTGGAAAAATGTTACCTGGTGGAATCATTACTCCTGGAAGACTGTGGTAACCTTATACAGAGATTATACAGTTACTGCAGTAATTTCCTAAGGACAGAGGAAAAATAGGAGTTCTCAAATACAAACTGATGTGATGATGATCAATGCAATACATTCCATTATCTAGTCAATTGAGTAGGTGTCCAGATCATTTGTCCAGCACCTGAAGGGTTAAACTACTCTGATCTACCCCAACCAAGGTTACAGTCAAAAGAGAGGAATACCACAGAAGTCTAAACATTAATATAATAAAGGCCAGTCATCAAGATTCGCTAAAATTAAAGCTAACGTTATAACACAAATCAGCAAAACAAAAATGTTCAGGCAAGGATGCAGCTGTGATGCACGTGCATCCGTTAGGGCGTAGAATTGAAGAGCTCCAATTCTGACGACGACGAAGTGAGTACGTGCTTTATATAACATACCAGAGCAGAACTTTATACACACACACACACACACACACACACACACACACACACACACGCATATACACTCATACACTTTTTAACCCCCCTCAAGACTTGGAGAAGCTGCCAAAATGAAGAGCAAGAATAAGCCAGCCCTCCAGTTTTCTGCCCCAAACTCTGTTAGCTTCTGTTAGCTTTCTTTCCTTCTACTAGCTTCTATTAGCCCCCTTTTTCAAACTTCAGAGCCTCTCACCTAAATCACCATCACCAGATCTTCTCTCACCTGAAGATCAGAACACACACATATACACAACTAGATAATGCAAAGATAAATAAGAGGAATTAATTTATTTTGTAGTTACAAGGACACTAGAAATAATGTCCTGGTCTGGCCATTCTGTAGTTATGCAGGACCCCTTTGTTGTGTGGATTACTTGAACTTGTTCCTGAGCTCATAAAAGTGCATCTGAACAAGTTTTCCAGAGCTCTTTTGATCCTACTTTGTCTGCCTAGCTTTCTAGAGTGGGAAAGCAAGGTTGCTCCTGCAACCAAACGCGATGTGGAGGGCAGCCCTCACGTGCTCCTAACCTTGAGGGTGAAACTCCAGGCAAAGGCAAAAAGGCAAAGGATATCTTAAAGCACTTTAACTCACTTTTTCGATTGGGGCAGGGGAGAGAGACAAGGGGAAGAACTATTTGTTAGTTAGCAGCAGTAAGAAATATAATCGTCACCACTCTCTTCTCTCGGGCAATTGTAAATCGTGTTCTCCCACTCTTCATCCAGCAGACCGGAACTGACACAAGCTGCGAGAGAAACTGCTTACGCAGTTTGGCGCTGACTGAATCCATATTATGCAACAGTGTTTCTGGGTTTATTAATTTTTTTTCCTAAGGCCACACTATGTTTAACTAAATTAATTTTTTCTCCCTTTCGAAGACTATAAGCAAGATTTGTCAGCAACTTAGTTTGGTGTCAGGGAGGAAGAAATAGCTTCTTAGTGTGAGAACATCACCAATCATTGAATGGCTTCTTATATGATAAAGTCCAAATGTTAATTTATGTTGCATAGTTTCCTACCAAGGATATAGTAAGAGCTTCAGTTCTACTGCATAAGGGAGTGTCCATGGGATTATAACCACTATTTGAATGGAGATCCTTGGAAAAAGTACAGGGATTATGCCATTGACATTGGCATTTGTTACTGATAAGCAAGGTCATTCCCTTCTAACCTTTCCAGGACCCCTTTGAATGTATGAATTTCCTTTTTTACATCTCCAAGCATCATTTTGAAATTATTTTTCATTTAAGGTTATGTGGGCTTTTTTGATTCTTACTGTTTGATGGTCATCTCAGAGTTAAGACAGTGTTTCCATCGCAATTTAATCTAAGAGATAATAGAAATAAAACCATTTCAGCAAAGTGAGAATTCTTGCTGAATTCTCAGTAGGTGAGGTATATTTTGCCTCTCACCTAGGCTGTTTATATCTAGCATGGCTCAAAGCAATGTTTTTGTTCTTTTGAGGCGTAGTTTCTTTTGCCGACTTTCAACCTCAAAATACATATTTGGTTCAGCCTCTAACTTGCACAATTTCTTGCCTTAATCAGGTCTGACTCGGAGACACTATTACGAAAACAGTCTTCTGTCTGGCCAAAGAGGAAAAATGAACTTTCCTGATTGGATTGATAGTACTGCATAGATTTTAATTTTAAATACTGGCACTAGTAAAGTAGAAATGAAAGTTATCCTATATGTTTAATGCATCTTTGAAGAATTTAAAAGGACATAACATGAATAGCTTTACTGACTGCAGACAGACATGAAGTGAATATATTTTCTGGCTTTTGTTGTGGTATTTGTTTGGTATAGGCATTTTTGGGGTATTTACATCCAGAAACGGCCGACAACTTTACTTTTGTTTTCAGGACAGATTAGTCGTTCTGAAACTTTCAGGTAGGATTAAATGAAAGATTTAACCAGATCTTGTGCTCCTTTTTGGACATCCTAAATATCTTAACAAGATGATTGTTTGAAAAGATAAATCCTATGGTTTTCCTGAAAGATTTTCATGTAAATTTTAACATAAAGCTGTATCTATACTGAAGAAGCAAGTGGTCTGGGATACACAGAGTAGGCCTGATTATTTCTTTCTCCTATGAGCTAAAATATCTTTCTGTGGTAGTATGAAATATATCAGAGGGATCCTTCTTGAATGGAAATCCTTTTTATTGACATTCTTTCAGACTATTTGCTCAGCCTTGTACCATTTTGCTTTCTGATCATAGCAAGAATGTCAGTTTTTGTAGCTGTACTCCAGGTGTCATGAGTTCGGTGGATGAGAGAATCATATCTGTGGCTTGATTTAAAGATGGTATGTATAATAATGTGAGTTGATGAAAATGTAATTATGTAGGATTGCATGTGTGAACTGGATTAACAGAATGTTTCCTCAACTTTAAAACTACAAAGCTATCAGATTTGTGACGTCCATTATCCATAAAATAATTATTTTAACTTAAGTGTCTACCCTTTCTAATCTTACTTTCACATGAAGGGAAGTTCTATAGAGACTTTAATAAGCTATCACTTCTGTCATGATTATCCATATTCACATACTGTACATTATTTTTGAATAACATGCATTTTTCTCGAGCATAAAGCTAAAAGTAGCATTTTTTTTAAAAGTAAGGTTCTTTTTCAAGGGCTCTTTTGACACTTGAGGCATTACAAAAAAACGCTTAAATACCAGGTAGCATGAGATCTAGGCTCTCCTGAATGCTTCACTTTTCAAAATTATTGATCCTGGGATCCTGAAGAGAATTCTCCCCCAACCCTTCAACCCCTTACCCTTCTGGTTTTTTAGAAAACTGGGAGAGCTCTCTTGTTTTTGGTGCCAGCAGTAGGCATGTTATGTGCATAGTTATATTCCCTCTCACCAGTGTTTTTGGAAGGGTTAGGCAGAGAATACCAAAGGGAAGAAGTCCTCTTAAACAGGTTAAACTTCCCACTCTCGACAGCTTAATGTGTCTAGTGTACCAGGTATCCTCTTTGAAAAAGGTTGTTAAACATGAGTTTTGTTTACATACAATGTCATGCACTTATCAGCATAATCAAAAACTTATTTAATCCTTTTCTAATTCTAAAGTGATTAGCAAGGGCTGAGAAATCACCTTATCTCACTAAAACACAGGTACGAACACTGAGTAAATATTTTGGTAAACAATTATTCTGCCCTTGCATATTCAGCAGTGTGCTAAATTATGCATAATCTTGCATAAGTAATAAGTGAAGGTAGCTTAAATTCAGGGTTTTTTTACCTGACCTATTTCTTTCAGTGCTGTTAGCTTCTTAAATCATGTATGAGCTTTCCGTAAGGCTTCAATGAGTAGTTCTAGTGGAGAGACTTTAGTAATAAATTTCAGGAGAAGACAAGTTTTTTGACAGGCATAATGCAACACATACAGAGTTTGGAACTCACACTCTGGGAATTTAGAGCAATCCTTGCAAAGCAGCTTTTCCCTGTTACATTAATAGAGAAAATGAAGTATGAAAGTCCTCAGGAATTACTGCTAGGTGTAATTTAAATAATTTACCAGAAGACAGTTCAGCACATGCATAGAACAGGGGCATACAGAGTTTGCCATAAGCAGTTTATAAATAAACTATATTCTGCTGAAGTAAGTCAGGCATAAATTATAACTATTCCTTTTGTGGCTATACTCTGTTCCTCATTGTAATAGTTATTTAAAAAAAATCTGGGTTATGACCTTCTACTAGAAATCATAGGCTTTGCCTGCCTTGTACCTTGCTTATGAGCATGCTTACATTTAATAGTTTGGCTGCTGTGAGATCAAAGTAAAATTACTATTGCTGTGGAAGAGAAAAAAAAGGAAAATGCATTACATTTCTATAAACAGAAAGTAGGTAGAATTTTGTAGCTCAGTGGAAAAAGGAGTGTTCAGTGCCAAAGACCATTGACTAGCATCAGCCCATTTTATGAAACCCTTATGCACTTTTTTAATGTATTATTCTGTTTCTAGCCTCAAGTGTTGAAAGTTAAAACGACAGAATAACTTGAAAGTACCACTAGAAAATATGAAATTAAGATACTAGGGAGTATGCAGAGGGTAAAGAATTTGTTAAACACACTTGTAGGTATTGGACAGTTCCTACTACTGCATGGAGCATTAGGGTTATTAAAGACTGTGCAGTATCTACCAACTGGGAATGTTTTCATTCATTTCGTCAGCATTCAGAAGTAAGACTCTAAGGTGAGAGGTCAGATGTTTCAGAGACGTTCATTGACTTTTGACTATCAAATTGAAAGTATATTAAATGCATTTATTCTGACAAATCTAAGTACTGCATAAAGGAGAGGAAAACATGAAAATAATTCAAAGTTTATTCTCCCCCTTTTTATATCATGCCTGTTATGTGATATCTGATTCATATCGAACACATATAAACATGATCATTCAGTTTCTGGATTTATTTCCAAAATTATGTATTTCCCCTTGTTTTTTAGTAGCATTTACATTTCTTAATTTGTAGAGCTACATAATTAATACCTCTTGCCGACCAAATTATGCATAAGACATGAGAGTCCCAGTAAGCAGTCACAGGTCAAAAAGAAGGACTTGGAGTGTTTTTGTCAGTTGCAGCACTGCTTCTGGAAGTAACCCACTCACATGCTTAACTTTAGGCTAATGACTAAAGAAAATTCCTCAGAAAAGTACTTAAATTCTTTTCTGAATCTGGGGTCTTTCTGAATAAGATGCATAAACTTGTACTTTGTGCTGCCATATATAAAAATAGTCTGAAGTTCTTATCTTTTAAAGCAAACTTTCTGGTATTTTTGTAAACTTCTATATGCTAATATTTATATTATATAAATTTTCATTGTATAATTCAATTAGTAGTTACATAATGATATGGTTATGCATTATACATAATTATATATGTATACAATTGCATCCATAATTGCACTGATTAAATATATATATGTATTAATACAGCTGCACAATGTATAATGTCTGTATAAATAATTCAAGCTCTTATTAACCTAGCATTCATCAGCTAACCCACGTCCTCTTTGTAAAAGTCGTGCTAGCGTAAGAATTAACACAGGGAACAGGTAAAAAATGCCCTTGATTTTGCATCTCTCCTAAAAATATTTATGTAGCCAGAGCAGGGGAACCCGCAAGCCGCGGAGAATCCTGTCTACCCCTCCCAGGCGGCCTCAGGGGTGAAACAGTGTCTCTATTTCACCTCCCTTTTTCGCCAACACTGCAGATAATGTTGTGAGCCCTTTTGCTCCTGTGGGTGCAGTGCAGGCCTGAGGTGAGGATGGGTTGTGCCCCCAAAACCACCTGATGCTGAAGTTGCTCCCACCGGCGCAAACCCAGCTTTACACCAGCACAGTCAAGCACCGGACCAGGCCTTGAGAGGGAGAGACATGCGTGAAACACGGACTTCTGACCGTGCTAGGGGTGTTTTGCATTAGCTCTCAAACTATACGGTAGAATATTTGCCATAGGGGGACGAGTTCGGTCTGAACGTCACCTTTCTGAGGTTACCTTTTTGCAAATCTCATTCTGTAACTCTTTTGTGTCTGTTTAGATGACAGTTTATTGTAAAACCGATGAATGTCATCCCTGTTTATAGTGCATGTGTTGTGAAAGTATGCCTCTTCACTCCTAGATTCTGTGGTCACGTTGGTCTGTGGTCACTTTGGTTATATTCTTGACATTAGCAACTAATTTAACTGTTTCTTCTACAGATTCATTCATGGCCATTGTTTATTATGTTTTAGTCTGACTTTCCCAGAGCAGGAGAGCTTTTTGACAACTGCCATTTGGGACAGAAAATCCTCTGTCTGTTTCCTGCTAAATGGAAAGGTATTTTCCATGCACACAACTGATAATGCAGCTGGAAAAATTCCACACTTACCCGTTTCCCTTAACTATCCTTTGAATGTGCTAGAAAATTCATTTCCTTTTTTAAGGAAAAATTGATTCAATATCACTATGGTTAAAGCAGTCATATTTTCTAGTGTAGAGGCTTCTTCCATTATTAAATTGAACCATTAGAAAAATTAAGGAATGTTAACAAGAATTTTCTCCTTAATATGCAATAAATATAGGTTGTTAGAATGATAAAAACAGTTTAGTTCAAACAATTTAATTAACATCCTTACAAGGATCACTGAAAATAAAGTGCAAAATAAAATAAAATCACTGTCATGATCCTGACCCTGTATTGCAAATTAAAAACACAGTAAAGTGTCATAAATCTCAGCAGCTCAATTTGGGTTCACTGAATAGAACTATGACAAAAGCAAATGTTTTGTCACTTTCAGACTGTTGCCAGGAAAAATTGTAGTGCATAATTAATGATAATCCACTCTTTAATTTGTATATATAAAGACATGGGAAGTTGCCACTGATAGCACAGAAATAATATCATTTTCAGTGTTAGAGCAGTAGAACTGTATCCTCTAAAACAACAAGTCAGGGGAAGGATAATGGAAGGTGTCAGAGGCGCAATAAATAAGATTAGAGTGGACAAGGAGAAGTGAAAAGTATTAACTGCATTGAAATTTTCAATTAGAAAAGCGAAACAAATCCTTTATGAATCATCCTCTCCACCTTCTTTTACACCTTTCTGAATAAATGCCGTTCAATTGCCTGAATACTAGTTAGTATAAAATCAAGCTTTTTCAAAGGAATGAATTACAGTTTTACGTTGTTACTTTAGACACTTAAGTCATTTTTAAGAATACAGCCAGGCTTCAAGATCTTGAACATTTCTGTTTCAAAAAGGCTAGTGGTAATTAGTTGGTCACCTTTCCAAGCAGACCTGAAATATCAGAACATCAGCTAAGCAATGGCAAAATAAATTATGTGCTGGATGCTATGAATCACATTGCTTTCCTAGTTTTCTTACGTGGGTGTTTTTTCTGAGTACTATATCCTACTGAATACGAGGGCTGCAGAAAATCCAACATGAGGTGAATGATTAGATGAAGATAGTTTTCATCAGCTCAGTTCTGATGCACTTGTAACATGAATTGACATTGAATTTTCTCTGTAATGAAGCAAGTTTACCCACGAATCTTCTAATTTTGTCCTTTTTCTTGCTCAGAAAATGTGACACTTGTTTCTTCTGCCCAAGGACAATTTCATCCTCCCAAGTTTGAGGGTAGACTCACAAAGCAATGCAGATTGTGATTTTAAAGTGACTATGTAACAGGAGATCTTAGGCATCCAATCACATGTCATATCACATTGTTTCTGAGAACTGCAAAGGTTGTTAAGATTGTCCCCTCTACTCTTCTTTCCTCTTTAGATTGTCCTCTTTCTCTTCTGTAGGCACCCCTCAGCTGGGTCTCAGATTCCCAGAAGCCTGCACTGAAAATGTGAAAGGCTGTTGAAGTTATTATCTAGTATAGTCTAAGTAACATACACAAAACTTTTTCTTGGAGCAATGAAAGAACTGATGTGTGAAAAGATTATTTATCAGACCTCCTTTCCCATGTTAAACTTAAAAAGGAGATCAAAGTAAGCATGCTTTCTAAACACAATACTTAAGTCTTGATGGAACTTCAGACCAATATTTCAAGCCTCTGGTGAAAGCATAAGGACAAAAACAGTCTCAGAGACTCAACGTGGTAGCAGAGGTGAAAGTAAGAGGCAATCCAGAATTTACTAGTTAAAGGGACACTATGGCTATATTTATGGTAAGGAATTAAATGTGTAAACACTGCTGTCTTCCAAAACATGCTGACTGCCCCCAAGTTGCTTGCTAGGAAGGGTCACTGGAAAGTCCAGCCTCTGCATGGTACCTGTGAATTCTCTGGGCAAGCGCTGGTTAAAATGAGCCAAGAGCGGGAACGTTTCCATAGCTTACAATTATGGACAGCTATGGGCCTGTTCTCAAGAATCTTCCAGGGACTGCTTAATTGACTGGCATAGATGTAGCCTGTATGCTTACTCCCCCTGCTTTTATATTTTCAGAGTCATGTCCCCCAAATTTCCTTTCTATGAATTCCTGTAAGCATCAAAGGACACCCTGCAACAAAAAGGGAACAGATACCATTCATCAGGTCGATTCACGTTAGTTAAGAGAAAACATATATCTCATTCGTGGATGCTAGGTCTGGATACAATCCACAGTAATCCTTTGCCATAAGGAATTCCATAAATTCTAGCATGCAAACAGAGAGAAATCCTGAGTGTCAGGGAGGTGCAGCTGCATATTCAGAATGTTTCTCTAATTACAGCCAACGCAGCGATGACCAGTGTCTCCACAACCATGTAGGCCGTTGGCTGTGGGTTTCAGCTGTTGGCTGTTTCATGCTGCCAGTATTTAGTGTCTTGAAACAAAGGCAGATCATCAGAAAGGCTATTGTGTATGGCAGAAATGTGTACGACAAACAAAATTATTTTTTGAAAAAGCAGAACAAATGCTTCCATTAGTATTATCAAGCATGCTGTGTTTATAAACTTTTGCTTGACAGTTTGCACTATTGGTTAACAATGTGCACTCTGCATGGTGGCAATACTGCAAATGAATTTAATTTTGTTGTGGTTTCTTAGCTGAAGAGTAACTCATCAATACTTAGGAAGAAAGTAAAAATAAATAATACTAGTTGCTTTCTTCATCTGGATCTTGATAAGATGTGCTAAAACAGATTCCTTGGTAAGTTATAACATGATGATGGTACTTTCTGATACTAAAAGTAGCATTAAAAAGCTTGCTTAAAACAAGTATCTTATATGCTGTATATGTGTGTATTCTGAGGTTAGTCAAAATTGCGGCTACAATGTACTTTCCTAACACTTTTGGTTTAAATATTTTTATATTATCTAAATTTTCCTTAAGCAGTTGTGGTAGAGGTGATTTTGTGTGCAATTTAGGCCCCAGATATGTTAGCTTCAGTGCTACCTGTTCTTTTATCTGAGGTTAATAAAAAATTCTTATCTATCACAAATTTGGTAAGAGAGATATTGCACAGTCTGGTAACCCACTTCCCTGATTCCTGTCTATCCTGAACTTTCAAAAGCAGAAACTGGTATTAAGAAACCCAAAAGAAGATAGTTTTCAAATCTGAAACCCAACAAGTTAAAACCTTTGAAATGTACAGGAAGAAATAAAATGTCAATTTCATAACCATCTTACTGTGTTCACAGACTACAGGTATCTTGCCAGGGCAACTTCTGCTTCTATGTGAAATTCTAGGTGGAATGAGGAATGCTGAACTAACCATGAATAAGGATCAATACTTTAATTTACATAGGGCATTTACACTGCAGATGAGATAAATGGCTGGATATTTTCCTTTTCCTGATAGAGGAACCATCTTAAAATGGCTGAGGGATAGGCAATCAGTTTTAGTGTCACTGGAAATGTTAAAAAGGCCCAACTTTAACTTCTGCCTATGCCTGTTTTATTCTGAGCTATTCAGCCAAGCATTTTAAAAAATTTCAACTTAGTTGCTCACACATGAAACCACTTTTATCTTATGTCATCCAAAATCAGTTCAAATACATAATCTCGAAGTTACCCAAGATAAGGTTACCCTAAATGTAAACTCTTATGCCTCATCTACCATGTGCCTCCACATACGCTTTTCCTATGACACCCGTATTTTTGAAAATATCAATCTTATTTTCTTCTGCTTGTGCAAAAGTCCAAACATACCAAGTCATTGCTGGCTGGACTTTGCTGTAGATTTCTTCTTTCAGAGCTTGCAAGTAACATTTGCCTCCCAAATTTCTTGAAACTGAAGGGGGAACAGGCCTGCACTTTTCATATCTTAGCATCAAAGGCTTCTGACAGCTCGCATACAGCTCATTGGTATTACCATTAATATCCCTGGGTACTTCTCAGGTATGAATTGTAAAGCCTGGCAACGCGTCTCTGTGCAGTTCCCCTGTACTGCAGACCACTGCTGGGGATGTCCATCTGACCAAGCACCCTCTGCCCTTCAGGTTACAAACACTGCAGCTGGCGACACCGCACTTACGTCAGCTATTCTCCCTCCTAGCTGCACTGAGCAGGCACTGCCTGGGCTTTTGGGGCATGTTGGCCTGATCCCTGAAAGGCCCCTTTGGGCTGGGGTAGAGAGGACGCTCGTGCCGCTCGCTCCCCCCGGCAGGCAGCACTCGCAGGAGGCAGAGGGCTAGCTTCACGCTTGATTTGCCCGTCTGCGCTGAAGAGCTGGGCTACTGCAGTTTTACGTGCGACAAACAGGCTGCAGGAGCCACTTGATCATAAAAAAAGTCATAAGGGAGGGAAGGGACCAAGAGAAGGGAGGAAAGAAGGAAGGGAACAGGGGTGCTGATAAATACATTCCATAATGTCTCTTTGAGGCCAGCCAAGGAACATATCCTGTGGTTAATGCACTAGCAAAGTTCAGCATCACAACAGCTAGCAGATGGTCGCTCTATATTCAGTCACCAATTTATACCGAGAAGAACTGTAAAGTAACAGGGCTGGGGTGGCTAGTACATAAAAATTTAAAAAGTATAAATAACTTGAAAACATAAAGAAACTCAAATACTGCTTTTCATGTACTCAGTCGCAAAGAAAATAGCAGTTTTGTTACTTGTGTATGTATGTGCATGCATGTGTTTGCACATTTGGCGTATGCATGTAACGGCTCCTACCTTTCTATACTGCAAAATGCTTTTCTGCTTTCTTAGCAATAATGACACTGCAGATGATGATTTTACTTCTCTTATAAATACTTCTGTTAAAACTGTACTGACTTGCTCAAGTAGGTTTTAATATACAATGTGGATATTAAAGGATATGAAGCATTTATATGCTATTAATTCATTTATGTGTAAGCCTGTGGAACGGGGAGGTGTTCCATTCATCACAAAGAGCGCTGCATAACGAGGTCCCCAAAAATGTTTGTCATGTCATGATTTGTTTGCTTTTTTCGGGTGTCCTGAATTTAGATTTCTGAAGGTGTGTAAGGCAGTGTTGTTTTCTCTCACAAGTCTTTCTTATCAAGCAATACAATTTGCTGATTGATGAGAGAAGGGTCATTTGCAATACTTCTTTTGTTCATAGTTTCTTCCCACCTGGCTTACAAAATATGCAGGGACAATGCAGAATTCTGAGAAATGCTTGGCTGTAAGGGCTGGAATTTTGTTTGCGCTTTGGAAAAAGGTTTATTTAGGCTGCTCATTTTGTACCTAAGAGAGTGTATCTTGAGAGGCGGAGGGAGGAAAAATGGAATTTAAGTCACTTTGAATACTTGTGGTTTCCTGAACTCTGTTGTGAAAGAGTCTCTTAACAGCGCTGGTGTAATTGTGATTGCTGCAGTGATAGGGGAAAATGAGCTCTTCAGCGTTGCTTTAACCCAGTTCCTCCACAGCCAGCCTGCTGGCTCTTTACAGAGAGCTTGCCTCATGCCTCAGAGAAGCACCGATTTTGAAAGTTTTGCTCCTGGAATGTAATTGAACCTTTCACTTTCATCATTAGATATTTACCATACCCTGAAACAGAATCCATATTCTAGAGACTCAGTAAACTACCTTTTCTCCTTGGATGTTCAGAAGGATTTTATATCTTTGTGTGAATAATATCTCTCTGCAAAGTGGCTAATAGTTTCATCTGCTTTTATATTAGCACTAATAAGAGTGTTGCAAAAGAAACCGCTTTTTCCAATACAATTGAGAGGTTTACAGCAGTCATAGCTTTTAAGAACCCAGTTTAACACAGCATTTAAGCGCATACAGCAAATGATTTGAAGCAGCAGCTCTATGACAAAATGTCAGTGATCCTTTTAAACGGTGCCCACAGCTCTTTTTGGAGGACATCTTCTAATTCAAAGTTGTTTAGATACTGTGCTGGTATAGTTAGAAATATAGTAGTCTTTATTTTTAGGTCAGCCCTGAGCTGGTAGTTTGACCATCACAAGGGTAACCAGAGATGGCTCACAGTGTTGAAGAAAAGTGCACATAAACGGGAGACGTTTGATGTTGCAAGTCCAGTCCTCTATAGCTTTTTTGCAGGTTTTTTCTAAAGACCACACCATAGATACTGCTGCCCACCACTGTAAGGTTTTACGTCACAAAAACTTGTAGTGTTAAATAACAAAACAGAGCATTTAAACTAGGATCTTACTGGGTGTCAATTCCTCTGCCCTCCAGCTTCACTGTCCCATCTCTCCAGACACTCTTTTGCCCCACTTCTCCATTTTGTCCACTTTATAGCTATCAGCAGGTTCTGTGGCTGCCTCTGGTATGGGACATAACAGATTAGAGGCCCCAGAAATAACCTGGCTTTTGTGATAATCCACTAAATATTACAGTCAGATATTATGTATCTGTCAAGGCAGACAGATCTGGTAAGATATTGGGTCTGTGCACACATGCTCGAATATATATACGCAAAAAATCATAATGTATCTAAAGATTGAAGAGTCTGGAGAGTGAAGAATAAGTGGAAAGTGATTAAATGGTAAGTGATATCTTAAAAGCATATGAGAGATTTTAAAAGGATCCATGTAGAAAACAAAGAGCTATTAGTTAGAAAAAGGTAAATTGCAGATAGCACTACTCTAATATCAGTCCCACAGTAGCCATCACAGATGAACCAGTCATGTAATTCCTTTAAATGAATGCTATTCTAGTCACACTTATCATCTGCAGAGAAATATTTCTAATATCTATAGCAAATGATAAAACTGTTTTCATTTATTATTGTACCAGATTTTCTCCCAAGGATCTTATCACATTTCACTGCCTCTGGATTCCAGTTTTGAATCCAAACTGCTATAACAAACACTGATCTGGCAAAGTTGCCATATTTGGATTTTTTATGTAAGGTTTAAGTATTAATAGAAATTTAGGAAATAGAAATTACTGTTCTACTTCAAAAATGACATACTCTTTTCTGAATTACAGAATAGACATAAACATAGGCATATATAAGAGGTGTGTTTACAATCTATCATTTAGACATTTCTAGAGGATGTATTTTTAGTCATTTCTGTGGTAGTAGTTAATATTTCCTCTCTCACAACATTTTAACAGGAGTAGCTGTTTTACTTATTTCTAAATGAAAAATAAAACCTAAATATTTTCCAGGAAGGATCTCCACTGAGTTAATGAGTGACAGATCACAGCAAAATAATGCAATGAGAACATATCATGGCCTTCTGGGAATAAAGCAGGGTTTTTGCCATATTTGTACATTAGAACCTTTTTGTAATTCATCTCCGTTCACACTGGTATTTAACCCCACTGTCTGATTATTATGCCTCTGATATAAACACTTTGAATGTTAGTGGCATTGGAAAAGACACAAATGAAACCCCGTATTAGTCCTGTGATAGAGTCTATAAAAAGTTTGCGATACAGCTAGCTGAGAGAAGTCATTTCTGTTCTCCAATTTTAATTTGGAGGATAAGATGTACTATGTTTCAAGGCCTTGAAAGCTTGCTTTGTAATGAGACTAACAAGCTAAACCCATTTATTTTATGTGAGAGAAGGTAGAGATGATTTGACTATGATCTATAAATACCTGTGGAAGGAAGATATTTCTGGTTAAAGGAGGTTCTGCAGTCTCGTAGAATAAAGTGTAATGAAATTCAGTGTTTGAAAACTCGAAGCAATACACATTCAGACAAATATTACAAGAGAAAGTTAATTTACATTGGAATAACTATGCTAGGGATCTCTTGGATTCTTTATCACTGCGTAGGACACATGCTTTGCACTGAAAGAAAATGATAACAGGCCTTACTTCCTGAGGGGTCTATTTTATGGTCTTGTGCCTATCTTTATGAAACAAGTCTTACCCTTCCTGCAGAAAAGTGGTTAGGCTCGTTGAGGCAGAAGAATTAAATAGTCAACCACGGTTTTCACCTAAGAGATAATGTATTGTGGTATTTCTATATTTCTTTAAAAGGTGAATGCAGACAAAATATTTATTTTCCCTTAACTAAGTCTTCCCTGCTACTTAATGTATCGCTGCAAGTAAAGGAGATTCCATTAGAAAATTCTTTGGTACACCGATTTTTCTACTTCATTTTTAATTTAATATCTGGGTTTGTTAATGTGAGCCACTGTTTTTATAGCAATCAGTTACAAGCCTTAAAAGTTGCGGGGTGTTTCTGTAGGACTTATGAAGAGATGTCAATTTGTGAGTCGGTGATTGTTCTTGAGAGGGTGAATTAAATTCCTTATTTTAAAAATGTATGCAATTCTGCTCTTTTGAATACCTGCATATCCAAAGCAAGAATAAATAAAATGACCCTCCACCATGAAAATCTCTATATTTCATTGCTATAAATCATCTCAAGCTTTTGTTGTTTCTCCTCACTCCCTTTTCAGCTTCAGGTCTGTATTTTTTAATTAATCTTGTAAAATCTTTCAGAAAGTAAACATAAAACACATTTTATATCAGCTAACAGATAAAGAGAAAATAAATTAAACAGAGAATATGAAAAAAGGAATAAAAACTGGGGAGTAATGCAAAATAGAATACCCTTTCAAATGAATGTAGGCAAAGTACCCATTTCTAGATGCAAACAGCTATTTTGAGGTCATTTTAAAAAACTGAGATAGAATGTTGTACTCTAGAAACTTGATATTATCACGTTTCAGTGGAAGAATACCAATTCATTCTATGAGTTGTTAGAAAATATATTTCAAATTAATTATGATCAATTTAGTTTTCCTCCTCCAAAATCAAAACCTATTGTACCCTATCCTAGCTCCCTTGCCCTTGTTATATTTAAAAATGTCCCAATCATATGCAGCAAAAATGCCTATAAAGTTTCCATTTTCAGTAATTGGATGGATAGAATAAATAGGTCCTTGGGCAGATCTCAGTATTTGTTTTAGATTCACTGTACCTTTTGACTAGATTGGAGTTCTGTAATATCACCTGATCAGACTATGAAAGAAGTGATTTTACGGAGTTTAAAATATACAACATATCATGTTCTGAGAGTTTACATTGATCTAATGCATTGAAAATGTAGAAGATTGTGTGCTGGAAGACCAATTCAGAGATTCGACTGTTTTAGCACTTCCACTTACACACAGAGGTTGTAAAGATGTCATATACCTGAAAAACAGATACCTGTAAAACACCTTTTAAAACATCATTCAGATTTGCCATTAATAAAGCATTAAACATTTTTCTTGGAGCACCTGCTGAAAAAGAAATAAGGAAAGTGATTGTACCTTCTAATACAAGTACAGACCCTTTCCTTATTCCCAAAGCGGAATTTACTTACAATGCCACTTTAAAAATCTTAGAATCTGGAGCAGCTAAAAAAGTTGTTTCTCAGAGAAGTCTGCCAATGTAGGCTGCCAAGCACACAGAACAAAATCAAAGCATTGCCATAAATTATATGGATGATTTGCCAGTGCATAGTGAAGACCTTTGCTCAGAGGTTTCCAGGATGGGGACCGGCTAGACTTGGCTGGGAAGGTGGGAGGGAGAGAGAAGAAGAGAGACTGCCTCCCACGCAGCCATTTTGCTCCAGACAGAGTAGGTGAAGGCTACAATCTCTATGCTGAGTCCAAATTGGCTGAATTTGAAATTGTAGGGTTTTTTTTTTTTTGGCTTTCTTTGTGGCATCAATACAACACAGAAAACTAAAGGGCAGTTATTATTGCTATCACAGCTTTAAGGTGTATAGGAAGAGTTGGACTCTTTTTTTCTTAAATTAGGGTCCAGGGTAATCAAAAGATTCACCTCTGGTATCCAGAAGAAATTATGGTATGGAAAATATGGTAAAGACCTGGCATACACTGGGGTTGTGGCTACTGTCTTGGCCTGCAAGGAGTTGATACTTGAAGGAGCTCTGTGACATATATGGAAAAGAAATGGATCCTTTTGGCTTTTCATAGCCTACGTCTCCTTCCACTTTCCTTCACTGTGGGGTTTGGGCTATAGATAGGCATATACACCGGAAGTATATTTCCATATATGTTTATATATGCTGCATGCTTCAGCATATGTTTATATATATACACACCCCCACACATAAACATGTCTTTTGGCCTGCCACCGAATCCAGCTCGAGTAGCTGAGTCAACCCTTTCACTTGTGTGTTGGAGTCACTGTCTTTTGAGTCAGTTCTAAGCCAATTTCCTAGCATCACATTAAAAAAAAATTGTGCCGTTGGAGGCACCTTGTTGAAATGCCATGAAAACAGCAAACTTATCTGAATACCAAAGAATCCATGACGTTTTTGCAGAGAATAAAAAATACTGGCCGCAGTGAACTGTCATATTCCAACCGAGTAATTCCTTTCTGCCGCCTCAAAATTCTTACTGTATTCTCAATGGTATTTTTGGTGTATACATGTTTAAGTCTTTACACCCCTGTTGTGACTCTCTTCCAGTGACGGAAGAGGTAGTCCTTTTTTTTCTTTATAGGCAGTGAAAAAAACAAGACAAAAATCCTGCAGAATGTTTTAAGCTTATTGTTGACTGAATGAGTATGAGCATCAATCCATTTATTTTTCTCTGTTTCTGAACGCTGCTCACCCCAACAGTGCTGTAGAAATAATTAATAAAAAGAAACAATGTGTTCACACTTTTTACTTTTGCTAATAACATTTTGTTTAATGGGTGTGTCAGACATTCGTACAACATAATGAAATATTGAAACAGCGATATTGAAAAATGTACCAGTCTGCCTGAAAGTTATTTGTTTTGAACAGTTACACATATTAATTTATCTGAAGCCCAGGAACTGAACTAAGAGGAAGGAAAAGTGCTTTTCTATTTACTTGATGTTGATGTCACCCAGCATAACACTGTTGCTACATCACTGATGTGGCATAAAGCCTGCTAACATGACTCAGTGCAAATGCAGATGGAAAAGACATGGGATTCAAATGGACTGCATGCCCTTGAAAAGCAAAGCGAATGTAACTCTAGAGCAATCTAAGCCTTTCAGAAACTCCAGGTGAAGTGGGCTCTGTGGTGGCAGAGCTCACAGTGCAGGTAATTATTTAACTGGTGAAAATACCTAAGGGTCTTGGACCTATGACAGATCCATCTTTGCTACACAGATATTCTCTTGCATCACAGCCTTAACACCAGACTGCGTGTCTGGCAGAAGACATGGCTATTTTATTCCAACAGTAAACCTTTGCCAGCAGAATT
This sequence comes from Struthio camelus, assembly GCF_040807025.1. Lineage (NCBI taxonomy): Eukaryota > Metazoa > Chordata > Aves > Struthioniformes > Struthionidae > Struthio > Struthio camelus. The sequence continues at coordinate 53,947,879 of NC_090944.1, forward strand.
TTTTATTAGTGAATTAGAATCAGAATTTGTCCCACTTGCACTGTTGAGGGAAAATAAAATATAGAATCTGGAGTACTGATCTTGAGGTTGGCATTTAGTGCCGTTCTCTCTCTTCCATTTGTCTGTATATGGGAAAGAATATGTTGGCTTTCTTCTTGGCACGTTAGATATGTTTATATTTCATCCAGAACTGCGGGGATATTGTCAGGCAACGTTCAGTTCTCGTATTATTAGAATATACTGTAGACCTGAGACGTACATTAATTTGCAAGGTGGAATGGGAATTCATCTTAACTGGCCCTCCATTATTTGGCTGTCTTGAGGCTAGGTGAGGCAGAGGGTGGATTATGGTTAATAGCTAGTTAGGTATTGCTTATTAAAGTCTCAGGCTTCAATTTTTTCACGCTTTGGTTTTAACATGCTTATATTTCATAGCATGTATTAGATATCATATTTCATATATCATATTTCACCTATTACCAAATAATGGTATATTTTCATGTTTTTTTTTTTTCCTAATTAGTAACCCTTGGCTGTATCTTGATAAGCGACAACTGTTTCGTTGGAGGTGTTCTGAGCTGACGTAGCACTGTCGCGGGGTAGTAGAGAGCATGCCTCTACAGTGTGTGTTATTGTCTGTGCTTGTCCCCAGCCACAGAACAGGTTGTCACATTGGCCCCATCTGGGAAGAGGTAAATTGTGAGCATTTTATTGTCATATGTATTACTCTGCTACAAAGAGCGTAATTTACCTATTCAGTTAACATGAGCCATGGTTGTAAGGGCTGCCATTTGATTTTCGAAACTGCACGGGCATTCATAATCAACTTGTAAAAACTGGGCCATGATGCATTAGGAGCTATTAAGCCATCATTTACAAACACTTTGAAATACTGCCGAGTTCCTTTATGCTTAAAAGAGGAAATAACTGATGTATTTCAGTTTGGTAACATTTGATAAATTCATGCAAGGAAAGCCTAAAAGCACTGCTAATTAATCAAAATCAAACTAATGGAGCAATTTCGTTTGTGAATTAAGGGGGAGGGGAGATTTTTAATAGAACTCAGGGGAGTTAGAGTCCCAACTTCCGCTGAATATAAATGGGAATTTGCTGCCTGGATGCCTTGGGTGTTTCTAAAAACCCCAGCCTAAATCACTGTTTGTGTAGTCCTTCCTCATGCTTATTTAGGAGATACTGTTGGTGGAGTAACAATTATTATTTAACAGCAAATATTATATATATATACATTTAGAATGCTGTATGTGTCATACGAACATTAAAAGCAGATGACTTCCACCTTTGTCTAGAGCTCATTCAAAATAAATAGATGTTACAATATTCTCTGGTTTTTCATATATACCTTTTTAAATAAAGGTTACAGGAAAATTCAAAGATAAACTGAGAGAAATCATAAATGGACAATAGTATGGAGAACAGTAAACAGTTTAGCTAAATATAGATTAATTTAATCTTATAGTGACTTTATTATAGTAAAACATACAAATGGCATCATTATTATAAAAATATAATAACTTAATAAAGGTATTACAATATAATACATACTAAATATAACACATATAATGTACACTACAGCCTACTAGCTGTATCTGTGACGTTATCCTGAAATCTTTTCAGAAATTGAAAACATTGTTAGGATTATTATACAAATCTTTGAGCATGATATCCTTTTAGCTGCCTTGATTTTTATGAAAAAATATTTGTGAATAGAAGAATTGTTTTCTGACAGAATAGCATCTACTATGTATATTATGCTAATTTCTATGAAAATGTTTTGCTTTCCAGTTTAAATAAGTCCAACACGCACCTCAAAACTGAAAATGACTGTCAGTCAACAAATTTATTTAAAAGCTTTTTTGGCTGAAAATAAGATTGATTTTTTGATTTGTAATTGCCCCTGCAGTGCTTCATAGGAGGTGTAGCTGAGGTGCTACATGTAATTCCAAAACCACAGATCGCTTGCTTTGGCCGAGCTACAGCTGATACAACACGCCGTGAGCTCTGTTCTCATTAAGCAACCCCAGCCCGTTTGGAGAGAAATATGCTTGAGGACCGCAACATTTCTGAAGTGCAGCTACCTGGAGATACAGCAGCAGTTCTAAATTAACCCCCCTAAAAATCACATTTTTGATGAAATCTTTGAAACTAACAAGTTCTGAACGCTTCAGTTTTTTTGTCGAGAGGAGTAGGTGGCATAGGGTGGGAAGGGAATATATATATTTCCTCTAAAAGCAATGGAAGTATCAGATTCCAGCTCGATCTGTAGAAGGCCCCAGTTTTGCGCTGAGTGTCACATAAAGTGCTTCACTGATGACTTCAAAGACGTTCCACTCTCCACAACAATTTAGCTTCTTGTTATACAATGAAGGACTTTAAAACTTGGCAGACAGAAATTTCTTTAAAGAAATAGTTAGGTTTATTATTTTTCTAGACAATATTTGTCCAGTAATTAAATAGAAACGATGAAACATACTGCCTGAGCCTGAGCAGAGCCATGTATTTTCAGAGCCAAGACCATGAGGAGGAGCACATTCCACTTATAGGTATCTAAAATGTGCTTAATGAGGGAAGATTTTGGAAGTCAAGGGTGGTTTGCTATGTGTCTTTGCTAGGTATCTTGCCTGACTCAAGCTCCTATCTAAGGTATACAGAAGTCTGAAGGTCACTCATTTTAGATAAGAAATGTTGTAGTAAGTGCTTTTTAAGGCACATTTGAAACTCATTTTTAAAAACTTCAAGTGGTGTGCTCTTGAAAGACAGGAAGAAGTTCACAGAGGTCAAGACTGTCTAAGATACAGATAAATGAAGCTGATTTTGGTAAATCACTGCATACTGTGCTTATTTACTGTCCATGCTAAATAGAGAACATGACAAATACCAGGATAGTGATATAGTTCATTTCAGGAATTGTCTTTAATTGTGTTATGATTAAACCTTATTAATTCTTTTAGTCAATAGCTTCCATTGAAAGCTTTACTGATGCTTTTCTGAGATATTCTGTATGACAATTTAAAATGCGCTAATGTGATAGTCTTACTCTGTTTGTTAGCACACAGAATATGACAAACGTTTCAGCAGTATTTTCGATTTTTACAAAAGCCACTACAGCGTTAAATTAAAGGTTAAGTGCAAGAACTTGCTAGAACTTTCTGATTTCACATATACACAGAAGTCAGAAGGTCACTCATTTTGAAAGGTATTGGACTAACTGTTTTTTAAGACATATTTGAAACTCATTTTTGAAAACTGTAGGTGGTGTGCTTTTTGATATCACAGAACAAAAAAGAAATATGCTGAATCACATGCAAAGCATGTCCCAAAGTTACATACGCAGTACGCTGTTGCACCTGCTGCTGTGAAAGTTTTTTCCCTGAATCTCTGAATGTTTGTTTTTGAAAATCTAAATCCTGGTGAAGAAATTGTTCTAATTCATATAAACTATTAGAGTAGCAATTTTAGAATTTCTCAGGTGGGGCGGTAAGCAAGTGCTTATCAATCAGTTGGGCCAAGGTTTACGCGGATGATCTGCCCACATCTATTTTTCTTTTTAAGGACACTAGCCAGGGGAATTTTTGGTTGATTTTGCATTAAAAGGGTAGTGTTTTTATTTTTTCCTCCAGTGTAATTTAAATATTAGCCACATTCCAGCTATTCTCACCAGCTAGTTTTGATTTGGATGTAGGCGTGGACAGACTGTAGTAAAAGCAATGGATGATGAGTATCTAAATAGTTAAAGAGAAGTACGGAGGAGAGAACAACTGAGCACTCTGAACGTTCCTTTGTATCAAGTAATTTCAAGATCCATAATTTAGAACAGTATTTCTAATCTAGTTTACCACAGGTGACAACCACCCATGCATAATAGAGGAGCAGTGAGACAAAACTTACAGTTTTACAAGTTGTTCGTTCAGCCTTCTCACTTCTAGTCAATGTCAGGAGAAACTCAGCTGAAATGTAAAAAGCTTATGACATTTGATCAACAAGGGAGAGAAAAGGCTTGGAGGGGGAGGCATTGAGACTGTGTGCTACAGTATCACTCTGCTAGTTAAGGTTCAATAAAACTTTCACAAACCACCACAAATCACTCTACACATTTCATCATTTGAAGCCTTTTTATTTCATGTTCTCTGAGCCCCTGAAGAGTCATTTTAATTCCTTTCTTGTGACGATTTCCTTTGAGACCCAGAAGCTAGAGAGTAAACTTGAAACCCTCTAACAAAAAAGCATGTTTGTATTCTTTTGGTTTTTAGAGGGAAGTGAATAAAATGAAAAAAAATTACATAAACAGAATTCTATCTCTAAGAGTTGCAAGCTCAGAAAATATCTACCTAAGTTAAGTTACTCAACGTTTTCTTTTTTTTTTTTATTGTGCAAATAACTTTGCAAACCTGGAGAGCATCACATGTAAAAGCCTAGCAGCTGAATTTTAGAGAGGTCTGGGTACTTATTCCCTTAGATAAATGTCTATCTTTGAGAAATCCTAGATAGCATTTTGCCAAAACTCGTCTTTTCTTCCTTTGCTTGTCCTGCTCTGCCCTTCCCTGTGCTGCCCTTCCTTCCACACCTAAAGGGTAATGGAGGAATGAACTATTGCAAGGCTTCAACATCCACCTTCCTCTGAATCCCAGTTGACTGAAAATTTCTTTTCAATAGAAATGAAGTTTCTACAAAATCACATTTTTTTTGTTTTATGATGTTTTTCTGACTGAATTTTTTTAATAGAAAAATCAAAATATTTCATTTTAGGTCAAAAGTTAGAATGCTTTTCAAAGGATCTTAAAATGTGTGCTTCTAATCTGTTCATTAAAATGTAATTAATGCTTTCCCATAGTAATTTACTGCAGTATGGAAGTTACAGGCCAGACCATTGTTACTTTGATGGGTGAGGATCTCCAGCTGATTACATTGCTCACAGAACAAAGCATGTTTTTCTAACTGAATAAGTTTAAGGGCACCAAGTAATTTTAGGTGCATAAGGAACATGCAGTCTAGGGATGGAGTATGGCAAATTGGAGATACAGCTCTAACTATAACATATAGGCAACAGGCATCAACAAGAAAAATCTATTCAGCAGTGAAGCAAAATCTTTCAGACTGCTAGATATATCAAAATGAAACTTTCTAATCTAGTAATTCAAAAAGTTTTTCTGTTGATCCAAAAAAAGACACATATTTGATTTTGACATTTTAAAGTCAAAATGTTTGAATTTCAAAATCTCAGTTTGAAATCAGTGCTACAGAAATGTTGAAATTTCCTGCAGGGCAAAAAATTTTGGATTTTGTTCAGTATCATCCAAAATGTTTTACTTTTGCTAAGGATATAGTTATTCTTGATACATTAATGGTTTTACTATTTTTGCTTCAATATTTGTTCTTTATTTTAAACTGTATAAAGACATCAGAAATGTCTACAGAAGCCAATTCAACAATCACTCATTAGGTTAATGAATAGTTCCTTTGCTTTAATTTTAGTACATGGAAGAGTGTGATGAGATAGTACACTGTATAAAAATGGAATATATCCTGTCATTTGATCTGTCTCAAGTGCTGTGGTGAAGTTATGTGTAGTAATCTGTACATAGATTGTGTCTTTCATGCACAAAACAGCACTTCCTTTCAATTAAGTGTTATTTTAGATCTCGTCAGACATTCCTGGCATGTATCTAACGAACTCAGTAAGAATCTGCACGTGGAGGAGATGAAGAATCTGGCCAAAAGTAGCTAATTTTATTACTCTTAATTGAGAGCTTCAGAGAAGTGTTTGGCTATGTTTCTCCTATTATTGCTAAAAATTAAGTCTGCAAGCTGGAAGACACAGATTCAGAAAAATAATCAACATAATATTCTAGTAATTAGAACACTCTCACCTGAAAATGGGAGAGATGTGTTATTAATTCACTCTTTGACCAGTGGGATGAAAATCCTGTCAGAATATTCGTCTCTCAGAAGAGTCTTCTAAGTACTGTAGAGACCAGGTTCGGCTATTGCACCAAAGCAGCCTGCTAGGCAGCTCCAATTGTAAGATTTATGTAGTAGAGGCAAAGCATGAGCACAAAAAGTTTAGAATTGACTATGAGAGAATACTGATTTTTAAACCCTGCATTTTACTTTTAAAAGATCAGAGAAGCAGCCTCCAAAGAGAAAAGAGAAATTAGATCATCGCTTTTTAAAATCAATCTTCCTATCTGAAACATCATATACGCTTGCTTGCTCTCTCTTTAATTTGCCTTATTCTGAGTGTGTGCGCTAACGTAGGTTTATCACCAGCTGTTTTAAAGGCGGAAATTGAGTCTTTCCCACTTGCAGATGGGAGGAGGATATATGTTTAACTCAGTGAGAAAGTTCAAATTACATCCCAGTCTGACAAAAAGAGAAGGGCCGCGTGTAAGAGAAAGCTCAACTCTCCTGTTGTTGCTGGCTGCCATAGGTGTCCTTTATGTTCATATATTTGCAGCTGTGATACCCATGAGGAGTCGTCTAACTTTCCAAGGTATGGCACTGCTGCTTCAGGGACGTACAGTGTTTTAGAAAACCCCCAAGGAAACAGTCAGCCTAGAAGGATGTTTTCAGTGGCATTCCGTAGTAATGTGCCTGGTTTTGGTACTAGCTGATGTTTATATTAAAAACTTGCTTGACAGAATAGAAAGTAAATATATGAGTAGAAAATACTTAGCTGATGGGCTGGCAACTCTGGAAGATGAAGTGAGAACTCAAGAATGATCCTTGATGGATTAGAGAAATGGCCTGAAAAGAAAAGGATCTATTTCAATAAGGAGAAGTGTAAAGTACAATATTTGGCAGGAATAGTCAACTGCAAAAACTTGAAATGACGACATCTGACTAAATGAAGATGTCTGAGCTTATGGCTCAGAACAAGAGCTATATAATAAGAGGTATATATACATATATAACAAGAGCTTAGAGCAAAAAAAAATCTGGGTTTTATAGAAGGTCACAAAATGAACTTAGGTCAACAAATTGAACTATTGCAAAGTACAAATGTCATTCTAGAAATTATACCAAGATTATCATTGCAAACCATGTGAAGTAGTCCTGATTTGGTTGGCACTAGTAAGGCCATAGTTTGGGCGCACCTCAAGGAAGACATAGACTCCTGACTGGAGAGCCCTCAAAAGACAGCGAGCAGACTGATCAAAGATCTAGAAAACATTTATGAAGAAAGATTGCAATAACTGGTTTGATTTAGCCTGAGGAAGGCTAAGCTAACATCATTTACGTATGTAATAAATTAATGCAAAGAGAAAGTCAAGACCACTGTTTCACTCTTAATGTGACTAGCATTAGAAACTGAAATGAGGTATTATTGTTACCATTAGAAAGCTGTTAGGAACTAAATTAGAATGCACAAAAACATTATACAGAGTCTTCACCACTGAATCCTTAGGCAAGAACAAATATCTATTAAAGATGGTTTAGGCATAAATTATCATGTCGGAGGGTTTATGTGATCTCTAATGCCCTTTTTAATATTTTTCTTTTGGAACTTTAGTTTCCTATGTTGGGGTTGTGAATGACACGTACTTCCTGTCTCTTGTCACATGAGTTTAGGGCACTTCTTTGCAACACAGCGTGGGGTATCTCAGTAGAGACAATTAGCTCGGACAAAGTAGCATGCTAATTCGTCTGTACAGCTTCCAGAACCAATGTTATGTTACTCTGGGATTCTTGGATACACTTGGATATTTGGATGCACTTTTACCTGCACTTTATATTTTCTAACTATTTAAACTTCGATCCAGTTGCCAGCAGGTAACTGATGTTTCTCTATCTTTCCTAGTTCCTTTCTATATATTATGTCTAATTTTGGTCCTTTGACTCTAAAGGATTATTAATAAGCATAAGTCACATTTTAAGGGCTTATAAAAATGTAAAAAAGCAGAGTGGTTATGGTAAAAATATTACACTAGCTTAAATATTTTTGACATCTTTTAACTCACTGATGGATATTTTGCACATATAAAATCTCCCATATATATCTTGTTAGGGGTTAAAGAGGAGATAAGGAAGGCAGAATACAAAAAAATCTAGACTAGCACTTTTATTTTAACCCTTCATTTAAAAAAAAAGAAAGAAAAAAGAAAAGCCCCCAGCACTTTTTATTTTCATAAACAATGCTATTTGTTTTGTGCTTTTTATTATTCAGGCTATAGAGTTGATTTACATATGTTGATGTCACATGTGTGTGTGTATACACTTCATACAGCCATTTGCAAGCAAGCAGTTACATTTATCCACTAATTGAGAACTGACAGAGGTTACATACAGTGTGTAAGTCGGAAATTGCTGTATGAAAAAGCAGCTAGAGGCATGTTCTCATTCAATAAACATTCTACTCTTCTGCATGGATATTTCTGTGGGTTTTGAGCTTCTTGGATAAGTGTCACTGTTATAATCTTTTAATTAATACTGTGCTGCAGAGTGAAGGCATGAATGGATGCTACTGGCTGTTATTGCCATAGTGCCCAGAAGGATGCTACTGTTTTGCCAAAAATGTTCTGTCACTAATGTGAGGCCTGTTGACAGACTGTTGTTTATATGTGTCAACATGATGCCAAGTCGATTGTTTCACTACAGGAATCCTGGCTTGGCCCCAGTGGCTGTCTGAGGCTTTGTAGACGGAAAGCTACTTTCATAGCGGCAAATGAAAGGGAACAGCTTTTTGGACTTTTATCTTGATCGTGTAGCAACTATTCTCCCATGTACATATTAAGAGGATTAATAAGCAGGCAATTCTGCAAACAACTTGGTACGTCATGTTTTGTACTCTCTGGACAGAGCAAGACTGAATTCAAGTGGGGCTGTTAAGTGAATCTAATCTAATTATTGTACTAGATGTTTAATCATATTAGTCAGAACTGAGCATAAAATTTTGCAACAAGTTTAGAAGTGCATTCTAGTGCAAAAGGTACCAATTTTTAAATTATTTCTTATTTATTTAGAATAAATAAGAAGATTCCATGTGGATGGGGAACTACGGCAAATTTCTTAACACTGACTTCTTCTTCTGGAGCTGCAAGATCCTATACTACTTTTCAGATTTTTGTTTTGTGTAATACAGGGAAAGCAAGAAGCTCCAGTGTTGTAGACAGAGGAAGCTTTTTTTTCTTGCTTCCCCTAGATAGTTGATTTATTTTTAATAACTATTACTTTTTGTTTGCTTCAGAGGAAGATAATTGATTACTAAATATATTGATTTAATAGGAAAAAACTTATGTATGATTTTGAAAAGGTCATCTAAAGAGAAATCTTTACTATTTCTGTCTTGATTCTTTCTCGCTGGATTATCTCAGTTTCTCTCAAACTAGAACTACTACTGGAAAAGTATCTTTCTTGCCCAAGCCAGTGGGATGTTTGTTACAAGTAGATTGCCAACTGTCACTTTTGGGCAGAATCCTTAAATACGTGGTCCTGTCGTCTAGTCAGAAAAATGTCTCCAAATCTCACATGAAGATGCCAGAAAAATCCATCACAAGGATATAGAAACTGTGTGAAAAATACCTCCAGCTTTTAATCATTCTGCCCAAGGCTCACCACATGGTATCCCAAATATTCATCTGAGATGCAAATTCTGCATACTTGGTGCTTCCATATAAGTCAGTGATAATAATGAGGGTTCCATGACTCAGAAATGTGATCATATTTACATGTATCCCAAACTGCGCTACACTATTGAAGCACAGACTGATAATATGAAGGACAGTTAAGTCTTTCAAAGGAGATTTCAAAGTGCCATCTAATAACAATATTAGAACTAATATAGTCCTAATTACTACACATAGTAATAATATTAATCATATTAATATTAGTCCTATAATAATTATAATAGGACTCTTGGTAACTGCCAAGAGTCCTAACATGTCAAAAAGAAAACTTTGAAGATGTTAATGAACATCTTAAAGTTTAGCTGGGTTGCTGAGAAAAAAAAAAAACTGTTCTAGGCCCGTATTTCTCATCTTAAAGGTCACACTTTCAGCCATATTCTTCTGATAACATATACTTCTATAACCTACCGACACAGTTCAACAATTTTAGTCTTTTGCTGGTGGACTTCAGGGAGTAATACCTTTCTCTTCTATAAAACTAATAAGCTTGGCATGCTAGTATCTTTTCTGGCATGTTCAAGAGAGATTTATCAGCACCTTCTGCTTTCTAGGTAAGTGAGAAATCTGCTGTTTTGGTGGCCTGTAGACCGTCTCCTACTTTATGTCTGTGAACCCCACCTGCAACGTTTCCTGGCTCAGTATCTCTGCCATCCTTAATGGACAACAGAAACTGAAAAGGTACTGCTGAGTGTATGAAAGTTGGATAATTTCAAGGCTGAGGTGGTCATCTAAAACCCCTAGCTGCAAGGCGCTTCACTGTAGTAGCAGCACAGTTCTGTTTTTAATGCATCATGTTAGATGGCAGAAAAATTACTACCCAGTGAAGGCAGGCATTTTCTAAGTAGTGGACTTGCCTGTCTTCAGTGTACCAAGGTTCAAGCATAGGACAGGAGGTCTAGTGATCAACCCATATACTATATAGAGAGTGGCTCGGTTTGCCTTTCATCCTGTTTCAAAATCTTGTTTGCAGATACTAATACCTATTTAAAGGAGGATGCATACTGAAAAGGGAAAGGCATTATATTTTCCTTTGTATAGTTTGATTCATGCATTCCTTTTCTTTAGAAAATTTCCCTTTTTTTTATTTAGATCAAAAAAACACCAAGAAGATAGCTTTGTTTTAAGGCTCTAAAAACTGAATCTGTTTTTAACTTAAATTGTGGTTGCAGAATTCTAAATTATGTATGTGGTAGAGTATATGTAGTGAGAAAAGAGCAAATGCCAAATGAAGCCAAAGACAGTTTTAAAATTCATGAAAAATCCAAGCTAAAATGAGAAGTATGAACATTATAAATCATTACTTCCTTGCCTCACAGCCAGCTAATCCAAGAATCTGCATCACTTTTATTTTGCCATTTGTGTAATCTCACATAGCGCTTGAGCTGATCTGATTAGCTGATGAGGAATTCAGCTCTATTCCACCAGGTGCCATACCCCTGCTGTAATGGAGCATTCTTCCAAGAGGTAGGGTATAGAAGGGTTTTTCCCTCCTCCTTATTCAAAAAGCAGATGAAGAGAACATTAAACTAGTGAAGAAAATTGGAGTGGTTCCTGGTTAACAACTGCCATCATGGTACTTTTTATGCTATAAGAAGTAATGTGCTTAGTTTCAAATTTCTTATGGCTTCTCTGCACAATAAGAGATGCACCCAATGGTATACGTTAATTTTATAATATAGGATCACACTAAGTGACTGTAATTTTTTAATAAGGATTTATTTTCCCCTTGGGATACTAATTTGGACCTGGTGATATACTTCAGTTTTCTTTTCTACCTGTCAACAAGTATTTACAACATACATAAATAATATTTTTTCATATTGACACAGCAAGAAATGCATTTTAATATGTAGAACTAATGCTTCCAAAAACATTTGAAACTTCCAAATATTATTCATTATGATAGTCTTTGTTTTCAGCTTTTCCCTTAGTGCACATTAATTTAAGATTCTAAGTTAGAATAATTAGAAAACAAAAAGATAGTTCATTGGAACACACGTAAATAGATTAGACTAACTTCCACAGGCTGAGGATGTTTCTGTTTCCATATCTCTATCATATGAATGATTTCATATTGCTGAAATGGAGGTGAAAAGGACTTCAGTGGTTTTCTCAGGAAAAACAACTAAGCAAACGTAGTATCTCAAGATTTAAATTCTAGGTGAGAATTGTATTCTTTTTTTCTAGAATGAACACTTTTTTTTCTTTTTGTATACATTTAGTTTTGCAGTTCATGCACCTGTATTTTGCTGCCTAGTTCTTCTCATTATGTGCTATCCAGTTGAATGTTTGGGAACCAGTTGTTTAAAGGTCACATAAATGGTCCTTTGAGAAGCACGGGCTATTTTTATTGGACACAGTGGTTATTTAAGCGGCTGTTGAGCAGCCTGATTGGGAGAGATGCCTCTGTCCTCAGCAGTTGTGGTCTCCAATGTTTGTCAGTGTGCCACCTACAGTAAAAAGCCCTAATTACAAGATTTGATTTAGGCTGTTCCTGGCTCACCACAGAAGAACCTACTCACTCTCCAAGCATATTGCGAATGGTGACCCTTCCCTTAGGGTGCTCCAAGAGAAGGGGGTGTGGTGACATAGGAACTGGAGATCTTTCTTCCCATTTCCAGATGCATTGTAGGTAGGATCAGATGGAGCTTGTAGCCTCTTCAGAGGATGAAAATATATGGATATCACATATCACCAGGTTTCTGTTCTCACCGTGACAACGTGACTTTTGCAGATAGCCTGCTGTTCCTAACACGTCTCAAAGAGGAGGTGTTTCAGTCTTCAGAGTGAGAAAGAGTTGCCTTTGACTCATCACTGGCTTTTGACAGTTTTGCTGAACTAGGGCCAATAGTGCCTTATTTTCTACTCGCTTAAAACCACAACATATCAGGTTGCATTTGTGTGAATAACATGCTTGAGAATGCTTATTAGCAACAACTAAAATTTAATGGGGTAGTTAATGTTTAAAATTATTTACTAGTCAAAGGATTTTTCTCTTAACCAATAGCAAGAACTTCTGCTTTGCAAGGTAATTTTAGACTATTTATTGTTATCACTGTTTATATTGTGTTCGTGCTAGGCATCTTGCAGATCTACACAGGCATACAGTACTCAGATATCATACCATCTAGGTAATCAGTCTTATAGCGATTTCTTGTGCAGTCAGATGCTTTAGCCCAGGTGTAGATGTTTAGCACATTAAGAAATAGCTTTTCCCAGACCACACATTTGGCTCGATATTTTGAGATACATTTCACACTGAGATTGCAATCTTTGTTTTGAGTAAATGGAGATCTAATTAGAAATATATTAACTTGTCTTTCAGCCAGCCCAGTTCTACTGATTTCTGAAAGCCAACAGCTTTCCAATTTCATACGTCTTAATGGTGGTCTAAAATTACCCTTGATTCATGCAGCTTCCACAGAAATTAATAGGAACTGCTTATACAGAAGAAATTAATTCATACCCCTTTTCTTCTGTGATAGCATGAATCTACCAAAATGGAGAAGCTGAAATTACTGAAATGCTGCAACTCTTCCATCTTTGCTAAATTGATTTAGACAATGCTTTGAACATTTTATTTACAACCTCTATTTCTCCCATATGGCCTACAAATAGGAGTTACATAGAGGTTTACATTTCTTCAAGTTTTTAAAGCTCTGACTAGGAGCTCTCTTTTTCTCTCCCTTCCTTACAGAAAGAACCTGAGGACGTGTCACCTGACTTAAACTGAGTAGGGTGTGGAATGTAAATCCCTCCTTCATTACAGTCTAGTCGTGATGTCACGTTAAGAGAAGGCTGCTCTAATATAAAGTTCATTGAGCTGCTGTGTACTCCTCAGTTTGTTGCAGCTCTGAAAAGACACCTAACTAGAAGTAATACCTTGGGGGTCCCTTTGCAGAGGGCATAAACTGGAGCAGGTAGGAGGACCAGTCCTTCTCAGACCTACCAACTGATTAAGAAAGCTCAGTGGCAAGTATGAAGCTACTTTTACACATGTCGCTTTGACCTGCATTAGATATCAAGCTGCTGCCTTTCCATTGCCTGGACCTTTTCCAATAGTTATTACTTTCTCACTTTGATATTTGTTGTGGTAAAAAGTTGTCAGAGTTAAAAAAAAATGTCCCTAGAATATTCTGTGATAGATGTAACTAATATTTGCCTGTGAGTAGGTGTAATTCCTTGGTGTCATTTTTTTACCTAGGTGTAGACCCATACTGTGAGAAATTAGAGAATGTTCCTTTAGTCTAGAATTTCAGCATTTTCTTACATATATTTCTTAAATTAAATATGCCTCACTCCCAAAATAGTTTGACAGATAAATATTTATTTGGAGTAGCGTCACTGCTTTTCTAAAAAGTGGATAGTGATATAAAGAGAAAAACAATGGTCACTTGCAAATTGAAGGCTATAAAAATGAATTTCAAAGCAATTTCCTTGACGAAGAAGCCTCTAAAAGATTACTGAGTTTCTCAGCCTCAAAGCATATGCATTTATTAATGATTTCTGCAGGTGGAAGTTTCAGGATTAGTATTTGTTGCCTATGGTTTCAGCTTCACGTTATCTGATAATACCATTCATACCTAGTTAAGAGTTGCTGTTAATTCTCGTGAAAAATAGTCAGGAGTCTGCTATCAGAACAGTACGCATCTGAACAACACAAATAAAGTAGAAGCCAGGTAATGAAAATAGCATTGGAAATTCTAAAACTCTCTCTTACTTGGCGAGCAAAAAAGTTCAAGGGAATTTACCCCAGATTTATTAGTGGTGAACGTGTGAAAAATAAAAATGATTGACTGCAGAAATATTCTAATAATTAGTTTGAGATATGGTTAGTGTTTACATTCTGGTCCAGTGAAAAATTCAGAAAACATATTGCTGGTTAGCCTTTAAGCATTTTCCCTTTCTTGGCAATGATTTAAGAGCTGCTATTTCATCAGTGTTTTCTCCTAAGAGCTTTCTGATGAACACAAATAACATAAGACACCTAATAGTAATGGAAAATAAGGAAATAAGTTTTGTCTCTGCTAATCTTTTTAATTGGCAAGTTACTTTGATAGAGAGGCGAGCTAGAAGCTACGATGCTTGCTAGCTTCTTGATCAAGTTTTGTTGTAAGAGTTTACAGCTGATCAGATTTGTCTGAGGTAACGAGCTGATACTAAATCAGTGCATATTCAAGATGAATTTAAATTGGAAGAAAATAAGAGCTAATTGCATCAGCAAAATAGAACTAGGTGCTTACTCTGAAGTTCACAAGGAAAATTTATTTTGATGCAGGCTAGAACTGAAAAGTAATTTCAAAATAGTTCATTTAAACATACTTAGAAAGTGTGTAAAAGTTCCAGTGCGTATATTTACACAGGTATTTAGGTAGCACATTAATAATAAACACTTTGCAGATAGGTGAACATCTTAAATCTAGTTCAGAAAAATTCAGGTATAATCATTACTGAGAGGCATTAATGTCTTACGAAATTTAGCATTAGATGTCAACAACGAAATGTAGGATTTAATGAAAAGGCTATGGTGAGGCCAAATTTTGTTGCCACGATGATAAGTAGACGTTTGGTGGTTTTCAAAGAAGAAAAAGTTATTTATTTGAGGAATGCTAATTCATTGTGACCAACTTAACTGTATCTATTGTAACATAAAGTGTATGGTCCTATATGTAAAATTTGAATTATTTACAGTGGTATTTTGGGGACCTAATTTTTTTTCATTGTAGTTCTAGATAAAGCTTGTTCAGTATCTAAACCAAACACCTCTCCTTTTTTTCCCCCCAGTTCCCAGAGCTGTTACTAGCTTTGAGAGCTGAAGTGCAGGGTCTACACTCTTTGGTTGGTAGGTTGTTGCGTTAGGTTGTAACAACCTTGGCATAAGAGTTTAGCCTGCAAATGTGTTAATGATACAGAAAATAGAAAAGGATACAGTCATCTCTTAAATGGACCCTTTCAGGGCTTTAAAAATATTTTACTCAAATTTCTCAAACACTATTGGAACTGCTTTTAAGGCACCCTCTCCTTTTTTCCTACAATTACTGTTATAATCGTGCTTAAGTGGATTCTGGTATTCTTTGGTTTACAGAATAGAAGGGGCCAACAGCTACTCTTTCCTGTAACATTCATTCTTCATTTTAAAAACACCTTAAAAGTGCATTTGTTCGTTTGTCTCTTCACAAAGGACTTTTAAAAAAATTCTACCATTTGTTTCTTCAGGAAGATGCAGTTTTAGAATCTAATATAAATGCTCACTAGCATTTGTAATAGTTTCTTTTTCCCATATGAAAAATAATTTGCACAGTGGTTACACATGACTTTTTTTCTCATTTATTCTAAATCGAGCATGTATTTCATTCATTTTGCCCATAGGTAAGGGCACACTTTCAGCTTATTTAATAAAGATTATCTGAATCCGACTTTTAAAAGTTTAGTAGTATTTAAATGCCATATTACAGTATACTGTTAAACAGGAGGAAGTTTGAACAATACATTCAATATAATCCGTCACCTGTTTTGTGCAGGACACAGGCAGAAATGTCTTTAAGATTACAGAATGAGTATAGATGGTACTCTGAGTCATCCTGCTGTAGAAAAACCATCTGGTGTTTAAAAGCAAAAGTTTATTGTAGGTATAAACTAGTAAATGGGAGAAGTCCTGGAGACTGATATTCTGAAGATGGTATAAGCAATTATGGTTCATTCAGAACAGCAAATCCACCATCCTGGCTCTGTGAAAGTTGTAGAGAGCTACCAGAGCAGTGAAATGGAAAAGTGAAGCTTGAAAGATGCATCTCCCAAAGGAGGAGAGTGACCCCAAGCCAAGTACAAGAAATAGGAGATACCAATGCATTATGAATTATTCTTAATGGTAGTAGACCTTAAAAAAAAGTTGACTCAGCAGTGAAGAATATAGAAGAACTGGAATCTGAGTTAACGTCCAAATCTGATTGCTTTTTCTGTTAGAAACCACTACATTGCACATAAAATACATAGGATAAAGTGATGAGGTCCTAAAGGATAGATTTCTGAAATGCATCATATAGATCCTATTCAGTGCAGGCTGAGTAGGATAGGTCTTTCTGATAATATTCTGCCCTTTTACAATCTTTTGTTTTCCCTCTAAATGTAATACAGTGGATGTAATTTATATTCCCTCGTTTTAGAACAGTAAAAGCAGGAGAATAAGGCTATTGTACATACATTCCAGTATTGCTGTGATGTGACTTAATGATCACATACTGTTTCTTCTCTCATCCTTCCTGAGGGAACATGAACAAGTTTTTTGTTTTAGAAGGTTGAATTTGTGTGAGTGTTTTTTTTTTTAATTTGCATATTCTTATATGTGTTAAGAAAGCAAGGTCACAGGAGTTGAACTAGCACGGAGTATAGAAAATGACAAGGCAGTCACTGAGGTAAATCCTGCCCTTCCATCCCAGATCCTTGGTTTGGGAGCTAGACATAGCTTTGGGAATGTTACTTTTGGAAATTTCTCAAACTGCTACTACCTGCTCTTACCCTCCACAGCTTATTCCAAGTAGAAACTGGGGATACTGAGTACTAGGCTGGTATGGAGAGAGCTCCAGCAAAGTTTTTGTACGGTTTGGTACCTGGTAATAAAAGGGATGGTTAGCTTCTACCCATTCTGTTCTCTCTCTCTCTCTCTCTCTCTCTCTCTCCCTCTCTCTTTGCTCACTATAGGGAATGTAAGTGTGGAGTGTGTGAGACTCTCTGGGCATCGAAAGAGGGGAAGGGACAAGTAGAGAGAGGGAGAAGAGCAAGTAAGATCAGAAAGAGAACAGAAGACAAAAACAGGAGAGCGGAAATTGTAAAAGAGATGGGAGAAAAGGAACATACTGAAATGGAGGGAAAGAAGGTCTAAGAAATAGTGCAAGAATCCTTTTAAATTCTCCTTAGTTAGGCACCTCTTTTTTTTTTTTGTGAAAAGCATTTAACAAGAATTAATATTGAAATCACTAGGGATTACTTGCAGTGTCAGGTACTATTCAATGTGACTAACAATGGCAAAATAAAAGCAAGATGAATGTGAAAGATGAAAATATATCACTTGGGCTGTGCTGCAAGGGGACCGTAGAAGCCCCTGAAGGCTGCACACCTCAATTGATCATCATATTCCATATTAATGGAAGCCAGGCTGTGCTCTATTCTGCTTCCAGTTACTATTAGTTTTGATGGTTGCAGAATCACTGAGCACGTGCTTATCTTACCTTAGAATATGGGGAAAGGTTGGATGTTCTAAAACGTCTAAGAAAGTTGGTGAAAGTTAGCTTCTTGAAACACTTGAAAATCTTACTTTTAACATTTTTCCCTTGTCAAAGTCCTGAAAGAACCAATACAAGTGAATGCTTAGTTTTCTTGACTGTAGAGATTTTGGCTGGTCTTTTGCATGAGGGTTTCCATCTTTAACCATATTACTCTTCACTTTGCTGTTGTATTTATTTGTGATGCATTCAGTGATCATGGTAGTTGCCTTTGAACGCTCATCTCTTTCTTTCTCTGAATTATTCCTTACGTGTCATATTTTGGTCTGAGCTTCACCAATTTTTCACAGAAACACTTCTTTCCAATGAAGTGTTAATAGTATTTAGTTTATAAAATGCACAAAAGTATGTCTGCATTACCCTGTCGGTTTGTATAGGAGGTGTGCTTTTGAAGGGAAGCATTCCCATATACCTCAGTTTGACCAGAAACTAAAGCAGAAGATGCTCTCCAGGAGCACATATAGTCCATTTCAGTTGCTAGTGGCCATACAGTCCATGGGACCAGACCAAAACTAGCTTATGTTAATGACTCCCTGAAAATGCATATATTGAGACTGCTGGATCTTCAGCACTGCTTGCTTTGCCATACGGATGTATTCCTACTGTGCAGCTTTTCTTGCTGCTGTCGATCTAGTCACTGCATATGAGAAGAAAAAAAAAGAGAGAAAATATTTGAAGATTGCCATTTCCAGGACCAGGATCAGTTTAATTTCAGGGAAGAATTCCAGGAGGTCTTTATGGAAGACTTCTCTAGAATAGAGAAAAACATAATATATATAAAAAATATAATATTATAACTATCCAATATAATTTTTAAAAGAGTGCTAGCTTTGCTATAGAATCCCTTAGGATGGTTCAAAAAGCCTGCAGGAAGTATATCATTTTCTCAAATTATGTAAATTATTTCAGAGTAATTTCTATAGGAAATAACTGGTGGTATCCTTATTAAATCCTTCAGGACTTTTCCATAAGGGAGGGATTTCTGTACTTTGGAGATGAAGCTATAGCATTTTATTAACTCTACTGAGTGTATGATCCTAAGAGCTAAGCAGATTAATCATGTGTGTGGCAGAGATCTTGGGGCAACTTCACAGGGCCAGTAAGAATAATAGTTAGCTGGTAAAACAGCTGCAGTGTTGAGCCTTTAATTATAAATCATTTACATGAGTAACAGGTACAAAGAGTGCTTATCACGGTAGTGGTTCTTATCTACACTAATATTTTCGTTTCATTGCTTCTGTCCCATATTTGGGGTTCAGAACAGAAAACATTAGGAAAGCATTGAAATTGTCCATTTCAGAGTTCAAATCTTCAACTATTTATTTTTGTAGTCCTGGAACTAATGTGAAGAAATTGTAAGAGAATCAAGAATACAAATTATCGATCAGCACCTACATTAGAGAATGTTATAATGCACTGGGACATTTGAATTTTTTTTGCAGTGTTCCTTAGGGATCAAAACCAAACCTTAAAAAACACTTACTTCCCTACAACCTGTTACTTTGACTCCCTAATGCTTCGTTATTTCGGGGCATCTGCCTGACAAGCTCCTTTTATCTGCTTTCACATGCCCACTGAACTGTGCATTGGGGTTTAGACATCAAAATGGCTTTTCCACTTGGCTATGGCAC
The DNA here is from genome assembly GCF_040807025.1 of Struthio camelus. Lineage (NCBI taxonomy): Eukaryota > Metazoa > Chordata > Aves > Struthioniformes > Struthionidae > Struthio > Struthio camelus. Next base: position 53,967,430 of record NC_090944.1, read on the forward strand.
CCGACAGCAGCAAGAAATGTTGAGCAAGCATTGGATACTTAATACTTTTCATTTAATGAACTGTTTCTTTATTATTTTGCAAAGCCTGTATAAGACGTTTTTATGGTTTAAAAAGTGCCCTGCATCCTACTTCATAGGAAGGGGACCTCATTTAGATTAACCTGTGACTTCAACAGCAGGTGGTAGAAAGAACCAACTGCTTCAATTACTGCTTTTGCGCATGACTTTCATGTGTTGCTAAGATTATCAGAGGAACCTGATTACATCCCCTTAGACGCTATTGTTGGCACAATGATTAAGCTGTTTTTTTTTTCTTTTTTAGTCTGGAAACCTAAAGAGCTTTTTGGCATGAAGCAAAAGCACTGTGTATAGAGATCAGTAAGATAGCGAGTATCATTGCCCTGTAGCTTATCTCCACATATACAGCTCCCTGGTGGATCCCTATGATAAACATTATTGGAACAATTAGCGGCTGCTGACATAGAAGCCAGACACAATGGCAATGGCCAGCAGCACAGAGCCAAATATCATGGAGCCAAGAACCATAAAAAAGCAACGCCAAGCCACTCTCCCCATTCAACTGCTGTCATAAAACCCTCCCAGTGCTATGTTTGCATAGCTGGCTTCACCGATATGGCACCGAAACACAAAAGAGGAAGCTGCAGCACTTGTCTTTGTTTAGCTGAAATTACAAGTCGTTGAATTAGTATGTCATCTTTATTGCGCTGTCATGCAGCGGAGGTGAGGAAGGCTCTCTGTAATGGATGGAAGAGTTTGATGGCCTAAAAGACAGGCTCACAGATGGTTGTCGATATAAAACAGTTTGCCCTTTTTTTGAAAAGGGAAAGGGAAAAAAAAGGCTGAATGGAATAGGTCTCTACTGATCTGAGTAGCTGTAACTAACAATATTTATGTAAGGCTGATCTTGGAGGAGTCTAGGGCAAGAAGGTGAACCAAGAGTTTGTCTAAAGATTAGAACTCAGAAGTGCATACTAAGCCATTTAAAAAAATTTAAATATCAGTGAGGCAGCATGACCTGAAAGGTGAAGCGGTAAAGGTCTCACTCAGAGGAAGCTGTTACCACTACCCTTGCACAGGGGAAGTTACCCTTGTGATATTCTGCAGCAGTAGCACAATTCTCATAAGCAGAATCTGTGGAGATGGAAAGCAAACTCAGGAAAAAGAAGAAATGATTTGTACATTTTAAGGAGTACTGTGGTATTCTTCTTCCTACCTCATTGAAATTGAAGGGCAAAAGAATATTGCTGATCACAGTTTGCTATTAAGATTTAAGATGAATGCTATACTACACATAAACTCTCTCCTTTTACCTGAAATAGAAGACCACCACTTACCCAGTGCATTTTTTCAGGCAGTTTCTCATATTAATATTACTTTTGTATCTTAAAAAGCTGTTCAGTTTTAAACATGACCCAAATTACCAAAGGCCCCTTTCTCCTTTAAATTACCCTTGCTCTTGTGATTTTAGTGTGGTTTAGTGTATACAAACACACTATTCATTTCGGCCAGGTCAGTCTTGTGAAGTGCTGAGAAGCACTAAGGAAAGGCTATTCAAGCCCTTGCTGAAGTTTTTCAGCTTGTCTGGTACTTTGAATTAAAGTCATTAACCGCCACCCTGGTTCCCTTGATACCATTTAGCACTGCGGATAGGCTGAGAGCTGTGAAACGATCCTTCTCCAGCCAGTATTGTTCAACTGAACAATACTGTTCCCTCTGTTCAGAGGGAAGGTACTGAGGAAGGAGCCACTCGAGGATGTGCCACGGAATCGGTCCCATGTGAGTCCACACACTCCTCCTCCTCCCCACACACCACAGGCCAGGGAACAAGAGCAAGAGCTGAGATTGCTTTGCGTTTGTCTCCGACTCTGCACTGGTAATCTTATACAAATTTTAGTAAGTAATCTTTGCTAAAATTTCTGGCAATCCCCTCACTAAGTGGGGATGTGCAGTGTACTCCTTTATGACCAAATTGCTTATTCTCCCATCTTTCTGTATCACACTTGATAACCACTGAATTTAAAAAGATACTTTGAACATAAGTGGAAAACAATAATGTAAGAACAAGTGTTCTGTGAAGAGTGGAACAAAAGAAGGCAGCTTTCCTGAGGAGGTGTGACTTGGAGGTGTATTCTTCCTGTCTATGAGGGTGCAGGCTCCAATGGGAAGGCTGCTCTTGGGATACTCCAAAAGCCTTTGACAGGAGGGAGGCAGGCATAGCCTCTCCCCCGTGGAGGCAGAATAGAGTCTCTCTGCTCGGGCCTCGCTGACATTTCATGAAGTCGGTTGGAACAGCATTGCCTTTGACACCTCTCTCTTACCATAAAAAGTGGTTGAACCTAGCGGACAATTATTATGACAGAGGAGTAAGAGAAGGGTTGGACAGATATGTGCATCCATACAACCATATCAACATTTTGGCATATCAAGCTTTGCAAAAAGCAGTATGGAAGGACTTGTCTTTTACCTCCTCTATTCCTGCTGTATGCTAGGAAAAGGATAGACAATAGATTGTTTCTGTTTTCTATTAGTAGAATTTTTCTTTATTCATGAACCCAGCTTCATGTTATTTTCCTGCTTTCGGAAGTATCAGTGAGATAGCTGATCATCAATAGTATCCTTAGAGATTTCTGGAAACCAGTCATAATTTCCAAGTGCTGCATTTCTGCAGCCTTTTCCTCACTTTGCCACATCCACAGCTTTGTTCCCAGGGATGGCTGGAGTGCTTTTAAAACTAGCACTCATCGATGCTATTGTGTCTTCCTCCCTCTTTAGGACTGTGAAAGGTCACCAAGTCCTGTTTTCAGGGCTCTTCCTATAGATGTAGGTAGATATAAGAGCTGTGCAGGAAGAGCACATAAGGCAGGACTAGCACTTTGGAAGCAGTTGAGATACGGAATCATGACATGACAGTAAAATGAATTTTGATAATAGCTGCCTTAAGTGAGATCTGACACTTCTCAGTAGAAAATGTTTCCAGTTTCATGTTCCCTGAAATAAATCATCGTCTTTGGTAAGGAAAAATGAGTAAACTGGAAGCCACCTTAATACCTTGTGAAGTTTAGTACTGTGTTGTAGACAAAAGCGTGATGAGTGAAATGTAGATGTTGTACAAAATCAAAATTACTGGCTCTGTGGAGGCTTATAAATGTCTTTTTAATTTCAGCCAAACAACAGGAGTTTTAATTATTTTGTTTGTCATGTTTTATATGAAGTTATTTTTCATTTTATTGCCATTAACTGTGCAGCACATTCAGATTTCAAGAGATATTTGCATGTGCATTGCTGAAATGTTATCATAGATAACCTTTTTTAACAGATAACATTTTTTATTTTGGACTCTGTGAGGGAGCAAAATCTGAAAAAAGAGATGAGGTAATTGAAGAGGGAAGTTCTCATTTTTAATTCTCTATTTTTTTCCTTTATTATATTTTTTAATGTATCTATCAAAATGTACTCTGTGTTATGCAATCCAGAATTAAGACATGAATGTCATCTATAAAAATTCATTTGAGATACAGTCTTCTGTTCCAATTGAGAAATCCATCCAATATCAATGACCTTTCCATTTAGGGAATACTTAATGTGGTTAACTAGATATGATATACTTTGGGAATGCTTTTTATTGCATTCATTTGAATTAAGAGATACACCTTTTAGGGAGAAAATGATGAAACAGCACTCTATTGAGGGTTAAAGATGAATGATGGCCTTTAAGACATTTGTTTTGGTTAAACACAAAGTAAGAGGCACTGTCATATTCAGGTCCACATTATCATTAAGACATAAGAGATGAGAACTGAATTCAGTCTCACTTAAAGCAATGGGAATTTTGCCTGCTACTGCTGCAGCTGAATTTGAATCATTGTGGTTAAATGGCTCTTTTTTAATCATAAAATGGTTTGAGTCATAACAATATACATTAATCCTTCTCATTAATTCTTAGAGACTTGTGTACCAGGCCGCTTTAGACAGTGTAGCTCTTCTGGAAAACAAACAAACAAAAGCTGTTCATGTTTTGAGAACAGAATTTTAAAAATACTTGGGTCATATTTGTTTTATTTTTTTCTATTATGAGCAGGAAACGGGTAAATTCTAGCTGTTATCACAGAGGTTTTGGAGTATTCTACTCTTCATATTTCGTAGATACTGTTTGCTGTTGTTTTCCATTTGCTTATAATTTTGTGGGAATATTTGGAATATCATCTATGGGAAATGTGAAGCAAACAGATTTTTCTCAGTTTTTTTGGGTCTCTGCCTTGCCATCATTCAAATTTGAGTCTAATTTGATCTCTTTTGGTAACTAATCATACCAATACCAATAATCACACAATGTCTGGGGTTGTGGAACAGTCAAATCTGTTTGTGTAATGTTCACTGATTTTTCATGTTTGTATTTTTTGCATTAGTTCTTGCCACTCCCCCCACCCTGACATCTCTTTCCTACAGTATAAAAGTCACATTTCCTTTGTAGTTCTACCCCTTGAACTGATTACCCTTTACATCTCTTTCTTACAAATTTTGCCCTCGACTTTGCTACCTGCCTTTCCAGGGAGCAACACTGATAGACAGTCATGTATGTGAAGTCCTAATTTATCCCTGCTTTTAAGATAAGCGTCAAATACATGGATTAGCACTAGATACAAATTAGGCACTTAAAAGAATACTGAATCCAGAAGTGATTTGCTGTTGGTGACTCAGTTTGCTAACAAGAAAAGCCTCATTTTAAGTAATTTTTTTGCTACCAGAATCGTACTGGCATCCTACTGCTACCAGAATCAATCTCATCTTTGATTGAGTGCACTTTATCTCATTAAAAATGCTTTAGTTTTGAACCTCATTATTTAAGTTTATTAGGTACCCGTAGAAAGTAATGGAACAGACTAAACAAATACCTTTCTCTTTGCTTTGGTAGTGATATTTGATGTTTTCTCAAATAACTAGCTAAAATGTTAAACAAAATTGTTAAAATTATTTCAATATTGTTCAATAAAGCAACACAGAGTCTAACGTTTTGTGCACTTTGAACGTATATAACCTGGCTGGGATGCACCTTCTAGATCTGTTGTTGTTTGCATCAGGCACAGTATGATGAACCAGCTGCTTTCAGTACCTCATAATTTTTTATTCTGTCTGTTGCTGGATTTTATTCTTAGTGTTGGAACTATTCCTAAGCAAATTTCCAAAATTATTTGTCTATCAGAATGCAATGTGAAATTTACCAGTTTCTATTTGGGACCAGGGAACCAGCAGTGTTTACAGGTGAGCAGATTTTCCTTATTACCTGACCTTGAACGTTACGTAAAGGATTTAGTTTTGATTTAAGAATTTCTTACATTATGCATGCTTTAGTGACATTTGATGCTGAAATTCTACTGCTGTTTCATACCCGTCATTCGTCTGGAATATTTCCAGGACTTGCAAAGCAGAGCGCTTGTTCATTCCTGTCTGGTTGCTTTTACCTGAAGGTGGTCATGCACCAGGGACTGATTCGGGGAGTACAGGCACTTCTGTACCGGATTTCTGAAAAGCAGCCAGATATTTCCTTACTAAATTCTGAACTTGAATTTGGCAGTTCTAGGGTATAGGGTTTTTATAGTGATGATGTCTTGATCCAACAAATTAGCTATGTCTGATATATACTACACTTAAAATATTTAGGTTTAATGCAGTATGCTTGGATTTCAGCCTAAACTATGTGCCCATTTCCAGATTTGGGTATGCCCTCAAGATTTATCATCCATGAGAGAAATGTTAAGCTTCAGTCACTATGTTCATTTAAAAAAAAAAAAAAACCTTAGATTTTGGGTCAAGTCAAAATACTTTCTGCCTATATAATGCTCACAGTACATATGGACATTTTTCCTGCTTTATTTATCTTTTCCTGTTTCTTTAAGAAAATGTTAGCGGAGCAAAGTTTACTATAAATCAGTCTATATCTTGCAATATGTGAGCAGATGACATAGATGTCCAAGGCTGTGATAGGGATCAGCTCACACACTTTTCAGCTGAGCATATGTGTAAAAACAAAAACAAACCTTACTTTTTTTCTTAGAAAGCACCACGTATCTCAGGCAGTTAGGCAGTAACAGATGTTGGAGACTCAGTAGGAAGCTAGATATGTGCTGGGATGTCACTCAACTCGCCTTAACAAGCTGCTGTGTTGGAGAACCAGTCTCCATATAGACTCTGCTTAGTTTCTCAGAAATAAGATGACACTAAAATAACCAGCTTCCCATGAATAACAAGTCTCTCTTTAAAAGAATATACTACTCGGGGCTGTAGGGAGGAGGGGAATGTGTATGGAGAGACTGCATATATAACTTTGCCTGCAAAGGTATTGCATGGGAGAAGGACTGTCTTTGTTGTAATTTAAACACTTTTCATTTTGGATAGTGACGGTATTACATTTGCGATAGAAGTATTTCATCGAGATTTGTTATGAAATATGATCCCTCCATATTTCTGATTGACGTAGCTTCAGGTAATGTGCTGAGCCATGTCAATAAAAATCTACCTCACATCAAGTAACTACATTTGAAGATGGATATTCTCCATATTTGAGAATCTGATGCAAGCATATTAATTTTCTCAAAGATACACCCCTTCATTTTGATACAAAGGTGTATTAAACAGCAATTGCAACAAAGTACCACACCAGTTCTAGAAACTGCAAATTAAACTAAACTGTATGACATGGTATATACTAGGCCAAAGAAAGGAAGCTGCATATAGCATGAGCAAATCTTATCGTCAATACAAAGGACGCTTTCATGCCTGGTATGGTAATGAGTAAGGTCATACCTGGCCACATCAAAGTAGCCTGAAGAGTATAATTGACAGATGTCTATCCAACTTCAAGAGACAGAACTCAGTGACACCAGGGAACTCAGAGGCATCCACATGCGGAGGGTCACACAAGGACTTTGACAGTCTGTGCGAGATGCAGGACTCCAGAAATCTGAGCATTGTATTTTCTGATTTTGTTTCAGTGACTTCAATTGTTTGGACCTATCTCTGCCACTAGGGAGTCTGAGATATGTGTTTCTGAACCGTTTAGCTTTGATTTCACTGTGGTATTTTCTTGTTTTTCAAATAAACATTGATGTATTGAAGACATTTTTGGATCTTAAGGCTGTTTGGGGGAGTATTTATTATAATCTCTTTTTTGGGACAAGGGAAACAAACTTCTTACCTTAGGCAACCGGCAGAAGAGAGGACTGACAGTACCTGACCTGGGGCATTTTGTCACAGGTGCTGAACGTGTCACCACAAGGCTAACTGAAGTCACTAAGCTGCAAGGGGCAGGGGGGACTCCAGGAATGAGGACATTAGGGATCTTGTGGTTACGTCATAAGCTTCTTCCCTCAGTAGTCACAAAGATGTCCACAACCCTGGCTTGGGAAGATGCGGAAAGCAGCTAAGAATTCCTTGGGATGAGAGAGATGGGTTTTGCCTGCAAACCTCTATAATCCCCCAGTGTCGCAGTATAGCTTGCAGAAACCAAGTGTTTTTATCCTGATTTCTTTACAGTTGCCAGTATTTTAAAGGACATTTCCAAAAGCAATGGGGAGTGGGTGCTGGAGAGTTGTATTTGCTTTATAGTCAGCTTTACATTTAACAAATGAGCGTTCCATTTCTCCTGGGAAATAAGTAAATTGTATTGAAATTGAAACAGTGGCAGAAAAGGAGTAAGTGGTTTGACTGGAACCAGAGGGAGATTACAAGGGAGCAGAGATTAAAATGCAGAAACCCTTACATCATGCCAGAGCTGTGTGTGCTGCACCTCCCTGTCTCGCTGTAGGGAATTGCTTCGTCTTTCTTCCGGGGCAAACCAAGCTGCTACTAGAAAAATGGAGCCTATGAGTAAACCACAGAATACCATTGTAATATATTTTTGGAACCAGATGATAGGAAGTTTTTTGTTTCATTGTTAAATATTCTTCACTCAAATATAGTAGTTTCTCAGAACTATTTTTGAGACTTTAACCTCATACACCTTGTTAATATTCTTGTACCCATCATATAAAAGAAAAATCCTTACCTAGTGTCCCTTTCCCATTACTAACTCTTGATTAATCGTAGATTATACACTGGCTGATTAATAAACTGATATGCAATGAACTGGTCACACGATGATTGTGTAGTTTTTCAGAAAATATTTGTTCTAATTTATTATTGAATGATATCCAGTGAATTGTTCTTTACTAGCTAATGCTTTATTGAGCTCTATCAAGCTGTAGCATGATTCAAAGAATCAAATTGGCTAAAAAATGAGAAGGATGTCAAAAGATTCCTGAACAAAATATTTCCATTTGATCTGACTAAGTGATTTAGCTAAATTCTGATGGCTGTTTTCCACCTATCAAAATAAAACTACATATTTATTAAATGTTGATACTTTTGAAAACCTCTGACTGAAACAATTTACATTTTATTGGGTGCTTTGCTCATGTAAACAACAGCCACAGAAAAAATAAGGTTAAATTGAAGGATTTTGGTGTTTTAGGGCAGTAAGACATGTTTATTGTTTTAAAATACAATTCCAAACAGAAGAATTTAAAAAGTGAATCAACTTTCTGAAGTAATTTTTTAAAACTTCCCTATTTTTCTCTTTTTTGACATTGACAAACTCTCTGAATAATGTAGAGACTGAAGAAATGAGATGGATTGTTTTCACCTAGAATTTTCAAACAAAAATGTTTCACCAAAGTAATATTTTAAAACATAAGTATGTTTATCCTTAAGTTCTGAAAATAGACTTGTAGACCATGATTAAATGCTATGGAATGCCTCTTTCTTATAGATGTAAATGTCCAATTTCCTTCTCAAAACTACATTGCTTTAAAATATAATGCTATTTTGTTGTAATGAATTCTGTAGGTGTAAATTACAGTCTTCCAAAAAGCAGATGTATTCAAAAATTTTCATTTTAATTTCTGCTTTGCAGAGTCCTTGCATATCCCATTCCTTCCATTGTTAGGAACAAAGGTAAATAAAGTTCCTTACTTGCCTTCTCTGTTCCATTCAGAACTTCCTGCAAGGTTAATCTGTTCTCATCCACTAAGAGTGAGTCTCTTGCATATCTTTTCACACAGTCTTTGGATCTCTTGCCTGTCGTAAAGCTCTGAATCTCTCCCCCTGTGCCCCGGTTCTTTTTCTGTAATGTACGATGCACAAGAGTGGTTAGGACTAAAAACAGTATTCCCCTTGAGGATGTAAACTGATTTATGAAATAGGATAGGAATGAAAACTAAAAGAGAAGTGGTATAAAACACTTATATCGTTATTACTATTATTTTTCCATTTTCACTGTTGTTTTCTATCTTTGCACTTATGTATAGGTTTACTTTGAGCTTTTTAGATAATGCCTCATGCTTTATCGTAAGTGCTTAGAGTTAATTTAGAACACAGTATACATTTTCATCCACAGATCTTCAAGATCTTCTGAAAATATCCTGAAAGGGTACATCATTTCAGTAACAATTAACAAGAGCCCGTTAAGCCAACAATGTCTTGTAATAAATGCTTCACTTAGCCTAACTGTTATGGAAAAATGGAAGAACTGAGGAGGCTGGGTGGCTTATTCAGTACTGCCTGGCAGCCTCAGAGATAGGAATAGACTCTGACTCCCAGCTATGCTGTGTGTTTCATAAGAAGCCCATACACCTTCTTTTGCTGATGCCTTGTGTTGCTAACATTTGCATTAGTGGCGTAATTGATATTTGCTGGATGTCGTGCATGTACGGTTATGCCTAGGCAAGTTATAAAACAATCTGTACTACTTCAATGAGGATTCACATGTCTGTTAATTCCGTGCTGTCACCTGCAAATAAATCCTAGAGGGAGAGGAGGGATGCCTGAAGATGTGACACATGGACCTGGACACTCAACTGCTGTTGTCTTTGCTACTTGGTTGGCAGCACACACAAGTCCGAGCTCTAGCAGTGCCCACCTGGCTGAGGCCAAGCAGTTGTGTTAAGGGCAGGCGTGCATATGCGCATGACAGCTCTCCGCTTACCACTCGGTGGCCAGGCACCTGGGACTGAGCAGGTCAGGGGTGGACCCTGGGCAGGAGGGTGGACAGCTTGCGCACTCCGCCAGCCAGCTGCAAGGCACCAGTCCTACTCAGTCACCACAGCACCACTTCAATGCACCAAAGCCTCTATATTCAGCCAACTCAGACAACAATTAGTCTCATTGCTGAAGCATCACCTAGGCTTTTAATATATTATTTGACCCTAGTTATTCTTAGAAAGCTGACTCAAGGTTCCACTCGCTACCACAGAGGTGCTTGTGCTTGATTTCTCTTTTTTTTAACAAAAATGGAAACCCAATATGTAGCAATCACCTAACCCAGAAGGACTGAATTAATATTCTAGTAACACTTAAAGTAATTTAACACCTCTCCAAAACTGTTTTGTGAGGGGTGTTTTTTGGAAAAGCATGATAGAGAGAAATTCTTTCATAAAAACTTACACATAAGAAACATATAGAGGTTTTCACACCTACTAGAAGGAAATTAGAATCCTGTTAGTGTCCAGAATGAAAATGAGCCTCTTTTTTTTTGCCTCTCATGCTAATGTAGATAATAATTCTGTGCAACTTACTTGCGAGGGATGAAGGCATGAATATCTCAACAGTTATCATCTTCACCTCTGGTTTTACTCTGAGTCTTAACTTTAAAGAGAGATAGATCTGGTTTATTCTGTAGAAATAAGCAGGAGTGCTAGAAAAGCCTAAATATCGTCATAAAACAAAACATTATGATACCAGAAACCCTTAGGAGCAACACTAATGCTTTTAAATGAAGGTTTTATTTGTCTCTGAGCTGCAAAAAGAAGTCACTAATGAGATGTCATTTACATTCTAACACCTGTTAAATGGCACTTTTCTCTTTCCCCAAAGAGTGAGATGTTTATGAATGTTTGCAGTTTTCTGAGTGTATCTACAAGAATTATATTTTCATAAACAATGCTGTGTATTTTTCCTGTATATACTTTAGTTACACTGGAACAATATAAGGAATATCAGCAGCTTTGGGGTTTTTATTAGATTTATTTGTAGTTGTTATACAAATCTAATGTGGAATTTCTAATTTACAAAGAAATTTCATTAATCAGGATTTAACACAATTGCATATTTAGGATGTGATTTGCAGCATTTGCAGTGCAAGAACTGTATGTAATTATGCCTCCATTTAAATAAAAATTAAAAGCTTACATTGTAGCATGGTATACATGTTGAATATATTGCTTACAGGATAAATACTCCAAAGCAGAACACCTGAAAATCAAGTTTCAGTTGGTTCTGCAGGGAAACAGAACAGAACTGCTACATGATGTGACTTCTAAGACTGGGACTTGCATTAAGACTGACCAGAGGGAAAGATGGGAAATTATGGGAAAGAAAACGATCTATAACAATACAAGTTGATATGCTTCTGTTAGATAAGCGTAATGTAAGTTTCTTTCAATCATTTCTAAAGTAGTTTGCTGTATAAATTAACTCATTCAGTTAATATAAAAAGGCAGAATCCACAGAGGCCTGTGCTGGAAATAAGTTTTGCAGAGGAATTTGAAGAAAGAATTAAATTAGTATTAGAATTAGGACTAGAATTAGAATTAAAGAGGTATACATTAGGGATGCAGTGTGCTAGGCACCACAAACAAGTGCAGCAGGTACCCTTGTGGACTGTGGCTCTCCTCCATGAAGAGTGGGATTCACTTGGGGTCTGTGTTTCACAGTCCCCATCCCAGTGCCTGCAATTTGCATATCTGCTGCCTCTTCGGGGACCACATCCAGCTGCATAATACATCTGCAGAGGGGAGCAACGACTCCAAGCAGACCCCATGCCATTTCAGTGGCTAGCGTTCCCTATCTAGCCCCGAGATACTACGAGCCCCACACAAGACAAGGGGTCACAGTAGGGGAAAATACATCAGCAATGGCTAATGGTTTCATTAAGGGAGCTCACAAAGCTTAACGAGGTGAAGTGCCATTCCGGAGGTCAATAAAAGAGCCAACAGGAAAGCTGGAAACAGCATTTGGATCTTCTGAATCTTAATCTGATGTTTTACCGATCAGGTGTAAAAGCAGAAGATAGCCCTGACTTCTGTAGCAAACCATCACAAACTATATGCTTTAACCGGAGGAATCTGTCTGTGATTCAGTGCAATCCCTCCCGGGAATAGGTCAGCACAGAAGACGCAAGTGGAGCTGAGCTGACAGAGTATGATGTGCAAATGGCGTGCATTGGAGGGAATTAAGCTTTGGGTTTTCTACAACAGTTCCTGAAATTATTAGGCATTTTAAGCTCCATTTCAATTAGATAGCGCTGAGATTTTAAAACGTGATGGTTCTGCAATGCTGTAAACATTATTTGTGTCAGGAGGGTCCTAAGCAGTGGTTTCGGTTATTCAAAAAGGTTTTTGGTATACCTGCATCTATCACAGGTGTTCCTTGGGATTCAGCTTTCCTTATGAAAGGTCCATATAAGTTGACAGTGTCTCTTTTGACATGCTGTATGTGTGACAAAAGAAAGCAGTGTTTGTAAGTTAGAATCAAAGTAATGACAAGCCTTTGAATGAAGGTAAGAACACGTCCTCGCAGGCTAAGCCTACTTAAGCTGCCTTTTGGATTTAACCCGAACGAATTAGATTTTTTCAGAAAGAAGAATGACTGAACCCTGTTTAAAAGCCAAAGAACACAAGCTTTAAGGCCTAAGTGTTCTGTACTTCTAGGGAGGGAATAAAAATGTTTCAGGTGGGACTGGATCTTTCTAAGAAATAAGTGCAAAGTTTCATTTCATGAACCACCTTCCCTCCTATTTTTCCTAGTTCTAAAATTATTGCCTCTGCCCCATTAAAACTGCAGCACATTTTCTGTAATTCTTGTCAGTCTCGGATGTTCTACTCAGAATGGTTTTGGTTTGGATTTACAGCAGATTTCAGTTTTCTTGTATTTTTGGAGACTGCTTGCTTCTTGCTTACCTTATGTCTGGTGAAATTATTTAGAAAAGTTTGCAGTCTAGAAAACATGAGTTTAATCAGACAATTCTGTAATTACTCACTGGCTTTATTCACAGTGGATGATACATACCTTGCATAGTATTAAAGGAAATAAGTATATTCATTTCCTATCCAGTTCCCACCTTGCATTATAAAAGCCAAATATCCATTCTGTAAATAGAGATGAATCAGCAATCCATATAATATCTATTTATCATACATATTTCACAAGGAAGATATTGTGGTGGCTGGAAAGTTCTTACAAAAATAATATGGAAATCCGGAACTTGATGTGGAGTGTCAGAGAGCTTCTTACTATTATTTACCTTATCAGCTTTTGCTTTCTGAAATCAATGGAAGGGCATCAAGTTCAGCTAATCCATATTTCTGAGTATGAAATTGAATTTATAGTCTGTAGTATGTTGACTACCGCTCGCATTTAAGGCATAATTGATTTTTATTGAAAAGCCAGCAGGCACATCAAAAATTTCCACAAACCACAAGGATGTTAAATTTTACCCTGTTTAGATAATAGTGTTGCTTTATTTATCCTTTAAAATGAAGCTTTTATATTTATATCAGCAAATGCTGTGGAAGTGTGACTGATGCCTTGTGAAACCATCAATCCATAGTGCTGTTAAACTCTACAGTAGGGAAATAAGCAACTTTTATATTCCTAAGGTAAATATCTATAGTTGGTTTGTTTTAAGAATAAATGGAATAATAAATCTGCACAAGAGAAACCGTTTCATGTCGTGTAGCGAAGTTACTTTTCTTCATTCCAGCAAATGGCTTGTGCAATTTTTCTATCCTCTTCTCCTTTCTCTTTCTCCATCTTCAGTGCTGTTTATTTCTATCTCATTCTTTTAAACATAGGAAGGGTACTTCTGTATCTGATTTTAATTGCTTACGGATAGCAAACTAACTGCTCCATATTGAAAATTCCAGTTTCCAAGGCATTGACTTCACTTTTTTCAGGTACTAAGGTGATCTTAATCACAAACCAGTTTTAGTACCAGCAAGGACTTTGTGACAAATTTATTTTCAAGTAGTTGAACAAGAGCAGATTTCTCCTCCCTTCCCTCTCCTTAGCTATCCTAATTATCTGTGCATGTCCCTGCACTTTTCCTACTGCATCATCTCAGTGCATGTATACTTTTAATAATAATTTTTTGAACCAAAGAAAGAAAACTCAGGGTTGCCCTGCACAGGATATGCACTACAGTAAATAACAGCCAGGAATTTTGAAAGACCAGGCAACGAGTTGTATATGTGTGACTCAAGAGTGTTCAAAACAATTTATCAAGTGCTCAGAAATACCAAACTTAAAGAGATTATACATCAGTTTCTTAGTGTAAAAGTATCAAGAAGAAATGATCTACCTTTTGCAAAGGCAGATATTTTCAAATCTGTGTGCAACAGGTGCAGGCACAAATCCAATTTATAAATAACAAGATTTGTGCCTGCTCCTCTCTACTATCACTTTCAAACGTCACTGCAAACCGTCTACAGATGTTCATATTTTCTTTTATTTTTCTCCTTGTTGTCCTTAGCAATTTGCACGTTCCAGCTTCCTTTCTATTACTGGACTCCTAATGAAAGCACTCCTTTTCTTTCTGAAATATTATAAGTTGTAATTAAAAATGGCTTATAACTAACATAGCTATGTCACATGTGAAGAATATATAATACACTGGGTAGGCAGAATCTTCTCAAGTAGTTATCAGTTTTATCTTGCACAATCCAGTGAAACCATCTTTCTGGATATAGCTATGCTGTTAAAAAACAGAAACCCAGCTCTGACACTGTAGCCGTGATCATCCACAAGGCTTTAACTGGTAGTTTGCTGTCTGGTTCTGTCTGGACTGCTGCGACTAACTCTCTCTAAGAGAAAGTGAAGTACTTGGGGGGACATCTCATTCTGAATACCTGCTCCCAAAACGTACTATGGTGCAGGCAGCACCAATTTTGGTGCCTGCCACTATCATGCTCCACACGATCCCTGAAACATCTTCAAACTTCCTCCACATCTTAAAGTGCATCCTGGAGCTTGCCACATATATATTCACTTTGATGAGATGAAAATACCACTTTGATAGGCCGCAACATTCCCTCACGTTATTTCAGATATCATGAACTAAAAAAAAATTCAAATATACAGAATAAATATACTCCTTCACCATGGAAGGCTAAGGAGTGAGGTATGGAGGAAACACACCTGAGGCAGGGAAGAGACTCAAAGCTGAGTGCTGAGTAGTGGAAGTGTGGCCACCAGTCTGCTCTAGGGGAGCTAGAGCTGAGCAATGAGGTGTGAACCTACCTGTACCACTGGGCCATCCCTTGCCTCATTTATTTAGCAGAGTTAGAGCGCAGGCTGAGAGCTTTTGTATATGCCTTGGTAACTGAAGGCATCACTCATTTCCTTACTGTGGACTTTTCTGTTCATTCTTACATGTGAACATTGATACCGCTCTGTTTTAGCATTGTTTGCCTGCAATGTAGCCACATCACTCATTATTTCCATTGAAATAGTGTTTAGGAACACTGTTCAGAGACCAAGGTGCAGTTGCAACAGATGTCATACGCAGAACAAAAAGACTACTCTGCCTCAAATCAATTGCAGCCAAAGGGTGCGTAAAGAGGCAGGAGGTGACTATAGACAGGTAGGAGCTCAAGGAAATAATGAAAACAAAAGTTTTACCACTTTTACATATGATGTTCTTGCACGTTTTCAGGGTAGGTTCCAAGGCTTCTTACAATGAGCACTTGAATGAAAAATGTTAAAGGAATGTAGGCTACTGAAGCTGACCTTCAGTTCATTGGCCTAGTTTCGTTTTACCTAATTTTAAGCTTCCAAATTAAAGAGGCTTTTTTTTTTTTCAGACACGTGATTTTTTTCAAAGATGCTGACTATCTCTCACAATTAGCCTTTATTATTCTGCCATTTTTTCTGTTTAATTCTTCTGAAAAAAAAAAAAAAAGACCATTGCTGTGTAGGTGCCTAAACGCTTATGTAGACTTTCATTTGTCTGGTTAAGGAAAGATGAAATCCTGATGATAACTACAAATTTTGAGCACTATTTAGAAATCTTGGAGTTTAGTAGTCATACTAAAAAGAAATAGCAAATATGATTTGCCACGTGTGTAGTGGCAGGTCTGTGAGGGATGAAAGATCTGTTAGTCTGTCTCTAATGGTACATCCTCTACGTCTAAGAGTCTCATCTTTCAAGTTCGTATACATATTTAGGAAAAGTATGCAAATTAACATGAAAATTCCCTGGAGTATTGTATGGACAGATCTTGCCCATTAATGGACTCATAATGTCTATTCTCATATGAAATACATAAAGGATATTGTTCACAGGAACTGAAATGGGAACAATTCCATTACGAATACATGTAGTGCGCTGAAACCAAGCAAGGACTGCATTCATGTATGAATACAATATGAATTTATCATTGTAACAATTTTCTATGAAATGGAGACTTTATTTGCCTTCACATTTACTGCAGAAATCTGAAAATAACTTATATGCTGAATTTGTGCTCATAATTAGAGGAAAGTTCTAATTATTTTCTGTTTTTGAAAAATTAGATGGCTGTTGATTGCAAAATATAAAGACATTGGTGAAGATGGGAATGCATAAGTGGGTATGTGAGAAAGGCAGATACTGAAGAATTTATGCTAAAACAAATGAGACTTTCCTCCATCAAATCATTCACTTATTTCTAATCTTTGCCTTGCAGAACTTTTAATCACTAAAAGGATCATTCTTAAATGCTAGCCTGGACTGCTGAATTGATTTTCCTACTACATGCAGAATCATCAGTAAAAAAATAATGCCCTGCTTCTTTCACTTTCTGATTTTGAACATGTAGATTTTGGTACGGAAAATTTGGTGTATTTATCAGTTAGACAAATTCTGAGCCAGAGTTTAATTTATCATGAATGAGAGGCTGAACTGAAATATTAAGAGAGATTGTCTGCTGAAAACATGATAATTAGGAATTAATTTTTTAATGTAGTTGTTCCTGCTGCCCTCATACTACTGCCCCATTTAAAAAAAATTACTTTTTAATGGTGAAATATTAATCAGACCACTACTCCGTTAAAAAAAAATTTTTTTAATGGTAAAATATTAATCAGAGACAGATCAGATCTTTTTGCACCATATATTTACTGTTTACATATAAATGTACACAAAAACTCATACACATGCATTTTTGATTTTCACCAAATAATAGAAGATGCTAATTTCACATGTTTTCAGTTACAAAGGAGAATTTTTCTGTAATAAATAATTAAATTCTGAAGATTGTATTAAATGTCATTTTCCTCAGACAGATTTCAGCAATTCCTACAGTTTGATCTTCTTTACAGAAACAGCAGGGTAGCCATGCAGAGACCTTTGCATCATTTCTCTTAGTTTTCTTAGAGAAAGAAAATGGAGGAAGTCTCCAAGGCTGCTAACTATGTTACTATCAGCAAAAGACAAATCCAGATTTCCTACTCTAGCTAATTACTATATGGACTAATTTTCCACCCAAGGCCTAGTCCTATCTTCATAATATGCTTTAGAATAAAGTCTACAAAGTTTTGGTTCTCCTTGTACATGAAATTCATTAGTAAGATTATATTTGGGGTCTTATTCTATAGTCTATTTATACGTTCATAACTTTATGAGAAAACTCCCCTTTCTTGTTTCACCTCCATATGATGTTATTCCAAAATATTTGCCAGACTGGCTATTCTAGAATTAAGGAGGAAATAAAACACTTTTTTCTTCTGAGAAGGTATATAAGGTTTCTTTCTGCTTTTGTATATATATGTCCAAATTTATTGAGGAGAAATTTTTTCTCTATTAAAAATTCAGGAATTTTTGAATTTTTTTCATCTGTCTCATTTTTTATGATTGAAAGAAAACAGTAAAAGTAAGAGTTAGTCTTCTAAGTTTAGGGCTCTAAAGGAGTAACACAAAGTAGGACAAAAAGGTTTATGCAGTTAATGGTTGGAAATATTTAAGTATATGACTTAACAAATGACAAAAGTTTGATTTCACGATGAATAAATAATAGTTATATTAACTGCTTAATTTGGATCCCAGTGATGTGTGGGTGGAACATACAGTTAGATATAGGCTCTGCATCAGTTGCACAAGATCTCTGGAATTAGACTCTGCTTGGGTAGAGACACATCTGCGTTTGGGGCCAGAGCCAATTATGTCACTTATGATAGTAGATAGTCTCCTTTTCCAGAGAAGCAAGAAGAAACCAAGTTGCTATGGAAGTGATCTTCCTGTGAGTGTTAGGCTTACTGACAATATGTTGTTAATACAGAGTCATTTTAACAACAGACTAACAGTTAAAATAGCTTGGTTTTATCAATGCTTCCCTTGTACAGATATATGAATAAAGAATGTTCTTACGTAAGTACATACTGTTGAATGTTAATTGCTGGTAAATCTTAAGGATTGGATTTTTTTTTTCCTGCTAATATCAATATGGCCAGGGTATCACTATGATTTTGTAAAGGTGACCACTGAACATCCAGTGGAACTCCGTAGTTTCAAAAAGCTTTTGACTTTGCAGCAGTTGCGTACATGATTAAACCATAAGAGAGGAAATTCTGAACACTTCTGAGGACCAAACAAAACCCATGCTCTCTTGAATCTGAGCCAGTTAAGTTAAACTGTTACTAATTTTCTATGTGAAAGGTTATATTGCACCAAATTCAGCACTTTGATAAGATGCTTTCATACGCCTCCAAAGCTACTAGCTTGTCTTAAAAGTTCTTGATTAACACAGATTTATGTAGTAACTCCTGTATTAGAGCAGAAGGAAATTACTGTCTCTGCCATCAAAGATATTCTCAGCATTCTTCAGCGGGATCCAAACAAGGCTTACACCCACATTTATTTTCTTGTGTAAAATAAAATCCCAAGCTTGAAAATAAATGATAATTTTTTATCCTCTACAGCAGTTTTATTTTCTCAAATTATTTTAATCAGCGTTTAATCAGTATTACCTTACACTCAGGTTGTACCAAAAGTTTAGGCTCCATTTCTTCTATGCCCCTTGGTTGAAAAAGAAGATACTTCAGTCTTTGGACCTACAGAAGATGATGTAGGATAGTGCAGGATAGAAACAGCATCTGAAGGAGAAAAAGATAAGGTTACGTGTAATTGGTGCTGTATAGAGATGCTGCCTTGTGTTGATCTAAACTTGGCCATGCCCACCCTTTTTAGAGCCAGGATACTGTTCATTAGGCTACAGCCTTATGGATTTATCTCTTTGTAGCCAAGTGAAGAGATCTGTGTAAACAGCAGAATATGGAAAAACACAGTTTTCAAGTTAGAAATGGTTCCCATTACACACCAGTATGGCTTTAGCCATACATCAGCTAAAACGCACCTCTAGTTTCATAAGCAAAACATGAAATGTAAACGAAGTTGTGATGTAAACAGCAAAAAAAAGTTGAATGAGGTACTGACATATTTTCATTCTTTTTGCACCCCCCATTCTAACTACTTTGCTTAAGACATAACTAAGATCATGGAAGTAAAATCCTAAACAGGTTCTTCAGTAAATGGAAACAAATAAGCTTTTTCCTGCCACAGAATTACTGAAAATCAGTCCTTCTTGTGAAGCTAATCTCCCAACAGATAAGACAGTGAATTCCCCCCATTCCCTCCTCCCTCCCTTCCTACATGCTCACAGATGGGTTGCAACAGAAAGATGACAAATGAGTTGTGTTTGGCTAGATTAATGGGTATTATCATGTTAATGGATGTTTATGGTGCAGTTTGGGAGGTTCATGTTGTTTCAGACAGCGTTGGTGTTCTGGGTAGCTGAAGCCTCCCGGTGTGTGCTTGTGTGTGTGTGTGTGTGTGTGTGTGTGCGCGTGTGCGTGTGCGTGTGCGTGTGTGTGTGTGTGTGTATGTGTATGTGTATGTGTGCTTGCATGTGCATGTGTGTGTTATTAGCTAGCTTTTTATGCATATTGTATACTTTTGGTCTCCTTAAGGGGTCACAGCTAACTAGATACCGAAATGTTGGCCTTGTGCTCAGATCCCTCATCGGGCCATAAAGCATGACATGCAAAAGGTATGTGTTTGAGACCTGTCTTTCACAGCCTGTGTGAATACTGGTGCCTCATAATCTTGAGTCTACTTTGTCGCAATCACTTTTAAAATCTGACATATATGATCAGGAGTTTAGCCTGAGTAACTGCTGCACATATATCAACTCTGGTGATGTCAGGTCAGATCTGATGGCAAGATCATCTTACAGCCAACCAGGATAATTCCTGCCGCTCACGTGAACCAATGCCCTTAACATCATTCGGCAATGAAAGTGTGTTTTGCATAAACAGAGCATGAAAATTCTGTATTAAATGGGGCAGGTCCTGGGGAAAAGGTCTCATTAGAGAGAGAGGAGAGCAGAAATCAGCTGCTCCAAGAACTAAGAGGACTCAAAAATTTAAAATCACACAGAAATAAATAAGCTTTTGCTGTAGATTTTGAGATTCTTTTTTTCTGTTAAAAATTCCTTATTCTATGAAACTGAAAAGAGATATTTTTGTTTGCTCTCATTTTCTTCTGCCCACAAGGCTTGTTTCCCTCTTATTTTCATACTCTTTCTATACTCTTTCTATACTCTTTACTTGAACAGATAGGCTTCTTTCGTACTAGCTATATATAAAGGAATACATGTCTCAGACACTTGTGTGCAAACTTCTTAAAAATCTAAATGTTCATTTGAACACTAAAGTGCATCATTAGCATGCAGTATTGAGGGAGTTGTTCACATTAATGTACAGCTGTGTTGACACTCTGTTATTTTCTAGAAAGAGCAGGTATTTAAAATCTGGAATTGTCCATGGAATGTCCTACAAGATATAGTAGAATCTCTAACCAATTGATATATTTATTGACCTAGACACAGAAAAAAATCATAAAGCTTTTGAAATACAACAAAAAAGGAAGGCAAAATTCTGTTTCGTCTAATTAATAGGATTTCTTGTTTTTTTCTAAAATTTGGGATTTTAGATTTTCCTACCAGAATAGCATAGCTTTCGATTAGGACAGTGAGAAAGCCTAAAAGATCTTCTAAAATCATTACCAGAGGGGATTTTAATATACTGAAAAAGTCATTGCCATTTATTTGGTGTTCCTCCACCATCCAGTGTAAAATAATTCCTTCATGTCTTTTCTTTCCTTAAAAATTCACCAAGCGTATGTGGACCTCACAGATGCAGCTTTAATTGAAAGTAATGTCAAAAACACTGTTTTGATCTGTTTCCTTTCTTTTGACATTCTCTGTTTTTGGAATGTGTTGAGTCTGTACGACCATTCTCTGTTCAGAAATTCATCTGGAAATTTGCATATTTTAAAGGCTTCTTGCTCTATAATACAGCTGAGCATAATAGTGCAAGCTATACAGAAATTGAGGTGTGAAAGAGAAATTTCCCAATTTCAGTCCTTAACTGAAATATAAAAACAATTCTTCCCCATCTGGGAATTATTGTACAAGGCTTTCTTCTTGCTAGGCTTGCTAGAGGGATAAAGTTCATATGCTTCAACAATGGATAGACTGTATCTGGCTTTATAAAAAAAGATATTTTTGTAGATTCATTAATTTACTCTACTATGATTGAAATGCATAGGCTGTTTCTTACATTCTGAAACATACTGAAATGCATTACATGCAAGCAAACCTCTAAACTTGCTGAAATCCAATATATTACATATTATTCTGCAGGATGATAAAGTCTGTCTCTGATGAAGTAAGTAATGTTCCTGATACAGAAAGGTGTAAAACCCACAGGAAACATCATATATCAAGGATGCTCAGCATTTTACTGGATTATGCCCCAAGAGAAAGAAAGACAGAAGAAAAGACGATTAAAGTAAGACAGACACCCATAAGCTTATTCTGTGGGTCCTTTTTTTTTCCTCCTGAACAAATAAAATTAAGAAAGGTCTTGGTCTCAGAAAAAGATTGTTAGCCTGCATATAATTTTTCCAATGAATTATGAAAACTGCCTACTGTTAAAAATAAATTGAATCTGAGGGCAGTGTGTGAGTACTTTGTCATTTAAGGGTAGGTCTAATTCTGACAGCTCAGTACTAAAAGCTGTGACTGTGAACACTTTTCAGATTATACTGGTAAATTCATTCTGGAGTAACCCTATAACAATGGGAGGTATATACAGTCCTCAGATCATATTGGTGTCTTCCACTTTTATTAGCTGAATCTGTCCGTTGCTTTACTAAACTACAAAGGACGGGAAGGAGACAGGCTTACTAGCAGTTAAAACCACAAAATAGACAAAACTGTGAAATGAAGCACTTCTAACAACGTCTACTGTGCACAGTCCACATAGAGGGATTATATAAAAATGCGAAGGGCTCTACCTGCAGAAGGAGCAGAACCTGCATACAAACCTTCAAAAGAAAACCTGAGTGAGAAGCATTAAGCATTAACAACAAAAATAGTGTATGTCTGCATACGCAAGTAAGTATTTTTATGTGCATGTATGTATGTAAACACAGGCACAGGGCTCAGTTCTTCCTTCCTGTGCGACTTTGGATGATGCAAGGTATATCCATAATAGCACATGCTCAAATCCAAACCCTTCTGGCACTCGCATATTGTGGGTGCAAGACTAATCCATAGTGCAGGTGACGGGTTGGGATCAGAAGTCTCAGGATATTATTCACTCTCTGGCCTAACTACAGTGCAGAAGGAGAATTAGTGTCTCTAAGCCTGCTTCCTCTTTTTAAAATTTTGATAATTATGCTCCCTTACTTCATCGAAGAGGAGTGTTAGATACAAATAGGCAGCTTCTTACCAGCAGCCAGGCTACTTGTCAAAATGCTCGAGTTGACCAAAATGTTTTGCAATCTAACTGAAATAAGTAATAGTTCAGACAAAAAAGCCCTATGAGGCAAAGCTAATCTTAAAAGGCTATCACCTTTTAGATACTTTTCAAGAGTAAAATATTCCAAGTTTGTATTTTGAAGTTGTTTTCAATACTGTTAATTTTACAAGTTTAAGTATACAGAATAAAAAAAAGTATTATTTCAAAAGGCATTTTTTCCATCTATTTAGGGAAAAAAATACCTATTTTAGCTTGGCTCAAGCTAAAATTATTTCTCCATTCACCTAATTGAAAAATCAATAGTATTTAGGATATATTTTCATCAAACATTGCAAAGGGATCTGTCGCTAAGGTGATGGATTCCGGATAAGATCTTTTAAAAAGCAATATACCACCTTATGTCTCCTGTTCCAAGACAGACGCAACATCTGAGTTGATGGGTTGACTTCTCTTTCTGGAAGTAGAAGTTAAACCACTTCCAAGTATAGTATTTGTCCAGTCTTTTTTTCCCCCCTTTTGGATATTTAGAGCAGCAGTATTTTATCTCCACCTGAGAAGTACGTGAGCGGCTCAGTCACTGGGCCCCCTGTGTCACAGCATCAGCGCCAGCTCAGTCCAGTGACTGTTATTTTCTGATTCCTGGGATGATCTCACTCCTTTTACGCTCCTAGGCTGTGACATCTCTCGTCTGCCCTTGAACAAAGTCTCTGCTTCTTTGAACTGATCCGCTATCTGGCCATTGGGGTGCTAAAAGAATAGCTGCAAATGCTGGATTTTATTCTGTGCTGTATTTAGAGTGGCTTTCTTTTTAAAGGGCAGCAGGGCTGGCACGGGCTCTTGAGGCCCTACATGTTCTAGATTATAGCGGGAATCTGCAGAAGGATGCGGTACTGACACTTGCCTGATGAATCAGAATTGTTCCAGGTGTAAAGCCGTGCTCCTGATCACTGGTGCTATAGTACACATTGTAATAAATGTATTTACTTTACTTGCGGACCGGCAGCTTTCAGTAAGTGTGCATTAATGCTGAATGGCATTGCGCATATCTGTTCAAATAAACCATTGCAGCGCATTCTTGCAATGTCTTTTTAGGGATGGTTTTCATCTGTTATCAGATGAGGAATAAGTCAGGAAGGTAACAACGGCATCCTATGATGTCTTGTATATGTCTTTAACAAAAAAATTAAAAGCAGTGGTTTTAATGTTGTTGCTGTTATGAGTCTCTGAGTGTAAGGCATTCTTCTCTTTTTTTGCTGGCAAACAGGCTTTTCACAGCCTCTGCTTCAGATTAGCTAAAATGGTTTCGGATGCAGCTTCTCTACACTTTGGCTTTCTGGGAGTGACTCGTCTACCGATAGGTACAGTTCCACGTACCAAGCCTTAGCTACCTTCTGCTCCATTTCATTTGTGTGTGTGTGTAAGAGCGTAAGAGAGAGAGAAACACACTGCCACGACAGATAAAGACTTTACTGTGATGTTTGGGGCGAGCAAACCAAGAAGGCTTTAAGGAAAGGACAGATCCCATCTGAGACATGTACGCTTTCCACCCCCTCATTTTCTCAGACAAGTGTTATTTTTCAGTATTTTATTATGCTAGCAATAGGAGAAATCTTGTAATAAAATCATATCACTGTTTCATCCAAGGCAAGTTTAGATATTGTCACAGTGATATACTTTGTCATAGATTTATTATTAAGTTGT
This sequence comes from Struthio camelus, assembly GCF_040807025.1. Taxonomy (NCBI): domain Eukaryota; kingdom Metazoa; phylum Chordata; class Aves; order Struthioniformes; family Struthionidae; genus Struthio; species Struthio camelus. The sequence goes on from NC_090944.1 coordinate 53,992,042, forward strand.
CGCATAATGTAGTTGAATAGAGTTATAACAATTGAACTCTAACAAAGTTTTAATACAAGATTGTGAAATTTTCACATGAAGTAGATTTCTCCAACGACAGACTGTCATTATCTGCAAACTTCCAATGACAAATCAGATGACTTAATGCAAAAAATGCAGTTTAACATCATTTGTTATTATCTGTACAGCTTTATTATTGTCTTTTTATTGTATTCATAATCTGGAAATAATGTAAAACAGATATATGGCTGATCGTGTAATGACCAATGGCATATTGTGTCTTGTTTAGTAGGTGGCTGTCCTCTTGTCTTATTTTGGAATATATAGTTTAACAAGATACTTGCCATCATTTTCTTAACAGGGATAATAAACAGAACAATTCTGCATAAAAGCTCATATCAGCTTCTTTCATGCCTTTCCTTTTCAGAAGGCTGCCTAAGGGTTTAAGCAATTTAGTTGTCTGACCCGCATCCTTTCTCTGCAGTCTGCAGTTCTTTTGTTTAACATTAGTATGTGGGCAAACAGCATTCAGAGCTGTGCAGAGCTTATCAGCCTGTGTTCAGTCGACCAGAACCCCATTCTGTGTATCTAAGAGGGGCCACGTTTAATGCTTCACAGTAGGAGCATCTGCAGTTTCCAAAAATGACTTGTTTATCAGATAAACTCTGTCCTTGCACTGACACATAGTGGCTCTTCAATATCATGCTCTCCTGTATGAGAACTGAGCAAAACAGGGTATGCGCAATGAATAACAAGTGAAATTTATGCACATAGTATGGTGACATGGGTACCCTATAACATCACGCAGAGTTTCCCTGAATACGTGCAGTAAGTACAGGATATGGTAACGCCGCTGGGAAACTTCCTCATCAGCTTCCGAAAATGTTTTAGTTACTCGTTCTCAAGATTTCAGAGCACATGCTCCGAAGTAAGTAGACGTTAATTAATTTACTTATTTTGCTCGGAATTTAATTAGAAGTAACATTAGCGGCCTGACTTCTAAGGCAGAGAGATTCGAAGAAAACTCTGGCACCGAGTCAGCTGCTGTTCTGGCGGTACCCTGTGCGGCGGTGTGGCAGCCTGTGACGGCATAGTTGTAACTACTGCTTTTGAGAGCCTGTGGTACCAAGGTATAAGTGTAGGAATACAGCTCTGTAATCCAGTTAAAAAAAAAAAAAAGGCTATCTATCTGTTCTACGCTGACTTTTTTCAGGAGAGGAATTAGACTGCTGGGCACTAAAAATCCTCAATATACATCTTTAAGAATCGTATATCCTGTGTTTAAAATGAAGGCCTCACTACATATTTTAGATACCATACAGGTTAGCCAGTGATGGAGAAAAAAACCTTTATTAACCCGCAGGCGTTTAAAAATAGGCAGAAGAGGCAGCTTAGAGTTATCTTCGTGTCTGAGGCTCAAGATCCAGTGAGAGTGAAATTCTGTGAGCTCTTTTCAGGCAAGTGCAGCTGGTCTCTCAAATTCCCCATCAGTCTGAACAAACGAAATCTTATGAGATGAGTTGGTTTCGCAAGGTTTCTGAACTGCTCTGGAGTCTTTTCTGAACACACTGGGTTGAAATATCTATTTGATCGGGAACCAAAAAATAAGGTAGATGGGATAAGAAGCAGAGGTTTGGCTCCAAATCAGCCCCAGTCTCCCTGAAATTCAGATGAGCTTGTACTCTAGGATGATACCCTTGACTAGTTATAATGATTTTATTACATGAAATTGATATTATATTGCAAATGGCAGTGGCCCAGAAGGAGCCTGATGAAATTAATGTCATTATCTGAATAATTAAGATTTTCAGTGTAAAGATGAGAATACAGTGAATCCATCACTTTCTGTACATACAATGGCTCAATGCTGAAGCAGTGGACTGCGAACAGAGGCTTACAGCAGGCTTTCACCTTTTTATCCCTCCCTGCCCCCTCTTACCAACGTACACTGGCTGGCCAACTAGTCAGAGAAAAATTGTTAACGAGGGTTAAATGGAAGTTATCTATTAAATGTCATTCTGGGATCAAGACATTGGAGTTTTATTTTGAATGATGCCCATATTTTTCCTCTTCTTTATTCTTCCACCTTCTCCCTCCCCCACCTGAAAGAAAACATCCACTGGATGCCTGGCAGCATCCTCTGATTGCTCGCTGTTTTCCTGACACTAAATCTACTGTGTCATATTCCTTGCATGGGCTGCAGATTTTGGCCTTTTCACCTGCTGTTTTGGTTGGCTTTAGATGCAAAGAGAAGAATATGAAAAGGAGAGGGGGAGGGAGGGAAGTTGGGAATGCTGGAGCTAAAAAAAAAAAAAAGGCAAATGTTTTTAGCGCCTTCATCTAGACATGTGTCCCCTCACTCTGTGACATGGCTGCTCCAATGTTGCCATGGTGAGGATTTCTAATCATCCCTACACATGACAGGCTCCTATTTGTCTGCACTCCCTTGGGTGTAAATTTCTAGGCTTAAAAAAAAAAAATCCATGTGAGCGTATCATCCGCCGTGCAGATGTTTCACTGCTTTAGAATATCAGGCAGCTGCTTGTGCCACCGTCGACAGCTAATTGGAGACTGCATCGCAGGAACAGAGGCGTAATTATGGCATAAATACACATCCTCTGGTGCATCATTGTATCTCTATTAACAGAAAATTTTAAACAGTGTTCAGAGTGTAATTAGTGTAGTTGATAAAGTTGTAAAACATGTAAATAAGGGAAATAGCAGGTACGTGGCCAATCCACTACCCAGCACTAGGGGATGCAGATTATTGCCTATTTAGAAATAATTAGCAAAGCTGCATTAGCAAAGCCTGTGTCCAACAGAAGCAATGCAAACATTTATTCTGGTAACAGCTCTTTCTGTGCTAGCCATGAAAATCTACTAATATTGGTAATTTAGCCCTCATTACCAGAGGATAAAGCATGAAAAGAGCTCAGACATGAAATATGACAAGTAATATTAATTTTTATTCCAGAGGAAAGGATGCTTTCTTGGGTTGCATGCTGATTTCTCGGCAGGGTCTCGGCAGCGTGCGCGGAGAGGAGAGCGGCTAGCGGGTAGCCGAGGACGGAGGCGGTGGAGCTGGCTCCCTGCTGGAGGTATACCCCCGGGCCCCGATGACAGTAGCTGATGAGGCGTGCTGTGGTTAGTGCCCAGTCAAACCTTAGGTCACAGTTCAGTCCGAGCACTCGGGCATCAAACTTCGGTCCTGATGGGCTTGCACCTTAAATTTTACCCTCAGCCTCGCTCCTCTCCACCCCTAAAACGATTTTGCAAAATCACCTGCGCTGCCCCCAGCTGTCCTCCCCAAAACGCGTAGCGCAGGCAGCTGTGCTGGCCGAGCAGCGCGCTGAGTCCGTGCGTGCTCTGCTGCTCCTCGGTTTTGTCCTGTGCCCTGGGTGAGAGTTGATGGCTTCACCCTCACTGTTTATGTTTGAGATTATGTTACTTGAAGAACATTGCCCCGTGACCATAAACATAAATGCCAAAATTTTGACTTTGCTTTACGGATGTCTTTTCTAATGAAGAAAAATGTGAAAGCCCGGCTGGCGCACGCGGCACGGATCATTTTTAAAAACAAGCGGACGAGAAGGGCTGACCGTTCTGGAAAGGGGAGGACAAAATTGTTTTTTTGCAACATCTCGCTGATTTCTTCTTTTTCCTTTCTTCTGGGTGTAGAAACAGAATGAATAAAAACTCCGGCTTATAGTGGCAGCTAAGTTCTGCTGCATCCTTAATAGGCGTGCACGTGTGTGTTTACGAGAGAGAGGGGAAAGGGGGAACGGGAGAATTCTGCTTGACAAGTGCCAGTGTTTGAAGAAGAAGTCTAAGAAAGATGTTATCTCTGGCTCAGACAAATAAATTTCTCCACTTAGCCCGTGTTTCCTGAACATTTTCAGAATTCAGCTCTCACCACAGACTGCATAAAATCCTGCCAAATAAGGTTTGAATTTCATGTAATACAATGCTTGAAAAAGAGAGAAGGAAAGGAAAGGGGGAAAAGGTAGGGATGAAAAGGAGCTGGACAAGCTATGGGCTGAAGTGTTAACATGTGAAGTAAGCTTTAGAGCTGTGGCAGGGGGAAAAGCCTTTTACAGATCCAAAGCGAACACTGTGTGTATTTGATCACCCATGCTGACGTGAAAATTGTGAAAATACTGAACTTGTTGATTTCAGGGGATTTTTCTCCACACTTTGGCGGAGGTTTGTTACTCATCCCACTGCCCTTTTTAGACAAAATCCAAAACTGGAGAGAGAAGCGCAGTCAGTCTTTTGCCTGTGTGAGAGCCAACAGCACACAAAAGCCCAGACAATGCCCACCTAATCTGCTCTGATAGGAGCGGAGCGTCCCATTGACTTCTGGCATGCCAGTTCTTATAGCCTGAACACATATTTTCTGCGCTCAAGATTTATGCAGCTATATGCAGTTGTGCATTCATTTGGCATGCTATCAGCACACATTTTATGCATATATACACTGTATGGCTAAGCTGTTTGTATAGGATCCGGGTCTCTAGCCAGAGGCGCTGGTGCAGCTCTGCCCCCGTGGAAACAGCGGGGTGGCTACCACAGCCTTCCCTGGGAGAAGAGTTCGGCCAGCTTCTGCTGTTTTTCATAACGCTATCGCTGTGTGGCTCTGTTTGAATCCTGCAGCATATTTGTGGGCCTATATCCATACATGGATGATGTTGCAGTGTTTTTATGCACAGGTTCGAATATTTGGGTATGCATGTGTGTATCTGTTTGTTTACTAATGTTTTATAGTAATAAATTTCCTTGATAATGTGAGGGATTAGGAAAAATCTGCTACTCTGTACTTAAACATAAGTTTATATATATGTGTATATCATATATCTATAACATAGATACACAAACATATATTAGAGAATATACTTTTAATTTATGTGCTATCTGACTTAAGGTTTCATAAAAAAATTCAGCTCCTTTCCAAGCCCACCCCAAAACCATGGCTTATCATAGTGGAGTGCTTGGATATATTGTCCAGGGTCAGGTATTTTCCTGAGCCCCCTGGACTGCCATCAGAGATCTTTTAGTTATCACCAGTCCACTAAAAAAGGGGGAAATTGCTGTTCTGCATCAGGAGCAGCAATCTCTTTTCCCTCCTCCCTTTTTCCTTTCAAATTATATAAGAAAAGTGCATGTTATTCACAAGCCTGCACAACAGTATCCACTACTGCAAGCAGATCAGGAGGATGGTCTGCTGATGACTGGGCGAATGCAGGGAGGTGTTTGGAGACAAACAAGAGTTGGGCTTCTGTAAGTAAATAGGCACAAGGGGGTCCTGAAATGGTTTTAGGCAGATTAGAGTAGTTCATTACAAGGTGACAGGGTCATTGCTCATTCTTTAGTATAGAAAACGACCTGACAGGTCATCCGTAGCTGGAAGTCTTTTCAGTGCTTGTTGTTTTTTTCATTTTAAAAACTTACAAGTTATTGTTTGATATTAATATACAGGTTGTAATGTTGGACCTTTTAACAGGCTAAACACTAGTATCAGTTTGAACACAAACATATTCAGTTATGTATTTTGAGTAAATCAATTTAAGATCACATTTAATAGACTTCCTATGGCCAAATTTAGTCCTGTGTAAATTAGTTTAGGCCCATTAAAGTTAATGTGAGCCGTTATCTATCACACTAGACTAGTATGAAAAATGAATGCTAGCGTATGTGGCATTTCTTTTGCACTGAGCAGTGTGTGTGCTACGTCAGAGAAAGTCATCTTTTGCTGTTTGGATCTTTATAGGAATGTGTCCCATGGCGACTTTGTGGGTTTTGACCGAGGAATAGCGGGGGTACCCATGGTGATGCATTACTTCTTTCCTTTGTTGCAAGAGATACGTGAGGCTGTTAAATTTGGGGTGCAAAGTATTTGGAGTCAGCTAAATAAACCAGCTTGTACGGAGCGGAAGCTGATGAATTAGCTGGGCCAGGAGGAAATGAAAGTCTGAGCTGGGGCTGAAGGGTGAACGGACTGAGATGTTGCAGATGTTGAGTGCTTTCCCACAGTGTTATAGCCAGTCCTGAAGGCATGAGGGCTAGAAGGCCCATCAAGCCTAGAGACACGACATTTGTTGAAGAAACAGTAGCAGAAAGGAGAGTAGGGTAGGAAAAGCAGTGCAGGAAAAAGTATTTGTGCTCACCTTTCATTTCCTGTTCATTTATATTATTTCTATGTTGTACGTGCAAGATGGTTATTGAAACAACATGTTTTAGACATGCGCTATCCTAAAAATAGAGAGGATAAATGAGTTGAAGCTTATGGTTTTTGTATTTTTTTCAAGTCATTTGACTTCTCCTCTCAGATCCTTCCCTGCATGTAGTTCTGCATGTATTTTCAAGGAGGGTAAAGCACATAAGGGAAGTGAATGAGCAGTAAGAGGGTCTTTGCATAGCCGAAGCTATGCCGACATTAGCAAGTAGCGCAGCCCACTAAGAATGGATCTGTAGAGTGAAGCAGTTGATGCCAAAGACCTGACTTCCACAGTGAATGCATGTCAGAGTATATGTATCAGTACTTGATGCTACCTCTCATCTGCTCTTGTGGGCTGAATATCCAGTAATCATTGGAGCAGATAGGTATGTGCTTCCACATTACTTTCATTGAAAAGAAATGCAGCACAGGTGCTCTTAGACCACTCCATGAAGCAAACCAAAACACAATAAGTGGAGCTGTTAAGGAGATTCACTTCAAAAGTACATTCCTGATCTGATCTAAACTGTCAGCGTAGGTATACCCCAAGTCTAGAGGTCTCTGTTCCCTGACAGCTCTACTGTATTTACTGTACTTCAGCAAAAAAAAAAAAGTTTTCTGGCCTACTTGGATTGTTACTGTGTCATAGTGTATTGTTTCTGTGTCATTGTGTACCATTCCTTTGTCAACAGCCTGTGCTTGGCTATCCGGGTAGGAGTAGGTGGACCACTGTACAAAGTTTTGAGAGAAGTGCAAGCCATTCATGGTATTTAATGGAGGAGTTTCTTTCTGCCTTGGCTTCCTACTATGCAAAATAGGGCTAAAGCAATGAAAATTGCACAGAGAGAAATAATGATTTCCTGAAATATTATTTGAGAGAACACCTCTCCTATAGTGCTTCGTATAGCACTATATCTATTTTGGGCAACTCAGTAAATGTTAAACATGGGAAAACCAGGCTTTGGAAGAAATTAGTCCTGAATTCCTTCGCTAAGGAGAAGGCAACTTCGCTCAGTACAGATAAGGAGCATGCCACCAGGGAAAAAAAGGGCACTGAAGCACTCTGTTGTAGTAGCAAGGTCAGTGGTTCAGTCACGCACAGGCTCTAGAGCATTTGTTACTGTTGATTAAAATGGTACGTTCCTCCCACATTGACAGGCTTGCTTGCTAGCATAGGCAACATCAATATTAATTTTGTAAATGTTTATCTCATGTAATGTATATGATTAAGACTCGTTTGGATGTTTTGTGCTGATTAAACCAAGACCTTTCTATGCCAACAACCCTGTGGCATTGAGTTACTGTGAGAAGTACAATGTATGATACCATTAGGGGAACACAGGTGAACATAAATACTTTCTCGAGTGCATTGGTGGGCTCTAATTCTGTTGCCCTGATGGGCTCATACACAATAATAGATTTTAATTATGAACTATTAGAAGTATATTTTCTCTTACTTAGTCTGTAAGTGACTCAATATTTGCTATTTATGGTATGCTTTGAATAATGTCCATTTTTTAAAGTTACACATTCTGTGAAGTGGTAGACATTTCCCCCTTGTCAGGTAGCATTAAAGTGGCACTTTTCGACTCATATGGCAAGTGCTGTGAAATGCTCACTTTCAGTCAAGTTTTATTTAGTGCTGAAAATTGCAGAGGGATTTCACAGATTCCTTAAAATATTAGCTGTTTTTAGGTTTCTTGGTACATGAATATTACAGTTCTTGGATCAGGCTCCCTCTTTGTAAAAGCATTCACTGAAGTTAGTGAAAACCGATCTCCATTTCATGTTGCACTCATTAGCCTCTAGCAATCTAGAGATGTGACAGGACTTGGGAGGCTGGAAATAATCTCCCACTTTTAGAGAAGTCACACTGTTGCACCCTGCGTGACTCAGTTGCCAGAAAAATCATATTCCTACTTGCCTGCTGAAGTGATATCTAATATAAATTAGCTTGTTTTACACCTATCAAACAAGTCATGAACATTCATAACTGTCAGCCATGATGAAGCCCAATTATTCTCAGGTCCTCTTGAGTGTAGGTAAATGTTTTGTTGTTCAAATACACCACTACCGTAACATAATCCTTTGCCTTGTTGATCCACTGTCAGCAGAGGAACAGGTCACTCCAGTTTTACGTAAATTGTACAATAGTCAATGCATAGGATTGAAATTAGCTTTTTCAGTGCCGCTCCTTAGTCTAGCTTGTTGTTCAGGTCTTAATTTATTTATTTGTAAGATTTGTGCCCTAAAATGCCTTCTCTGTTATTTAATGTTTGTCAAACACACTGAAATCCTTAAATCTGATGGCAAAGCATGACTGCAAATCCATTATTTTTATTAATGTTTCACACAGTTAATTGTGACTTAATTTTGGAGATTTTTTTTTTTAGAGATTATGTTTTTGTAAGAAAATTCTTGCTTTAAAATACGATGATGCTTTTGACTCTAGGTTTTTTTTTTACTCTTATTATAGATGATACCAGCTATTCTGCATTAGCTTTGACCTTTAGAAAAATAACTGATGAACTTATTCCTCTCTGCAGTTACTGTACATGCCTGTTTTTTATTTGCCACTTTCTGTTCTATATAAAAATACAGAGTCTCTGTGTGTCTGTATTTGAAGTGGCTAGACCTTTTTCTCTGCAGATATGGAAAAACTTCCCTGTGCTATGGGTTTATGGGTGAACGGCGAAAACCACAGGGCCTGGTAATATCTCTAACACTTGTAAGTGTGACCGCTGTGTGTGGGTAGGTATGAATACACTTGTTAATTTAAACACATCGGATTGTCGATTTTTGCCAGCCATGAGAGCCCCTGTATAACTTTCTGTCCATCAAAGTGCCATAGGAGCAGCCGACTGCGAGATGGCCCTGTGTGCTGCAACATGCCCAGACACCTCAGTATTTATGGAAGAGCTTTCCTAGCGCTGAAGTTAACTCCAGAATTACAGCCTGCATTTAAGGCCCGTTGTAATAGAAACTCTGTAAGATCAGCAGAGCAAAATAAGTACATCTTTTAAAATGGCTTTTCATGTTTACTAGTCAGGGTGTTTTCACTGGAGAGTTCATATTAAACTTAGCCTGTAAAGAATTCAGCCTTACCTAATATTTTAGCAGCTCCACTTTCAGAAAAGCTGTGCTGTGAGTGCTTACAAAGGCAAGCTTTTTGGACCAGATGGTCTTTCCTGATCTTGAATGTTTTCGTGGTTTTATGTACTATCAAAAGTGAAACCTTCTTATCAGCCACCAAAGGGACCGGTATTATTTTGGCCATTATAACAGGTAATCACATAATACAGCGTAACTAATACAAGGAAACTTTCACAGAAACCGAAATTTTACTGGGTGTTAGGTCAGGTGATAAAGGTTAGCATGTGTCTGCTAGCACAGGTTTAACTGTAATAACAATCTAACAGCAATACAGTCCCTTTCATCTAAAGGATCCCAGAGTGCTATGCAAACCTCAAAACAGTATTGGTATGAAAAACAGTACAGTGATCACTTCATCCATGCCTGGAGTGAAATGCAGCAGCTGTTCAACAGCATACAGTAATATCCGCAAACTGTTTAGAGCAGGCAGTGATGAATGCTAAAAAATCAAAGGCAGATTTTTCAAAACTGGGTGTATTAACGTTAGCTGCTAGAATACCTTTTTGGCAGCTAAATCCCAGTAGGTGGGTCTGGCTTTCACAGGTGAAGAGGGATGGCATCCGTCCTGCAATCCGTAAGAGCTGTGGGAAGTCCACTACTTCAGAAAGGCACGGTGGGGATGTCCTGAAATTCTACCTTCAGTACTGCTAATGACTAACATAATATTCTTTATAAGATAATTTAGAGAACACATTCCTAAAAATTTAACCTCTGGATGAAATGCCCTCTTATATACGTATGAAGTTCTTATTAACATTAAAAGTAGCCTTCTCCTGGATAAAAACACTTGGAGCATGGTTTCATGGGTTGCTACTTTGTCAAGAAACTGATTGGTAGGCTTGTGTGAATAACTTATGGATTTGGAGGGTTTTTTGGTTTGAAGGTTCAGTGTGGTTGAAGAGAAGGATGATACTGGGGAGGGAAACCATGTTTTTCTCCCCAAATCAAAACACTTTAGGGATGAGCAAAAACAATTGGTTCAATAGTTTGGACCTATATTTGTAGTAGAGCATGAGGGTGTAAATACATATGTTCACTATGGGTCCCTGTCAGAGCTGGTGATTCCTCTTTTACCCAATAAGCCCAGTGATTATACTACGCATCCAGATTATCTCAGGGACAGTTTTGTTCTCTGGTCTTTCTGAGTGAGTTTGAACAGGCAAACTCCAGTTTACTGAGAAAATGTCATAGCCATAGGGATAGGCTGATTTCTGTCTTACTGATGATGTCTTGCTTTGAGTTCATAGAGGGAGAGAGATTGTTCACTTACACTATCAGGCAGAGGAGGAAATTTAATATTGGACTCGCTTCATCTAGATCAAGGTCTGAGAACAGTATCCCCTACCATTACAACCTTTTCTGAGTCTAATGCTCATTTCCAAGACTCTTCTTATTAAAAGAGCCTACAAAATAGTCAGTAATGGTCTGATGTGCTGATTTTGGAAGTGTCGTATAATTTTTTTTTTCAATTTGAAATATTTTTGTTTAGCCTTCTATATAGAATATTTCAACTTTTTTTACAAAATGTCCCATCATTTCAGAAGTTATTCAGAAATTCAGCCTAAGATGATGAATAATTCCAGTTGCCTCGACTTTCCCCCAGCTCATAAAAAGGCCTAGCAAAAGTAAAACTCGACTGGTTCTTCATGCCAGTAGCCTGATCATCAGCCAGAGCAGCTCACCCTTTCTTGGCACTCCTTCTCCTTTCTGGAAAGCCACTCTCAGGGCACACACACTACCATGCCACCAGCAAGCATGGGCTTTGCTCCCCACTTCTCATACAAGGAGTATATTTCTTTATTAGAATAAATATTAGGAACTCAGTCCCATTCTCTTCACTTCCGACTTGCTCGCAAGTCTGGCTCCTTCAGGAGCCATGGGAAAACCAGGCTGACTGAATAGCTCCTTAAGTGTGTTGAGCACCTCTGAACCTCTGCCCACTGAAAGCTTAGAGGAAGGGAAGCCCTGGAAGCTTGTTCAGAAATCCTTCTCCAAGCCTAGAAGATGACTAAAATCGTAAAATCACTTTTTATGAAACGTAGTCCCCACTCCTACCTGCTGTCCAAGAAGGGATGAAGGGAACATTCCTGAAGGGCAAAGGAGGGTATGCTAGCTGAAGGGAGAGATGAAGTCCTCCCAGCCTGAGCATGTAGAATTACACGTTGGCAGAGTTCAGCACATTCGTCCATCTCAGGCCCCAAAGGGTCTGGGTTCACCTAAGGATGGGAGGACACACGTGAAAGAAAACAGCCCTAGCACAGAGAGAATGGGTGAGAGAAAGGGAATGTGCTGGACTTGTGAGGAGCTATTCATCTTAAAGTTTAGTTGTTTCTGCCTGACTAATGATAACTAAGGGACAGAGTCTAATCTGAAATGTGCATTGGTGTGTATCTTGAAAAATACACTACAACGAAGCAGTATATTTATCAATATATTCTTCACTGTTCACCCTACATTTGATCCCGGCCCAGCTCACTTACTGAAAAAAATCTTCCTAATAAAGATAAAATAAATTTGTCTGAAATTAGTGAAATAGTTACAAAGCAAGGGACCAGCTAATGGTCTGGTGTACTGATTTATTTTCCTTCAAAATCAATTCTGATCTCTTCTTATTAACAAAATGTTCACTTGCAATCAACAATAACTAGTGCCAGCAATACAGTATCTGAAAGATTATTTTGCAGGCAAAAACAAGCTGTAAACATTAGAAATATTATAGCACTTTGATGTAAATAAAATGCTCCCTTAATAATTGATTTGTAGATGATGAGAGAAATACACCTACACATTAAATGCTCTCACTAACATGGCAGATAAGTTTACTGCTATGAATATATCATATATCACTTAATTTTTCAGCCAGTTAGCATCTTTAGAAAGAACTTGCTGCATGCAAAGATATTTAATGATCCTCTACAAAGCATTTTAACACAATACTTAAAGTCAAGGGAAAGCAACGATAGTATCTATAACTAATCTAATACGTTTGTATTTCCACATGTGTGTCCCATGTGTTTCATTTTTTATGAAAATTTTGAAATTTTCATAAAATTTCAGAAATATAATCACATTCATAGCAATATATATTTTTTTTTTATCCTGGACACACTTTAGCAAACATTCTGTCACCCAGAGAAGCAGCTGTAATTCTTAGAGAATATTAACACACAAGCTTTATTCTCAAGCCTGGGAGAGTGTCATCCTGACCTCTGTTTACTGCTATTAAACATAGAAGATTTACTTTGAAGCATTCATTTAAGGAAGTGAGTTATTATTCCTTTGCTTGACCTTAGCCTGTGGTATATATATCATGAGGTTCCATACGACCATGTGTACAAGAAAATTGGTTTACAAAAGCATAAAGTTAAAAATAATATTAAAATATTTTTTACAATTGGGGAAATACGTTATTGCATATATGCTCATCACCTATTAACCATCTATAGATACTGAAAATATATTTTTTTAAAACTTGCTATTTTGCGTGTAATAATCACTAATACAAGTACCTTGAAATGAATCCTGATGTTCAAGTTACAGTTATGCGAGCTACCGCCTATATATATTACTGGGAAAACATTATTTTTAAAAGCATATGAAAAAATAGTTTTCAAGCTGTTTCCTTAATGAACTGGAAATAGTAACCCTGTCAAATGTAATACAAAAATAGTGTTATAAGCCTATGGCATCTATTTATTACGGGAGAACAAAAGCCTTCATCCATTTCCTTTAGAGAATGACATTTTTGTAATTCGCTGCCCATTTCATTTGTTCTAAAAGGACTTCGTAGGTTGACAAATATCCCACAGAAATGGCTTCTGATGCTTGATAGGATAATGTGCAGCCCCTTAGGACAAGGGCAAAGGCAGCAAACTTATCATCCTTTAGTTTAGCTTAGCATGGGTCAGTAACAGTGCCAGGGGTGACAGAAGATGTTAAAGTGTGGGAAGCAAGAACTAAGAGCTGTAGGAGGGTAGTTTTTATAGTTTATCCTTTCTTTCACCATGACGCTGCAGAGACAGCTTGAATCACATTGCTGATTTGGTTCACTGCACGCCACGCTAACTGCTCCTGTAGGAGGAAAAAAAACCACTTACGGGTCATTTTCCCCAATAGTGTGTGACATTTCAGCACTTATCCTATAGGAGGAGGAAATACATGTTTAATATTTTAACTTGAACTTCATATTTTAAAGATGCGTTGTCACACATGGAGGTCAGCTATGATAGATCGAAGATTATTATAGTTCTACCAGTGTGAGAATTTTGGAGGAGAAAGGATTCTGCATGTTTAATTGTCCTCTATATTTCGTTCTGAATCTTTTTCCTCTGCAAAGCAGGGTAAAAATAAGCATTTGGCTCCTGTGGAGTGCACATTTTAAAAACAACAAACTAGACTTTAAAACCATGATGATGGCTTTCATTCATCAAGAGCTGAAAACCATTGCAGAAGTGTCATTTTAGAAATGTGTTTAACAGAGTTATAAACTCTAGCTCTTATAAATTTTGGAGCTGATCTAGTTAGATATCCCATGCAAAGATTTTCTGCTAACATCAACTGGAGTGACTGAACATAATGAGCAAAAAATCATGTCCTTGATCTAAAATTTGCAGCCAATCTTACATTAGCCCAGGTACTCCTGCAAAACATTATTCCACTGTCAGGTTGCTTAGTTTCTATTCAGTACACTGAGGTGATAAAAATTATAATTTTTAGTTCCCTGAGAAAAAAAAAGAAGAAATTTTCATAAACTGCATCCAAAAGCAATTTTGTCCAGAAGGAAAAACTCATTCACCTGTAAATCTATCATAATTGTTTTGGATTCTGAAGTATAGTATTGTAAAGTACTGTGAACCCCAGTGGCTTGGCTGATGAACAAAATCTTATACTTTAGTTTGTGGACATTAGAAGAAAATCAATCTTATCAGGTTTACTAGGCAGTTCAAATAACTTTTGCTTGAACAGAAAAAAAAAGATAACCGTAACTAAACCTAGCCAACATTTTACATGTGGACACCTCTGGGGCTTTTCTTCTAGGTAAAAGTTTTAAGTTCTCTTGAAGTTCTTTTTAAAAGGAACTTGAACTTGGTCCGTATTCATTTGACGGCCCAGTTCCTGAACACTGAACACCTGCACAGGGACATACAAATTCCCACCAAAATACCCGGAGCTCCTCCGTCAGGGGCTGGGCATGAGATTTTTTTGAAAATCTGCTCTAATTACTAGCATTTCAGGTTTGTAAGTATCAAGCACACCTCTGATAATGAGATGTAGTTTTCTAAACCACATAGCAACTTATGAAAACTTACATTAAATGGCTCTCAAAGTGCCTTTTTGCTAAAGGGAAACACTGTTTATAGCTTTTGCATTGGGAGGGAAAACCTGATCTTTGATCGTTTCCACAGAACTTTCACTGCTGCACCACGAAACAAAAGTAATGAATTAACCTGCGTACACAAGGTTCAGGCTACGGACTTGTGAATATGTGGCACAACTGTAATAAACCTTTAATGCAAATAATGTAACATTTTTATACTTCTATGACAAGAAATAGATTTCTTCAAAGGGTCTGCCAGTGGTCGTACTTGGAGCGTTACCCACGGAGTACATCTTGCAGACGTGCCTTGCCTGCACCAGGCAAACCCACTGCAGACTAAGCACAGAAACTGCCTTCACTGCAATAGTGATTCTGGTTGGATCAGACCTGTTTTACAAAGAAAGTGGAATAATCTGTTGGTGCAATGTATGATCTGAATTAATGCATTTTTAAGAATCAAATTATCCTGATGTGAGAACCCCTAAAGGGACTAATACAGTGGAGAAGGACTGAAAGTTTTGACATGGTTTAATGAGCTGTATGCTAACTCCACCTGAGTAATTAACAATCTTGACAGTCCTTTTGAACAGTGATATTCTCTGTAAGGATGCTTAATGCGCTGAGTATCAGCAGTGCAAAAGCCAAGACAGAGGCAGATCTGACTAGGGATTTTTTATCAAAGTAGTTTTGACTATATATTTTTTTTCTTATGAGTCATTAAGGCCAATGCTTTCAGGAGCAGTAGCCAATTTTTTAGTGCTTCTATTTCTGAGCGTCTAGTTTGACACAGCTTCCTCACAAGCAGTAGAAATGTCAGCTTCTCATTCCTTAAAAATTAAAATATGGATACAAAGTGGCCTCGTCCAACACAACCACGTGCAAACACTCTGCTGTGAATAAAAGATAAATGATTCTACAGTAAGCAATTTCAATTCATTCTTTCTTGCAATTGTTAATATGTGCTAACACGTATATCATCTTATAAATCATTCTTTTAGAATAAAAAGAATTTTTTTTTCCAGAAACAATGAAATGATAATATGATTAAGTGCAGAGGCCATAGCATTAATAAAACTTTTATTTAACTGAAGCAACACCCCCAGTGGCAGAGCATAAATATTTCAGTGAAATTTCAAATGCGTGCCAAACTTTAATAGACCATTAACTGATCACCTATGTCAAGGCCAGGATCCCTAAAAAATGCCTGTCTTCCAGGTGGTAGAGTCCTGACCAATCCTCCATGCCAAAGGGAGGAGAGATGAAAAAAGGAGGAGCCTAGCAGGTCCATAAGTTATAGAGATAAATACTAGGATGTACCTTTTCTTTTTTCCTGGAATTTATTTCCTTTATTTTTCTCTTTTTTCTTAATTTTTCTAAGCTAAAATTCTTGATCAGTTGTATTCATATATCATGTAAATCTGTACATGCTGATGGCTGTAACTTTTCTGCTTAACAGATTTTACTCCTTACTATGCCTGTCACTGGTTTAAGCAATCTGTGTGTAATTGATTTCTTCAGTAAAACAGATAACATTTGCTTAAAGCTCCTGTGATTGCTTTACAGCCTCTACATTAGCAACAGCACTTCCATCTCCACCGGCATTCCAGTAAAATATAATTATTATATATCCATCATAGACAAAAAGATGAAAAAGTGAGTCAGTGCTGTATTTTCCCTGAGTTAAGCACTGCATGAGTGTCACATTGTTTAGCTCTTACTGTGGTCGCACTAAATGACTATTAACACTGTCTCTTTCTCTGGGTCTGTGCCATGTGTTTTTCTATTCAGAGATTTAATATCAGAACTGATGGTACTTCTGATTCAGAAATACATAAGATTTTAATTTTCTTGCAGGAAAATCGACTTATTTTTACTTCAGCAGAAACTTGTCTCTAAACATAAACAAATAAATGAAATAGTACTCATTTTACACAGTGTTCAATAATGACTTTTGTATATTCTTCTTCAGATAATTAAAACAAAACAAAATGTAAAACCATCCCTCAGGAAAAATGTTTTTGCCTGGGAAGGATATAAGAAAGGGAAAAAAAGACAGATGCATAAAGGAACTTAATTGTACCATGCAGTGAAGACTCAAGGGACTGCAATGTGGCTTCTCTTCTCCTCTCTTCTGTGTTCTGTGGATTGCAATTAGGCATCAGTATACTGGACAGCGAATGCTTCCTACTGAGAAAGGAAAGCCTGCACACAAGAATTTTTTAGTGGCTTGATTATTATATCCAGAGCAACCATTACAGATAGATTCCTAAAACAAGGAATGTCCCCAATTTAACACATCCATGGAAATAACATTTCCATCTCCCAAGGATGAACAGACATATGCAAGGGATTTTAGTGACAAGGCAGGTCAGGATGTAACCGACAGTTCACAAACTGTATTCTGTTTGCTTACAATCCTCTAGCATTCAAAGAGAAAAAAAGTGATTTTTCCCCCCCCTTTCTATGGAAATCAGAAGTCAGGGAAAGCCTTTTCTCTCTGATCCTCTTTCTGACCCTAAATAGTGAACATGCTAGTGATGACTGAAGGTCATTCTCATCAGCCACAGAATAAAAAGGCTCTTGGAAAATAATACTACTCCATCTAACTAGCATCCAGCAAAGCACAGAAATGCATGCTTATCTTGAGTCAATGATGCTCTTCATGGAGATAAATGATTTTCTGGATTGGGGCCAGAGTACTCAGCACCTTCCAAGACCAAAACCCCAAATGAATACTATAGGGGTGATCACCTATTACTGGCATTTCAGGGTGTTTCTGCCGTTGAACGCCGTGGGCCTGGCTTCTCCCCCAGCCACACAGTATGTGGTGATGGTGGTGATGCTGGGAGGTGAGAGTCAGTGCTCTGTGTGGGCACGCTATGCCGAGAATAAATATTTGCAGCTCAAGGAGTATCCTGCAGAAACACCTTCACTTCTCCCCCTACTTTTCCTTTGTTTTTGTTTTCTGAATTTGAGCTTGCTCTTTTTTGTGTGCATTTTAAATGAGAGGAAACTGTGTGCTGCAAGCCCACAAAGTGATTATTTCTCAAATCCAGGATGTCAGGGGATAGTGAGGGTTCTAAGAAAGCTGAAGAAATTGAATATGCAGAATGCTAAAATAAAAAAAAAAGAATGTTTCATATTGATGTGGCAAAACTGTGGTCTGGAAAATTTAGGTTCCAACTGAGATCTGACTCTCCTGTGTCTCTTGTTGGTGCATTTGAAGGCAGAGCTACATTTCATTTTCATAGCACAAACGTGTCTGATAAAAATACTTGGAAAAGTCATTGGACTTGGAAGTAGAAGATGGATGGACCTACTCCAGCACTTACTATTTTTGATTTTTGTGTCTTGCTTAATTATTCAACTTTTTTTCTTTTTGCAAAACTATAGGCAATGATCTTTGCTCATTAAAATATTAATACTTACACTGTAAATACTTACACTGTAAAACTGCATTTTACTTATCTTTCACTGAAAAGATGACTGAAGTAATTTGATTTGATACAATTTTACATCCTAAATAACTTTTTCGGGAAATGTTGTAGCTTCATTTAAAATGAGAATACTGAGGGGTTTTTTTTCCCTTCAGCTTGCAGAAGGTGCTAAAACAGTGATTCGCAGCTGTGAGGATCTCAAAACCTCTTGCTCAGATAAGATTCACAGTAATTTAGTGAGAGCAGAAGAGATCTCTGTGTTTCTTATAATCAGAAAATATGGCTAATTATTAGATGGAGGCAGCTGATATTTTCTCCCATTGTAAATCTTGATTTCAAAACGCTAGTTTCAGAAGTGACAAAATTGAAGCCCAGAGCTTAAAGGAAAAATTTTAAAGTGCTTATTTGGCTAGATTCAATAGTGTCAAAGCAGCTTAGATACTTGGGCACCGAAATCCCATTGACTCTCAAAGACCTTCATATTATCAGCTCTGAAAATTAAAACATGCAGATCTGATCCTATTGCCCCTTTGGCAAAGAGAGTTCAGGCTGAAAGTGTGTGAGGGGGCAAAGACAACCAGTGAAACAAGCTAGTACTGCCAGATCAGTTCAGGTTTGGTCTAAACACATCGCTGTAACTAAAGAAGAGTTTTAAAACTGATTTAATTAAATCAGTTAAAAAAACTTGGCATGGTCACTCTTAATTCATCTTGCTTCTATTGATTTAGCTAGAATCCATAGTCTTAAAGTGTTTGGAGCTGTTTAGTGTGGATCCTGTCCAAATTTGCTCTGATTTTTAACGAAATGCAAAAACAATGCCTCCTGGAAGCAAAAATGATGCCTCCCGGACGCCATAGGGGTGCTGCTCAAGGCAGACCTCGCAAGGCCCCCTCTGCCCCGTTCTCCTTCTGCCTGCAATGTGTGTAGCACTGGACTTGTCATCACTTCATGGTTATGTCAGCGGTCCTGGAGCATCAGGAGATAATGTAGGTATTTACTTCCTATTCAGCATGGGAAAGGACGACAGGGAGCCTTTGTTATAGATCCTAGATATTACAGGCCTCATTATTGTTGCTACCAAAAGGTCTAACAAAAATAAAGAGCGCAGCTACTGCTTGAGGATCACCAAGCCGCGCTGCAGAGCGATGCAGTCACTCAGAATTACAGCCAGCCTCTGCTTGAGTTTAGTTCTGCTCAGCTCCTTCATTTACCACACACTCACGTGTTCCTAAACGGGCCTTAGATTAGCTGTGGCTAAAGCTACTTATTACATGCCTTAATATTACACACACACACACTACTACATACTACATTACTACACAAGCCTTAGCATTAGCTGTGGCAGTGTGGTGGCTGAGGACCATACGAGGTGAAAGTGTGGGCCACATCTAACTTCTATCACACATTTCTCATCCTTGCTCTAAATCCTTTAAAGGGTGTGAGCAGAAGGTGTGAATGTAAGTGATCGATTCATCCAGGGTGATGGATTATACTGTACATTGCCCATCATAGAATAAGAACCCTATCCTCAGTGAGGATAAAATTGCAGTATTACATCTGAAAGTAATCTGGCATTATGATCACAGATACAGTTTTTAAACTGTGTTTAAAACAGTTTTATTCTCTCTGTTGAAAGGCTCCTTGGCCTGGAACAATCAATGCGCGCCTTAATCCATAGCGCCAGGTTTGTAATGGATAGCTGCTATCATATTTTTGACTCTTACTCTGTAAATGGCTTAAACAAATCATGGCGAAGGAAAGACACTTTCTTTGTGTTAACTTGCACCTGATTCTCACTGCTAAAGAAACACTTTTACTAAAATTTGTGGAGGAAAGCTATCTTGCTTTGCCTCTGGCTCTCTGAGGGGGAAAGAGTTGTCTGTTTCCTTTTCAAAGGGCAGGGAGGAAGGCCAAAATATACACAACAGCTTGTTTAAATGGGACTCCAAATATATTTGAGGTCATATTCCCAGTTTTGGTGGAGTTTTGTTCATTTTGTAAATTTATTAAAATGCTGAGGCTTCAGTTGCTAAATTCTGACAGGAAGCTAGACACAGATGTTTATCCTGGCACCTCTCATTGAGACATTCAGGAAGCATCTTTTCTTAGACCACGAATTTTATCAGTCTGCACAAGAGTCAAAAATGTAGATGTTGATGTTCAAGCCCAGTTCCTCTAGGGGGCTCGTCTGTTGCAAGTACTTGCTGGTGAAGAACAAGTACCGCAAATAAAAGTTCTTCAGGTCAGGACGCCGCGCAACTCATTTTCTTCTTGGAAACACACCTAAGAGTTTGGATGAGATCCCCCAGCCAGTGATGACTCTTCTCCCTTTTTCATTACTTTCTAGGGGTGAGTTATTCCAGGTGTCTCTTTGCTCTTTCACCTACTTTGTCCTTCCCAGGGAAGCTATGATTTGGAAAGCGCAGAGACATTCATCGCACCTATCTGATAGAGAAAATTGTGCAGCAGTTTCATTAAGCAGAGATTTCATTCCTGTTTTGTTTTGTTTTTGTTTTTTTCCCCAGGGGAAAAAAGTCTGATACATTTATTCTATTTAATTTTTAAATTTAGCAAGACACCTTCTATTTGTTACATATTTCCCTGAGCAAGCAGTGAGTAATGCCTGTGATACTAGAGCCTGATACTGAAGTTTCCTTGTCCTCCCTCATGTCACAATCCTGATTCCCATTGTTCACTCTCCTTTAATTCCGCTCATCTGTTACATCTAGCTTTTTCAAAGCAGGCACTGACATGTAATGTGTTTTTTGGTGGCTCATCAAATTGGGCACTTAGTCGAAGATAGGAAAGGAATATTAATATTAAATAACAATAACAGAAGTTTGAAGTTTGGCAGTTCAGCCACTTTTGAATTATCCCCAAGAGGAGAGAAAAAAAACATAACTAGATTTTTTTTTACTATGTTGTTCAGAAAAGTTGAGGGAATGAGGATTACTTTTTAATCTTCTCATAAATCCAAAATGGTTGAAGGAATTTTGCTCAAACTTTAAAAAAAATCACTTTGGGAACAAGTCAAAGTATGCTTTTTAATAGTTACTATGTAATTTACTGTAAAGAGGTTGACAACTGAATTGAGAAGTGGAATTAAATTTAAAAAAGTGGTTGAATGTGCTATCCTTCTCTGCAATGGTAAGAAATTTCTTCATAGCATATGTCCAATATTTCACTTAAAAAAGGCAACTAGTGTCGAACCTGCTATTTTCTTGATGAATGAAAACAGTTTTCTGCTGTTGAACTGATAATAGGCTTTTATTATACTAACATGAAGACATCTTCACCAAATCTATCAAGAATCTAGTACGTAAGCAGAGTATACAAGCTATATACTGGCACTTTTCCCAGGAAGCTGATTTATCTTTTCAGCAACAAATAGCAACTGCTACTGCTTAATCAGGAAATATCTGTGAAATGTCATTTTAGTGGGGACACATTCAGTCAGTGTCAAGCAACTTAAGTGGTATTTTAAGTATGAAATTCCATGACGAGATTCCTACCAATCATTGAAAAGGTGTGACATTTCAGCGCTGGTATTTCAACATGAAAACTAGTATTTAACCAGTTGGGTTACATCCTGTAATTTGGCTCTAAGTAAAAGTGCATATCACAATGTACAACTGAAGGTCTCGTGGCTATCTTTTTAGTAATCTCTGTGATACAAGTTTTGTTTGGTTTTGTTTTGATTTTTTTAAGGTAAGAGCAACTAGCCCAAGCAGAGGTAGATAGTTCAGCGTTTGATAATTTCACTTCTAGCATGGCTGCCTTTTGTTGATTAAATGCTTTTAGAAAACATAAACTATTGAGCTGAACATAAAGGTAGCTGAGTGAAAAATTCTGAAGTCTCTGCTATAATAGATGATCCAGTTTTCTCTTGTGGTCTTAGAAATGTGTGAGTCTGCTCAGCTGAGAACACTACATAAAACCATCTCTGTGTGGCCATCCAGCCAGCTGTCTGATCTCAAGTTTGGGATTGCCAGGATTTACCATTGACTCATCCATGCCTTGGTGAATCAGTACACACTTGGCCTGCCCATACAGCATCTAGCTTCTGTAAAAGCTAGGAAAAAATTGTCTTATGTTTCATCACTGTAAAACAAAGATGAAATCATCAAGGTTGGTTAAAATTTACCTGCTTGAATCTACACTGAAAAGGATTAGAAGCGTTCCCGTTCAAGTACTGCATGTGAGGCAGAAAGTGGTAACTAACGACTGATCTTCCCATCTGCTAGTGAAGTTGCCTGCTCTGTATGGGACTAGCGGTGGTCCTCAGTGCTCTGCCTCACAGGCACCGGGCTGCAACAGTAAGAGTGCATAAGGTAGTGGGGTGTGTGAAGGTGCTAATGTGGGGGTAGTGTAATACACTGAGCGGGCTGATCACCCAGACGTGACCTCTTAGCAGAGGCTTTCAGGGTCTTCTTATAAAGAATGAAGGAAATGTAAATTACCTCATACTAATTTATTCAAGATAAGTGACACAGGAAATAAATTTTAGGGCACATGGTGAAAACACGTAAGACTGCACTCACAGAGGGGAAAAGAAAATTCACTCCATTGCAGCCTTCCTCAAAGTCCTATTCAATGGTACCTCTGTAAGTCTTGCTACTATATAAGTCTTCATGTCCTATGACATATCACAGTTCTAGTCAATATTCAAGGGGCAGAGTTAAGGTTGTTGTAAGAAACTTTAAAGACTGCTTATAACACTAAAACATCAAGATCTTTAACACAATCTTTTTCCTGAGGTAGTGAAAATTTTTTTTCTCGTAAGAGTAACCTTATAAACTTGTACCTAAAAACGTCCACCTCAGAGATCAGAAAATCCCTTTATACCTATAAAATTAATCCCTTCATGAAAAAAAGATTAGGAAGTTATTTGTGCTGGGAACTAGAATCAGACACACAAAACACTGACATTCAGATCTTATACTTGCAAAAAAGTAGATGTATGTAATTATTTTATCAAAAATATACTTGATTAAAATATACTAGCTTTCTAGTAGTTTCTGAAAAATACTTTAAAGTCAGCAGTCCTCTATAAATATGCCATCAAGTACACTAAGTATTATTAAGTAATTCTATAAAATATCACAAACATAAAAATTACCTCAGTAGAATATTTCATACTTTTGTGTTTTCCCTGCTTCTAATACTCAGATATGCTTGTTAAGTTGAATGAAGCCTAAGTTCCTAATTTTTACGCTAATACACTACTGTACATTACTGCTGTACTACTACTACTCTATTTTCCATTGTGAAAATAGAATTAGGAATACAAATAGAAAAATGTTGCTGAATTTTCATGATTATGAGGTAAAATGCCGATGCTGCGAGCTTGTATACTAGCTTGATGCAAACACAATGCTGTAGAATCTGTGAACACGCTGAAATAAAAAAAGTCTTGACCATAGATGGGAATTAGGTCCATAGTACACAAGCTAAATACTTTGTAGAGGAAGATGTGTAATTTAAGTGGGAATGTTAAATATGCTGAGGCATAAATAGACATAGATTGGTTAAAATTTTTAATGAAACTTTTCTGGGTGTGAAGGTTTGAATTAAGACCCTAGGGCTAAGAAATGGGACGTTTCCCAACCTTTTTTCAGAACGTTCTAGAGTTCAGGCTTATGTACTGCTTTATTCTTTTCATTTGGATTGATCTGGTTTTAACTGGTGACTTTTTTTTTCTTCTTCCTGAGAAAAGGAGGATGGAGTTTATGTTTTCTAATGTTTAACTACCAGCCGATCAGCCTCATTTTGGACGATGCGCATGTCATGGAGCAAGTTGTCTTTGAAGAATTTCGTAGTCACATGAAGGAGAAGATGGTGACTGGAATTAGCCAACGAGGGTTTATCAAAGGTAAACTGTGCCTCACCAGCCTGATTGCAGTCTGATAATGAAATGACTAGGTCTGTGGATGAGGTGAGAGCAGTGGATGTCATTTACCTTGGTGTTACCAAAGCTTTCACCACAGTATCCCACAGCATCCTTGGATGCATTTTTCTGAAGCCCCCCACTTTTGGCCTTTCTATTGATACATTGCCTTATATTTATATACTCAGGTTGAGATATAAATTCATACCTCTGTCTTCTAGGGTCCCAGGCTGACAGGGACCACTAGGGTTTCTTTTTTCAACTTGCTCTGCCATTTAGAAGCCATTAACTTACTAGGATTATCTGTGCATTAACATCTATCAAATTACCTGCTCTCACATGGAACTGAGATATTGATCTCTTCTCTCCTCCCTTTTTTGTGGCAAATTATTATTTGTGGTTTTGGCTCATGTGAGTGAGAGGAACTGAACATCTACTTCTTCCTACTGTCAATACAGGGGAATTTTGGATTGGTACACTGGGAGCTTTAAAATTATATTTAAGTTAAGTGCCTAACCTGGCAGAACTTGATCCCACCCTCAGTCACTAATGGATTATAATAATATTCATTTTATAGAAAAGCTTACTGAGAATGTGAGTTAGCAAATTCTGTCTGAAATTTTTAAAAGCAGCACAAGTAAGTTGGACAGTTGTTCTCATTCATTTAAATGAATTAAAAGTACCTAAGCTACACTTAGGTAGTCGTCAAAAGCTACTCTTTAGGATAGAAGGTGTTGTTTCCATTTCTACAGAGCCTTGGTGTAATCTTAATCTGTGACCAGGCATTCTATATGTTCTCTGCCATAGTTGTAGTAGTACTAGTCATAGTAGTAATAGTATGTTAAATCGGTTCATAGCGGGGAAAATGTTTTACGCTATCAACTAGCCTGGAAGAAATGGAGAAAACATGTTGCTGAAAAACAGAAAGAGCAAGTTGCCAATTTTTAGCTCACTTGGCTTTATATGCGGATGATTTTACATTACATTTTCTGTATTTTACAACATGAGAAACTAAACAGGTTAGCTTTGTGTCTGAGTTAGTAAATTTCACTTCTGTATACCTGTAAAATAACTTTAAGTAATATATAACATGCAAAATCAAATGAACGAACAATGAGGTTAAAATGTATGGCACTCCAAAGTTAAGAAATTTCAATCCAAGCTTTTTTCTGGAGCTCTAAAAGCATTCCTTGCCATGAAACCACTAGTTTAAACAATCGCACTTTTAAAATTTTCCTTGATTAGTGCACAGGCTGAACAATGTGCATTGAAATAAGCTCTTTATACTTTCCTTGGCTGTTTAATATGTTGTCTTTTACTTTGATCATTAGTCTCTGATCCAAGATGATGGAGGTCATCATCTACGATGTCATTCCTATGATGGAATGACTGGCTGGGTAGATGAGGGCAGAGCAGTGGAAGTTGTCTCCCTGGACTTCAGCAAGGCTTTTGACACTGTCTCCCATCACATCCTCCTAGGTAAGCTCAGGAAGTGTGGGCTGGATGAGTGGACAGTGAGGTGGATTGAGAACTGGCTGGATGGCCGAGCTCAGAGGGTTGTGGTGAATGGTGCAGAGTCAAGTTGGGAGCCTGTAGCTAGCAGTGTCCCCCCGGGGTCAGCACTGGGTCCAGTCCTGGTCAATGTATTCATCAGGGACCTGGAGGAAGGCACAGAGTGCACCCTCAGCAAGTTTGCTGATGATACGAAACTGGGAGGAGGGGCTGACACACCAGAAGACTGTGCTGCCATTCAGAGGGACCTGGACAAGTTGGAGAGGTGGGCGGAGAGGAGCCTCATGAAGTTCAACAAAGGCAAGTGCAGGGTCCTGCACCTAGGGAGGAATGTCCTCATACAGCAGTACAGGCTGGGGGTTGACCTGCTGGAGAGCAGCTCTGCCGAGAAGGACCTGGGAGTCCTGGTGGACAAGTTAAACATGAGCCAGCAGTGTACCCTGGTGGCCAAGAAGGCCAATGGGATCCCGTTTTGCATTAGGCAGAGTGTTGCCAGCAGGACGAGGGAGGTGATCCTGCCCCTCTCCTCAGCCCTGGTGAGGCCTCACCTGGAGTACTGTGTCCAGTGCTGGGCTCCCCAGGACAAGAGAGACATGGCACTCCTGGAGAGAGTCCAGCGGAGGGCTACCAAGATGATTAGAGGGCTGGAGCACCTCTCCTCTGAAGAAAGACTGCAAGAGCTGGGCCTGTTCAGCCTGGACAAGAGAAGATTGAGAGGGGATCTCATCAACACGTATAAATTTCTGAAGGGGGAGTGTCAAGAGGATGAGGCCAATCTCTTCTCCGTGGTGCCCAGCAACAGGACAAGAGGCAATGGGCATAAACTGAAATACAGGCAGTTCCATCTGAACATGAGGAAAACTTTTTTACTGTGAGGTCAAGTGGAGTCTTTCCACCTGTTTCCAGGGGTCAGATCACTTCCACATCTCCTCCTAGTCTAGGAGATGTGAGAAGGGACAGACACCTACTCTAGGTCAGAGTAACAGAGGAGGTGAATTACCATGTTATTTCTTAGGATTTTCAGCCGAAGTGATTCTCAGCATAACATATGTACTCTAGAGCTAGTGTGTCGTTATCATGAATCCATTTAGCATTCATTGTAATGGCTGTGATCATCAATCCGATTAGTAGTCATATAGATGTCAATGATGTTCCATTACAATTTATTATTAGTTAATGAACACCTATATTAGGCTCATACTACACTCATTTTAAAAACTGCTTAAAAGGGTTAGCTACGAAATTTAGTGGCAGCCAAGTTCTGTGTCTCAAATCAATCCTCAGCTTCCTGTGAGGCTTCCCTCCAGAAAGGAAAATTGTAACGCCTAGAAGATCTCCACTGGAGACAGGAGAGAGACAGGGATCTTGCAGCACTGCCTTTGAGCCAGGAATGATGCAAATATACCCAAACCTGTGCTCTTCAGTTCCTGGGCCCCTTCTGCCTCCCCCCTGTGCCAGCCTGCTCAGCCAGAGAAGGCCAGCCCATGTCCCACACAGTATTTTGGCATGTACTGAGAAGTAGGTGAGGGAGCCATTGCCCAGGAGTTGGGACCAGTAGTGTCTTGATTTTATGGAAGCAGTTCTCCCAGGTACCACTGAGTCCGGGAAGCAGGCTGCTGTCCTAGCTCAGTATCCAGCTCCAGCTGGACTTGCTGTTGCAGGAGTCAGTCTGTCACCCAGAGCCAGGAGATATTGCCTCTACAGAAGAAAGCTAGTTGTCCCTAAGCAAGGAGGGGCCCTGACGTGAGGTATCCCTTTCCTCACAGAAAGTGAATATACTACTGGTCAGCTGGTCAGCAATAGGTTTCCTTTGTGTGGTGCTCTGGTTGTTATCCTTCTGACAGAGAATGAAAGCCAGTAATAGAAAGTATATTTTAACCAATTTTTTCAAATAAATACTCCATTTAGATATAGTGAGGATTGTAACTCCTTTCTTTCTTTCTTTCCTTTTTCCTTTTCTTTTTAATCTTCTGTCCTGGGTATCTTTGGGTTCACTGGGCTCGTGCAGAATCTGTTTCCAGCAATATATTTAACTAATGGAAACATACGTGGTTTAACATCATATTTTCATCCTTGCATACCAGTCTTCACTTGCCCTTGAACTAATGCTGCTCTGCATGTCTCCATCAAAACAATTAAGCATGGTCAAAATATTGCATTTTTCCTGAAAACATTTTCTATGCGCTTTTATTACCAATGCAACTTCCCTTCAGAGCACTCTGACTTATACTTTTAGACTAATTTATAACTCTTAGTCCATCCTCCTGTCCCATTCTAATCATCTTCCTCCTTAAAGTTCAGTTCTAAGTTTTAACATTTTATTCGTTAATATTTTGTCCAACTTCTCTCACCACAGCTGTTGGAGCATCCCCTTTTATGGTTCTTTGCACATATTTTTCCCAGATCCCATCTGCTCAAAATGCAGCTTCTGAATTCTTGGCTTAGCACCCCGACCATGCCACTCTTCCCTTTCCCCACCCTTCAGCAACATGTGAGGTGCTCCTCCTTGCCTTCTAGATCCTGCACAGTCCTCACTGCTGAGCCAGCGTCTTGCATCTCCCACCTTCTTTGCTCTTCCACCTTCATTCCCCCTTGCCTGCTTTTGAGCCATCGCTGCGCTTTCCACATAAGCCGTGTGCTTGTCACACCCCTGAATAATATCTCAAAACAGATCCACCGGGGTGTAACTCTCCTTGAGATTGTGACTTCTTTTGTAATACTAACCAAAAGGCTTTGAACCGGGTACTGAGAAAAGGACAATTTGAAGTTGACTGTGAATTAGCAGGGAGGTTGTGCATTGGTTTCTTTTTATTCTTTCTTGAGCGTTGCGTATCACCTCAGAAGGAAATCTCTGTTGAAAAGACTGTGTCCTCATCACACGTTTGGGCAGCACCTAGCACATTGTAGGTACCAGTGGAATACAGTAACAACAACAATAATAACCCTTACCCAGAAAACCTCGTTAAGGACCTCAGGTATCCCTTGGGTGAGGTATTGATCCATATAAAGGATTGCTGTGTCATGCACTGACATGAAAGGCCAGATTTAAATCCTACAAGAAGCCACAGAAGAGCTCATGTTACATTTCCACAAAGAAGCTTGTTTAAATGGGAATTTAGCTCAAGGTCTGAAGTGCACATACTAAAACATCAGAGAATCAAACCTTGGATCCTTTTGCATGGTTGACTCTGTGTTTTTTGTAAGGCGATGTTGACATGGGTGGTTCACTGAGGCATTGTGATAGAATGTCATGTGACCACAATCCTTGCATGCAAATGTTTAATTACAAAGAGTATTTGATTTTTTGAAGGACTTATCAAATTTCCTCCACTTCTATCTCTATTTAGACTGTATTCCAAAACCCACATGCCTTTCCTTTTTTATTTTTGTTCAAATTATGTCAGAAGGTGCAATAATTTACAAGCCATTTAGCTTTTGGATTAAAACAGGTAATTGCTGTTTGTAAAATATTACGCCTTTAAGTCTATAGCAACTTTAAACATTCCAGTGTTTGCTTCAAGGCATGAGGAGACAGTGACACAGCTCATTTCCTCTGTTGAGCTCTCTTTGCTGCCTTGTACAACACTTATTTCAAAGCACGCCACAGCTTAGAACTGTCGTGATCCCCATTAATATAAAATCATTGACCTCTGCTCCTGCTGGTGCGACTAAATTACATTCTGCTGCTCAGCAGCAGCCGCATATGGGGCCAGCTCTTTTAGTCATGGCCAGGTGCCTTGATGTCAGCTCAGCCCCTCCTACGCCCAGGGTTTTCCTTTAATGAGGATTATGCACCTTCAAAGATTGAGGAAACCCACTCCCAGGACAGTAGCGCTCCTAATGGCATCTGGTCTTATCACAGACAGTAACTCAGCATTGTAGAGAGTCGGTCTGTTTTTCCCCCAGTGAGAAATTGTGAGAATATATGCTTGGGTAGCTGCGTTCTCCCTCTGCCTGTGCAAGCCCAGGAATACTACGAGCAGTAATATCACATTTTTATGAAGCTGTGTAGTCCCGAGTGTTAAAGGAGTAACCTGTACGGTATCAAAACCCAGGTGGGATTTTCCCCCCTCCTCTCTCCCTCTTGTTCGTGCTACATGAAAATAAAGTGCACCTAGTGCAGTTTTATAGTCTGTGCTTTGTTATGGTCTTAAAAAAAAAAGAAAAAAAGAAAAAACCAAGATTTTATAGGATTGGTTAGGACTCATATAGTTTCTGAGTGAGGTCAGCTTTTCTCACTGTGTGGTCTTTCCTGCTCTTTTTCTCTGACCCTTTTAACCCCCCCTCACCCCTCCGTGTGACTCCGGGTTTTGTGAGCCATTGTACATTCTTGCCTGTAAGCTCTGCTCACTGCCAACAGGCCTGACCAGCACATTTTCATACCAACTTTTCCTGCACGTGGGAGTGTTCAGAAAGGAGGCATTTTATGTCGTGGCCTTGCAGTAAGTTATACTTTGGTAGGCTGTGATACCTATCAGTCAGACTGAATTCTCAGTGATAATTACTGGAGTAGCATGTGAACTGGCACAGAAATATGCCCAGTATATTTATTCTGAGTCCAGTCCCGCCAAGTAGGGGTCATCACTTTAAGCACATGATGATGTCAAAGTGATCAGCAGTGCTCAGCTCCATCTTGAGGGGAGACAAATTCTTGTAATCTCATCATATGAGAGCAAGTAACCAAAGAATTTGGTACAAAAAGTTCTGATGCAACAAAATTGAGAAAAATCTTTCTGGAATGTGTAAAAATCTTTTGTTATAAAGTATCTCTGTGTTCAGGAGTATAGCTGCATTGTTTACTTTCATAATGATCAAGAGCCTCCTCATACTTTAGGCTGTGGCATGATTTTATTTGATTTTCCTGCAGAATTAAATTAAATCTGGCATTTTTTTTATTTTTGAAGGATTTATGGTGTTTTGTATTCTCAGTGAAAGCCCACAAAGTGATCATGTAAAATAACAGTAAGTGTTGCTGACTGCAATAATCACATGGCGCACAGGCTTTGTTGTATTCCCCCTTGTGCTCCCAGTGAAAGTTAATGCTGGCCAGTAACGATCTGGAAAGGAAATGTGAAGATTTAGAAAGCTCTTGTTGGCATGTAGCAGTAGCTGAATATAAGATAAATCTTTTTAATGCAAAGGAACAATTCCTCATTTTTCTTTTGTGTGTACGTGTGAGAGGGGGAGGAGGAGGCTTTTAATTGTGTTTTGTTCTTTGTGAAAGGTAACATCTGGATTAACAACTTGCTTCTGAAAGCTGGTACCCAAACAGAATGCTTTCTTTACTGAGAGATGTCCTAACCCCAGTCACACGACTGCTAATTTGGCTTTTCTCTTAATCTCTGCAGAACTTGCTGAACAGAGGCGAAACTATAAGCATGCTAATGGCTCACTTTCCACACACTCCCCTCTTTCCTTCCGAGTGTCTGGTGTGCAAAGCTGAGCTGGAACAAAGATACACTAATTATTCTCCATTAATTTGTCTGCTTGAATGGTCCTAAATACCAGAGTGATTAATTAGCGCAAGGCAGCCAGGGCAGGATGTCACACCCTTCTCTGCGTTTAAGTGTCGGCAAGGTTGTGCTCAAGTGTTGACAACAGCATATCTTTAATTTTCTCCAAGAAGAAAAGTTTAGTCAGTACAATTAATTTGAGCTTGGCTAGCTTGCAGGAATAAATGTAACATGTGGAATAATATTACTGCTGCTTAGGCAATTTTTTGCATCCTTAGGGTACAGTAAAACTTTTTGGCAACCCAGTTATTGAATATTGTTTTTCTATAATTGTTTCAATTTGGTTTAATTACTTTTGTGCACTTTGCAGTTAAAAAGTGGATCATAAACCAGTTAGAAATTATTATCTTTAATGGCTTGAGATAGGGTATACATGAATGGCTAGATATGATAGATGAGAGACAAATAGGCAATGTCAATTCAGTTTTTTGAATCCTCTTAACTTAGTGCTTTTTCATAGTCACCTGCCCAAAAATGTATATCAACATCGTTTTTTTAAATTATGACTACCTAGTTTGCAGTAATTCAAGTAAATCAAGTAAAGTAACTTGAAATTAAAAAAAAAAAAGGAAAAAAGGTCCTGTAATTTTTCATCTGAGACCAGCCCTTGCATTGCCCTTCTTCCGATTTCATCTACAGCAGTTAAAAGAATAGTTAACAATACAATTTTCTAAAATTAGCTCCATAATAATGTTAAGATTTTTATATATTCATTAACGTACTGCATAAGAGTTGTTTTGTTTTCAGCGTACATGGTACTGGTAGAGAAAATTAAATTATCAGTGTAGTAGCCCTGGTAATTGTAAAACTTACTCCGTTTGCAACCTCTTGTGTCTTGCTTTGTTTTTTTAACCACTTCTTGGAGTCTGATTTTCTCCTTGGTGGGAGGGAGTATAAATGCAAGAGAGGCCCTAGACATTAGACCATGCCTGTGACCTTTTAGCAGCTACCCTCAGAAAAAACCCTAAAGGGGCCATACCAGAAGCTACAGAGAGAGCTTCATCTCTCCTCTCATTGTTAGTTGGTATTGTTCTCCTTGTCAATTAATCCTCCATAATAAATGTTCAGCCATGTTGTGGCCGACACAAGCAGCTTCAGTGTACGCTGCTTTCCACTGACACTGACTTTTTTACTTGATCATTCTTTGCCGTATTTCAACCATTGGTGCATATTTTACTGTATAAGTGAATTCTTTATTCAGCTTTGTGAGTGCCCAGAAGTTCTCATGTTACAATGAGATTTTAGGGAAGGATTTAACTAAATGAGGAACATTTATTAGTTTAAATTGCCTAGAGCCTATGCACTCCAAGTTTTGCAGACAGATGTAAATACTAGGATGCATATTGAAGTACCCAACTATGCCTAAGTCAGTTATTGTAACCATTATGGCACCTACATGCAAAAGAGCAATAGAGAATTCTGACAAAAGATACCAGTTGCTGGCTCCCCCTAAGCTCAATAAAAATAAATAGGCACAACAGACTCTTATCATGGAGAGCATGAATATGAGCTTAAGATCTTGGCTGTGAAGTACAGAAGATAGAGTCCTACAGAAAAACAAACAAACAGGCCTCCAGGTCATAGAAATACCATCCTTTCTCATCTTTTTAGGATGTCATGTTTTCTTTTCTATTTGCTATGTTTAAGCAGGTATTTTTTAGATTCGAAATCCACAATTGCTCAACATTCTCTATGATCAGTGAACAATTCTAAGAAATCTGCCATGTCATGACCTTCTTTTAGTTCCTTTGTTCTGAAAATAACTCACTAAAAAATTTTAGGTTCTAGGTGCTTACATATAGTGACATAAAGTGATTTGTTAAGCTTCTCTTCCGTCTCCCTAGCAATCTCATTCCAAAACACACTTGCCCCATTCTTCTCTTTTAATGGCTATCAGTCCACACAAGCCAGCACACTTTATGCATGGTATCTACAGCTTCCTATATAACAGCAAGGCAGTTCTGTAACGAGTACTCTTCAGGTCAAAGTGTCTAGACACCACAAAGGGAAAGAGAAAGTATAATTTCTAACTCTCAGGTGGTTGGTTTGACCAGAGAAATGGGACCCAGCTATTCAAATACACTCCCACTCCTTTGAAGTTATCCAAAAGAAATGTTGTCACTTTCTCTAGCAATGAGAAGCTATATTAACTTTTGAGGTCTGTCCCACTCTTTTGTGGGCTGTGTTCTTTACACTCTCCTGTC
Source organism: Struthio camelus (assembly GCF_040807025.1). Lineage (NCBI taxonomy): Eukaryota > Metazoa > Chordata > Aves > Struthioniformes > Struthionidae > Struthio > Struthio camelus. Next base: position 54,025,279 of record NC_090944.1, read on the forward strand.
TAATCAAAAAAGGAGCATCCTTCAATGTGTTGTGAAAATAAGTGAGATGCTCTGCAGGAGAATCAGTTCAGTGCAGTATTACAGGGCCATGCTTGTTGGTAGCGCTTCCAGTTCTGATCTCTTGAAAGCTGCTACCTCTACAGCCAGTCCCATTGCTCTCAAAAGGACTATACCAATAGGTTAGAAGTTATTAAGTCTTTTGATGCTATTACAAAAGTTTAAGTGACTAGAGAGTTAAGAGGTGAGTTCAGCGACACATACCTTACTGCATTATTGTCCGGTGGCTCTATAGTAGCATCTGTGACAGAGTAGAAAGCAGTTCTCAAATAAGACAATAATTTTCTTCTTTACATGGACCAGTTAATTTCTGCCTTCAGATAATATATTCATCATTATCTCCTTGCCTTTACTTTCAAAGGGCAACTCCAAGTCCAAGATATTTGTCCATAAAAATAAGAAATGCATCAAAGGACCTTCTTTGTAGTGTTAATGTGAAAAGAAAGTTGTGGTATATTGGGCACACTGGAAATACTGTTCTAAACAGTGATCAAGTTATTTATGTCATTTTGAAAGGTCACTACTGTGTATCAGCTTATCTGCTACATCTGTGCTAGTCAAATGAGTCCTCCTTGCATGACAAGAGCAGATCTAACTTGTGCGGGTGGCCTGCCCTTGGCAGAGTTCTGTTAGCTGTCTCGCCTCTTTTCTTTCAGGCTTATGTTACGTTTTCATATAGAACGTTTCCCTCCCTCCATATGGCAATTAGGTGAGAAGTCCATTCTACACAGAGAAATATAGGACCAAGTTCAGAGATGCATAACATGCAGATGGCACAGAATTTCACTAATAATGTTTCCTTTGTAATTAACATTTTATAAGTTGGCTCTTTCCTTATCCCTTAGCAATTGATCTTAATTATTTGCTGGAGACTGTGGTAAATCAAAGGTAAAATGCAGCTGTTGTTCTGGAGGATATCTGAAGTTCATCCTAACATTCGGCTGATTAAAAGGCCCGAGTCTTCTGTAGTATAGCTAAGTATTAATGTGAAGCCTGGACAAGATAGGCTAGTCCTTCACTTTACACATCATCCACCAATAAGAAACCTTTAAATATGAAACAGAATTCCAGCGCAAATTGGCATAGCTTCATTGATTACAGAGAAATTGCATTGATTAACAATACCTGTTGAGTCTACACCTGCATGAGATCTCTGTTTATTCTAGCAAGAAGATTTTTGTGTATATGTACTTCGCCAGAGTGAGCTCTGGGGTCTAGAAAAAAATAACTGCAGTTACCTCTTTTGTCTTATACAAAGGCAGGCTTTGGGAGGGGCTGGGGGCTGAGCATAGTTTCTTTCCTTGCATCATCCCCATTACACTGTTGTGTCTTCAGTTTTCTCTGAAGAGCCCAACTTGCATCAGGTCCTTTTATGCTAAACTCGCAAAAGTAGAGAAGAGCTGTTTAGAAGGCAAGGAGACAAATAGCTGTATATAAGCAATGAAAAAAAAAGAAGAAAGCAGTAGCAGTATGGTTTTGCAAACTTTTTTTTAAATTACTAAATATTCTGCTAAAGATTGGCACTTTGATACCACTCTATAGCCTTTTCTGTGGCCAGAAGTGTAATTACAGAATGAGTCACCTTTTCTGAGCAAACGCCAAACCTTAGTCTCCAACGATGTAGAACTGTGTAGGCTTGTTATCTCAATAAATGATCCTTCAAAGTGTTGAGCACCTCTGTAAGAATTTCCATTGCAGTCCATGGAAATTGCAGGTTCTTATCCCATGATAGAAAAATAGATTTCTAAAAGTGGATATGTAAGTTAGTTTCCTGTTTGATCCTCTCCTCTTCTTTCATGAAATTCGCACTTTTTCATTCACGTCATCTTAATTTTGTAGCAAGCTGTAGTCTGTAAACTGATGTTTTCCCCATGCACACCATTTACCCGCTACCTGCTGTTTACTAATGTTTGTTTTCTGATAACGCATGAAAGATGGAAATTACTTAAAATCCTATTTGTGGAATAGAGCCTGGAGTGTTCTTAGCTTTATCAGAGGAAAATGTATATTTCTTATTAGTCTGAAGGTCTCATTCTGAACAATTAGGTCAAGAAAAACCAAAACACTACGCTAACAAGCTACAAGAGAACAGAGGGACACAGGGAAAAATGATTTCTCATGGACTTCTGAACATTTGATGCTGTCATTTCTGAAGTGCAGAAATGCAGTAGCCTCAGAAACTTTCCTGCTAACAGAAGGCATTTGGGTGAGTTCTTGGTCCAAGAGCTTCATCTCTGACAGAGGAGAGAAGGTGATTTTGGTAATATATTAGCCTTTCTGATTACAACACATACTCATGTAAAGGAGAGAGAAAGAGACCAATCCCTTTTCCATCATGTTATTTATGACATCCACATATCAGAAAAGTAATTTGGACAGGATTTGATTCTCATGCAAGGTTACATTAGAGAAATACTAAAAAATCTATCTAGTTACTGTTACCTATTTGCAACCCTTTTATCCTCCTTTGTCATGAGACAATACTAAATAGATATGATTGTGCGAAATATAAATCTCTAAAATAGGAGGATTTTTTATATTCTTTAAAAATTCCCATAAATAATATAAATTTGCAAAACTGAGCTGATATTTTGCTCTAAAATTGCCACATTAAGGCAATTCAAAGATATAATTAGGAAAATGATTTTTAATATTCATGCAGAAGCTGAGTACAGGGAAGACGATCCAAGTTTCTAGGATCATAAGGGAGAATGTATACAGAGAAAAGCAGAATAGTTAGATAGACAAGTCAATGATGCAGCAGACTTGAGCCTAGCATGTCATCCAAGCAGCATGTAACTTTGAACACAGAATTAGTCTCATTCCCTTCAAAAGGAAAATTCACATGCGGGTAGGATCTAATTGCTTTGCCAGCTCATTTTCTTATGTAAGATTGTGCTGCTGGGCTGAACCACGCATTCTCATGTGCATGTGTGCGCGCGCAGACACACACACACGCACACACACACACACACAAAAACACACGGAGCAGACCTTGCAACCTCCTAAAGAAGTAAGAGTCTATTCCAAATCCTACCAAAATTGGCAAGACTTTTTTTGTTGCTCTCAGTTGGCATTTCTGGGCTTTCAGCCCTGTTTATTTACCCCCCAGTATGCGCTGTCACTTCTGATCACTTATTCACAAAGTGCTTTCAGAAATATGTTTATAGAAAGACCTCATTCTGATTTTCATATTAGTGTAAATTACTGGGAGTACTTGGTTTGGAAGTGCTCTTGGGAGCCATTTTGGGAAGCTCTTATTATTTGCTTGGTACTGTAAATTAATCATGAATGTTTGCATAATATTCATGAACCTAAAACTCAAACACTCCCCCCCCCCAACACACACGTACACACACAGATGCATTCCTTCTTGTTTTATGTGGTTTCCACAACCAGGCAAACTGACGAAAACCAGTAGCTGGGATGTGTCCCCACAAATCCATTACTGCATAAAGGAATAGGTTAACGTTGCACTAAGTTGAACACTCCTTTGCCACTCAGTGTGAGATATTTTCCTCTACCTTTACGTATGTGAAAGTTATTTCACAGTTATGGCAGGATAGAAGTATGGACATGGGTAGCTTATTCACTGTATGTTCATAATATAGGTGACTTTCTGTAGTGGTGTGCTCATATGTCACACTGTAAGATGATCGAATGTATGCACAGATAATAAAAAGGTGAATGCCCATAGGAATGGCTTTGGCAATGTAACAGAGGGGAAAACAGCCTCCAGCTTGAACCAAAATCCTGAGAGCAAACTTTTAGTACGAATCTGCGCATACTCTGCTGCATGCCTGAGCTGCATGTATACTGTGCATGCCTGAGCTGCATGTATACTGTGAGGCAAGAGTATACCTGTTAAAATGAATGCTCTGTTTTTGAGCAGTCATCAAAGGGAAAAAGTATCCTTGCACTATTGCACTGTGTAGCAATCAGTACACAAAGGAGTTCAACTAAAAGTTTTTAAAGGAGTTTTAAAGGAGTTTCTAAAATTTGGGGTTTATTTCAGCAAGATGAATTGCACAGGAAGAGCAGAGTGTGTGCGCTGCATCATTCTGACAAAAGTTCTGGTGGAAGTAATTCAGATACTAGATGAGAAGCCAAATAGAAATGTTCAATAAAACATGTGTGCATCTGCACAGTAGAATAGTCCTTATATTTTACATCAAGCTACCTCAGGGTCATGGAAGGTGTTTTATTAGCACAGTCAACAATAATAGCATGATTTTTATTAGTAGGAAAAGATAGAGTGAGAGACTACTAATTATTTTTCAGCCTGAGGGCCCTTTTTCCTGAAATGACTGTTAATTTGATCATTGTCGTGCAGTTCACAGATTTACATGAACTTATTTCAGTGCGACACATGCTTAAGAACTAGTCTAAAATTGTTGCTTTATTAATGGTTTTCAACGAATGTATTAAAAAGTGCTAACCATGTGGGTGTAGGGATGATATTGATAGTACTCAGAAGGTTGAATCTTTTTGGAAGTAGCTTGCCTGAAGCCCTTTCCATGTGATATTTTTTGTTCATGCAGTGAGATATTAAGCCTACAAGAAGGAAATAAAATCCCAGTGAAATGAGAATCTGTTGGTGTTGTCTTAGATCTACATGCAGCAGTTTTGCTAGAGGTAATTTTTATTTTTTAAACTGATCTTGCAGATCTGGTAGCCAATTATTTTTTAGGTAATTATTTAATCAAAACATACTGCTTAGATGTTTGTGTATGTATTATAAATATAAACATACTCTTAATGGATTTTCCACTGGAAGTGTCAAAAAATCCTGGAAGGGCATGCCAGGTTTCAGCATTTGAAAGGACTTCAGCACTGTTCTTACCTCAGCTGTAGCCTCTCCTTTTGAGCCTACACGCACACGTAACTTCCTGTCTTTCCTGAAGAGAGCCATATATGCAAGCTGGATGGCCTTTAGATCAAGAGAAACTGCAAGATGCAAAGGAACAAAAGCAGAGTCTCCATAAGGGCAAATAGTTTGCACTTCCTTTGTCTCATCTTGCCTTAACTTCTCCTCACTACCCTTGCTGATAGGGGACTTCCTAGACATATAAAATTTCAGCATACAGCAAACAGTCGTTACTGCTCTCTGAAGCTGTCCAGTATGACAGGTGGCAGCATGTGTCGCACAGGGGCATCTTTCATCCTGCTGTAACACACACCAGTGTGTCGTACACATGAAGTATTCTCACCTGGTGATACGAACGTTGTTTGCAATCTGAATGATTTGAGAACTTTTTAAAATTACCAGATGTGGCAAAAATGACATAAGCCACTCACAGGCTGAGGCACCAAGAGGTTTCAGGGAGCTGGAGAGTATTTGCCTACTTTTCCCTTCAAGGCTACACATACTCAGCCGGTGTTCACCTTTCCTCACATGGGAAAGTGCTGGCACCAGTGGTCCCTGGACTGAGAGATGAATGCAGCCCAGGACATTCACATTCTTTTCCTAAATTGCTTATTGATTTGCAATTCAGTTTGACTTAGGGGGAGTATCTAGCTAGCTATTTTGCTTTAGGAGCATGGTGGAAAGTGGATTTTTTGCCTCCTTTAGTGTAGGTCTTGCCCCCCCTAGTGCTCTGCATCTCTTTAGCGGTTGCAGATTACCACTTTCTTTCCCACCTCTTTGAGGTCCCAGCCTAGGTCCTGCTCACCTCCGGTCACCATTGCCTGCTCCTTACGAGACCCACTCGTAATATATCTTCCTAGCTGTTAGGCAAGGTTTATTAAATACTGGTTGCCTTTGCCAGTAGCAAAGATAGAAGTATTCTTATCTGTCTTTTTCTGTCTAGATTTGATGGAGAAGAGGAAGATAATTATAAAAAGTGATAATTTTTTGAATCACCTGCTCCTGTGAGAAGACATTTCACAGAGACAATTATGTTTTTCAACGCTTTCATGCAACTATGACTTCCTCTAATAGATTTCAACTGGATTTTAACTTGTAATAGATTGTAACTGAAGATATTTGAGATATTAGGAAGGTTCATTATGGCATTGATGGTCAGAGCTCAGGTTCCAATTCACTGATGTTAGAAATCTGCTCTAAGGCTCTGTCTGGGAATATACTCAGACAGAGAGTCCCTAATAGGCAGAGAGCCAGAGGATAAGCTCCCGTATTCCTGTTGTAAGAGCTAACAACATAGTGATCTTTCTGGGTTTTGGTGGTGTTGTAAAATGAGCCCTAAGAGTTCCTCAGTTTGCATATGAATAGTACTTAGCAGAGAAAAGTAGTGTATCTGTTGGGTTTTTGCACAGAAGGTAAACTTGCCCAAACCTGGTTACTTAGTATAAAGAAATAGTACCCTTCTTAATGGTGTTTGACCCTTATGTCCACTTTGTTTTGCTTTGGGTCTTTTGGAGTATCAGGATAAAGAAAAGATTTAGATTTGCCTTTCTTTCTATTTCCTTTTCTGCCCTAAGTTTACCTTTGTCACAGGTGAAAATATGAGTTAGCAATCTTTTCAAGTTAGTTGTGGGCACCAATAGTTATCTGCATTTCATATGTACTTATTCTCCTGCGTTTGAGCTGTTGATGCCTGAGATAGGACATCTTTAATGGATACCTTTCTGCTGAGTGAGAGTGATAAAATTCAGGCTGTTAGAATGACTGCAGTCATGAATTTCAGCCATGCAGGACTGGAAAGCATCCTTAAGTTAAGCTATTATGTCTACCTATGGGAAACAAAAATAAATAAGTTTAGAGGGAAATAGCCCTACTCGGATATAACTAGGACTGGATGACAGTGAATATGGACTATTTCTTGTCTTATTGTCGTTGCCTAAAGGGCACCAATACAACCTGACATGCAGCTCCATATCCTAGATATTGAACTGTCCTATCATCTATAGTAGCCATCATTATTATATACGGGTTCCTCTGTGATATGTAAGCTCCACATAGCAAGGTACCATCTGAAGCTTACAGATATACCTCTTTCTCAGAGACTTTATTTTAAATAAGTTAGATCCCTTGGGATTTGAACTGCATTATTTTTAGGGGTGTCATCATCACAGAATTATAATATACTAGTAAATATTTCATTATAGTAACTTTAAGTCTATTTACATACATTAAAAAAGATAAAGCTTTTATTTCAAAAAATTTTCAATTTTTTGCCTCTTGCGTTTACTGTTCTTATCGGTCTCCTCTAAGCCTTTGAAAGAGAGGTAAAACTAATGACCGAATATGTGAGAAATCAAATATATTCATTTTCACCTAAAAGGAAAGGCCCATTAGCCCAGTAGCTAGAGCCCTTCAACTGTGCACAAAATTAAAATACAATTTTTGAATGCAATTAAATAAACTTCACAGCTGCATCACACATCTATTGAAGTAATCCTTAATGTTGTAAGGCTGATATCTCACATTTTTGTGCTATCCATAGCATTAAAATATCTCTGTAACTTTCTCTTTAAAATAACCCTTTGGTTTTAATATACATACAAATGGAAGGCAATTAAATGAAATGTTTATAATGAGTTTTCTCCTCTATTTTTAAAGCCTAGCAAACCAGAAAACGTTAGCTGAAAATTCTGCGACCTTAAACTCTAAGGAAGTAATATAGCAGAAAGCTAAACTTCCTCTGAATTTGTGTTTTTCTGATTCAAGACATCAAGATACACAGTAAAACGTGCAAAATGGCACTGCTCACCCAACTGCACCTTGGTTTTATCAGTATTTGCTTTCACATTAAAATAACATAAGGTATAGTACTTCAGTAGCCTCTGTACTTTTGTGATCCTACTCTATAGTTAAAATGGCTCTAGAGTATTATGTGGGAATTATAAGACGTCAAGATGTAATGACAGCACAGGAGAGAGGCAATAGACGAAACTGCTGGACATTTCTTCCCTCTTTTTGTAAAAGACAGTTGCAACCTGAATAGTGTAAATTAAACAGAACTGTTAGATTGTAGAGGAGAAAATAAATACTGCTTATTAAAAATGTTGTAACTCAGTAGCTCTGAGGCTGTGAAAGTTTTTTTAACAAAAATCTCTTAACTTGGAGCTTAATAACATCTAAAAATGAGGTACAATTTCATGAAAATAAACAAGTAAGAAATGATTACACAAGAATCAAAATAGTATTGTTTAGATGTTCTTTAAAGTTGAGAATAGCCACCTTTGCTTTAAAATGCACATTTCTGAACTTTGAAAAAGGTTCTTGAAAATAATTTGGTGCTCTTTTTCCCTCCAAAGCCATATGGTTGAGAGGATTAAGCACTGTCCTGGGAATCAGGGCATTCTTGCTCCTCTTCTCATCTTTACAGCTGATGGGTCTTAATACTTTCTACTTCTTTAAACTTTGGAAATGCTATTTAATTATGCTATGCAACAACCCAGTTTGCAAACATTAATTAAGCCTCATAGCTCCCTTGTGGTCTGAGACAGGTAAAATACCATTAGTCTCAGATAATAGGGAAAATAAGGCTCAGAGGGGTTAAGTGGCGTGCCAAAAGTCACAGAAGTAGTAATGTTTGGATCAGGATTATAATTCAAATTGTCTCTTAATCTACAAGGACTGTCAAGCATAGCCCATGTAGCAGTGTGAGCTTCTTAAGTTAAAAAGCAGGAAACAGGTATTTTAAGTGTTCTGAAAATTCAGTATCTTTAGGTTAAAGTTACCTCTAACTAAGTATTCAGCTGAGCCTTACTGACTAATGAACAATCAAATGCAGAGGACATTTCAATACTGGGGAAGATAAGCAGAGAATACAAACTGCGTTATCACAGAATCACAGAATGGCCAAGGTTGGAAGGGACCTCTGGAGATCATCTAGTCCAACCCCCCTGCTCAGGTAGGGTCATTTAGGCTCAAGCAGGGTCATCTAGTATTCTTAAAGCAGTTTCTAAGATGAGGAGGGAGTAAAATTATACAGAGGGCATCACTCTGGGAGCTCGCTGAGGCACTAGCGCTGAGAAGGCAGGTGCCTCAGGAAGTGGTGGGTGTCCAGCTGCTGTGGCTCTCTGCTGCGTACAATAGTGCGCTTCCAAGGCCAGGAAGGGACAGAGAAGGGTTTCCATCCCATCAGCCAGCACAGGCAACAGAGAAAGGTAAAAGATGCTGCAGGAGAAATAAGCAGGGACACTGGGGCACAGCTAGGGGACCCTGCCGGTGGAGAAGTTTTGCTATGAACCCATGCCTTAAAGATCAACCCTGTCCACACCTAGTATCCACACCATTCACTCTCTGCAGAGGAACAAAACCAGGAATTGACACAGCACAGTTAGAAGCGTTGCCTGAGACTTCACAGGCAAAGAAGGAAGAGGGAGTTATCACTCTGGCAGCTCCATCTTGTGCCACGTACTTCTATAAATCTAATCAAATGGAAACCATTTGCTATTAGATTTGAACAAGAGCACTTGGTACCTCTTCAAGCGACAACACTTGTTCCCACTGAAGACATCAGCACTGCTTCTCACCCTGATTACAGCTCCTCTGACCACACCTCGCCATATTCCCTGGGACATGGCCACATTACATTCCTGCCAAGTTGTAGAGAAAATATTCTTCAAATGAGTAACCTTCGCACTTTTGCCAAGAGGGCGCTGGCTAGCTGCTAGATCCTTCCATCATCTTTCAACAAATACTGCTTTCTTGCTCCACTACCAACCAAGAGACCGTAATAATCACAAGGAATTCCTCAAATATTTGGGCCTCCGAGTAGTTAACCATTGCATCCTTCCTTTACTCTCTTTCCCCAAAATGTCCTTGAACTGCATCCACACTTACAGCTTAAAGTCATCTCCTACTTCTGATAATTAAAAAAAATTTGTCCTCATTCTCGACTAGCCAAGGCTAAATTTCATGCCCTGGATGCAATTAGCACATTTTCTTTTCTGCTTGAGAGGTGGTATTAATTCAAGTTTCATTGAGACTAAGTTTATGGCACAGATGAGAGGTTTTGATAGTTTTGCCATCCAGGTGGGCTTCTGATTTGTACCTGCTGTGCATTATCAAAGAAACACCCACTCAGTTTTGTTCAAATTGAGCCAGAATGATATCTCTCTCTCTTTGAATAACAACCTTGCAAGATTTGTAGGGCAGCAGCTTGGAGTTCACTAACTATACCAGAGACACATAAAATTACAGTTCTTATAGAAGGTGTGAATTCTGACAGCATCAGAAGTTTCAGAATAAAACTAGGAATTTCACTTAAATCCTCAGATTGTTTAATTCCTAGACTGAATTGGAGTGAAGGAAATGGCCATTGGAGATAAGATACATCTTCTTATCACTGTGGGATTTAGCTATGGGGCAAAGAGCCTACCTTGGTACATAGTTAAAACAGAAGAGTGGAGGAGCGGACACTGGAATATATGAGGAGCCTGTTCATAAATTGTCAGGAAACTTCTTTTTACAAGAAAATATAATTAGAAACAATCGACGAGGGCAAGATGAATTCCTGTTTCATGTTGACAATACAATTTCTAACTAGGGGAACCTCTCCCGATTATTTTTTATGTGTAAAGACTAGTTTTCATAGGAAAAATTTAAAAACATCTCTACATCTATAGACCTCTTTTACCAATCGCTCATTTATCTCAGGAAGGTCAGAACAAGTTTGAACATCTCTTTGTTGTCCAAATATCTCACACTGGGGATGTGGGTGATCCTGGAGAAAAAGGAAGCATCTGAGAGGGTTTAATTCTGGCACGGTCTTTTGCCTGAACTTTGCTACAGTGTCAGTGATTGGAACAGTAAAACTGTTCACTTCCTTCTTACAACTTCAAATTTGTTCTCATCTTATAGGTAGTCTTACATGAGAACTGCCTGCCAGAATAGAAAGCAACTCATATCACGTTTTGTGCAGCTTGGCTAAATCAAAATAGCATCATCCTGGCAAACGTTTGGTAGAGTGAGTGTAATAATTACTGGTTTGGGTTTCGTTAACCTTTTTTTGTTTAGTCAACATTAAGTCAATCCACCTGGAGCTTAATACTGTATGTTACTATAGTAACTTTACAGCCTATTTGATTGTGACAAAGGGCTTCATCTCGTCCATTTCATGCTCCTGTGTCGACCTACTCCCTCCCAGTGTTTTATTATATCTGTCTTTAAGAGTATCTGCAGGAGCCACAGCTGCTGTGCTTTTGTAGCAGAAAGCAGCTTTCACTGTGTGAAATACTCTGCTCTAAAAGGTCTTATGGGCTGATGGCATTATTGAATTTCAAAGCAAAGACAAACAACATTAAATTGTTTAAAGCTAATATCCATGTTTTGCCGTACACCATGGGGTTTTTTTTGTTTTTTTTTTTTCGGAGTGGAACAGTATATAATCACTGGTTGATGCCCTTGAGAGCAAAACCACAAAACAAAGCAATGCAGAATACTAAAGGACTTGAAAGTAATTCAGTTTTCAAAATAAAACAAAAAAAAAATGTGTTTGGGGCTCAGGAAAAACATTAACTCCGTGAGCCAGAGTTAGCAGTTTGTAAAATGAAAAATTGGATAACGCTGTATGGATGGGCCAGATTCTTCTCTGTTAAACCACTGTGAAGCCATTGATTTTAATGGCATTACTCCAAATTTACGTGGTTATAAGGCTGAGCAGTACATGACCCATGAGTGTAAAATGTTTAGGGTTTTCAAACTGTCGCCTGTTCATTTTACAGTCTAGTTGTTATATAATAGTATAACCAACCATGTGGATGATTGTAACAAGCCACTACACAGCTATTGTTCAGGTTACTAGTTCAACAGAACTCTTCCGTTACGCTGTTTGTTCCTCCTGTTGTTGAAATTTACCTTGCTGTAGCTTCTGAACAGAATTTACTCCTTTTTGTAGCTTCCCCCCTCTGCCACTCTGCAGGAGCTGACCGCACGCGTGAGAACATCGTACAAACACTTTTTTGCTTAGTCCGCTCAGATTCGGTATTATTTATCTGAAGGTATGCTTCGAGAATAAAACACGCTCCCTGCTCTAGTTTTTCAGTCCTGACTGGTGGCTGCCGATGCTTCTGATTAGAGATACGTACATCCCTTTGTAGTGAGGACGAGGGCGAAGCAGCGAGGCTCCTGGAGCATTTCGGCAGAGCCCCTCGCCAGTTGTGTTAATTGTTGCGCGGGGAGGGCAGCGGCGGCTGAATGGGAGCTTGTTAACTTGCTAAGCAGCTGGTCAGCAGGGTGGTTTGATTCCAGCAAGGCTCTTGACACCTCTGCCAAGGGTTATTGATACCTCGCACACCCCAGCTGAGACAGATTGTTTTAGTCGTGCTTCATATCCATAGCACAGCCTGTAGTTAGGGAAAGAAGTGATTGACAGCTCACACCTCCTGGGCCCTTCTTACTACCAGACACAACATCTGCTATGCCCTGTGGAGCAGTGAACCAACACACACTGAGAGAACTGTTTCTAGCATTGTCAGGGTTGATTCTGTTTAACCCTTTCCGGCTGCTCTCTGGAGATGCACGTAGGGGTTTCTGTAATCCTTTACATATGCTTAAAAAGTGTGTAATATTTGACTGAGTAAGCCCCGGAGAAGGTGATGTTACTGATGAGGAGGAAATAATTCAGCAGTTACTCCTTGGTAAGGTCATCCCTGAGCTCTTGGTTGCCAAACAGGAACTTTGTTATCCCTGTTTTTGTAGTATCCCTTGTTTACCAGCAGCACCGCTGACACAGTTTAACAGTGGAGCAGCTCCAAAATATGGCATATAGTCGTCGCGATGCAATTTCACTGGATTTGCATTGGTACATAGAGGAGGGAGGCATGACCTCGGAGTTAAGAAAGTCTCTTTGCTAACTAGATACCTAGGTCAAAGTATGCTCTTGTTAAAGGTTAGGTGGTATATACAAATACACAGCTTTTTGGCAGACAGTAGAGAGATAAAAGGTACTATTTGCTACCTTGAGAAAACTAGCCTGTAATATACTTGGCAACTGCAGCATCTTCACTATGAATGATTGCATGTTTGATTACAAATATGGTTCATTAAATATACATGCAAGAAGCTTTGGTAAACTGTCTTCAATATGTGAAAAATGATAAGAAATGTTTTAAAGATTCCCAAAAGCAAGATTATGGTTTTAAAATACTTCTGACACTTTTGAAGGACTGATTCGTCTTAGTTTTGGATAGATTTATTTTTCCCTAAAATAGCACCAGAAGTTTTTATTAAATTCTATTTGCTTTCATCATATGGGTACAGTCAGTGAGACTTTCATAGAAAATGCTATGCAAAGCTTCAGAAGCCATGTAGTAGTGGATCAAAGGGGCATTTTGGTCCTTTTATTTTCATTTGGCCACAGACTGGCTTCCCACCATGCTGCCGTGCTACAGAACTGATGCTTGCCAGCTATATTATCTGTGTTTACAATGCCATAAGGATGTGTTATGCTACAGAGGAACTAATAGCATTATTTATTATATCTTTATTATAGCAATGTAATTAGCAATATTATTATTGCTAAGCATCACTATAACCTCTTGTCAGCATGATGTAACTCCAGCATAAGTCTCTGTGTATTTTATACCCTGGATGAAATTACTGGCTGAGTTTACATGATGTCGTCTTGCTCATACTTCACAGGATTATGTGCCTATCCTAATGCTGTGTTCTGCTGGTAGACTTGAGGTTTTTTACTGTAGGAAACCAGCATTAGAGCTATACATCTTTCTGCCTACAGCCTTCACTTCTGGTCACTGTCTATCCTTTCTGTTCCAGATTTTACCACAAAACGAGACCATTTCAGAACAAATATGTGACCCTCAAGCCCCCAACCTGCATTTTCTGATGGCTCTAAAACTTAAAGCAGTCTCAGTCTGAAATAGCTGAAAAATCCAAAATATTTAATTAGTGAAAGGTTATTTATGTTACTAGACTTCCATAGTTACTGCAGTAACATTTGCTGTAAATTTTCCTTTAGCCCCCTACCAAAACAAATAAAAAGGTATAAACAGAGTTTAGTAATATATGAGAGATACGGCCATAATTCAGATTCATAGCGAAGTCTGACTTTGAGTTATGTCCTTTTTCCAAATGAGTTGTGCCTCCTAGAGACCATAATCATTTAAGAGAATGCCACATTTCTTCCAAATTTGCATTTTGTAGATTATTTTACAAGGTACACAGCGGCCACAGAATTCAGGACCCGCTTCTCTGAAGTCAGCATCAAATGTGAAAGTTCTTCACAAACACAGAGCTCCAATGTAGTCTTCCAAATAACCAGAAGGCAACTCCCCCTTCTCCTCAAAACACTCACTGCTAATGCTCCACTGACAAGGGAGATGACTCAGACTCCAACAGATCCCGAGTATTATTTTTTATTTGTTGTCTAAACACATCAGAAATATGACAACTCAGGAGACGTCAGCCACCCTTGCAGCCAGTCGGAGAAGATGGCATCATCCTGAATCACCAGCCCTTTAGCACTTGACTGGCACAGTGCAAGCAGGATAAGACCAGAAAGATGAGGCTTCAGAAAGAGGCTCTAGCATCACTAAATTTTACTCACACAACCTTCTTTGACATCAGAGATTTAGTTCCTGGTATTGATAGATTCATTAACTGCTAGTAAAATCACAATATATATTTACTGATTATATTTGCTGAATACATAAAAATATTCACTGGTAAAATTAACTCTATCATCAGCCCATTAGAAGAAACAAGTGGATCTGCCCCTCAGACCACTACGTGCCCACACATGACACCTTTCTCTTGGTGGAAACTCAAACCACCAAGTCAGTTCATCAGCAAAAAACCACAAGAGGGTTGGGTTCTTCATGTCATACTCCTGTGTGATAGTGACACCTTTGAAAAGAAGGGAGAGCACATCTCAGTTAAACATATCATAAGAACTTGAGGTAGTAAAGCTGGACTGCAAATAACTTCATCATTGCAGAAGGGAAGAATCATGGAAATCATGAAACAAAAACATTAAGAAGTTGTAACCAAAAGGAACAGAATGGTCCATTCTTAATTACTTATGATCTATCTACAGTAAAATATCCATAGATGTTTCCTTTATCCCTTTGTTTATTGGCACATCAAAACATATAAAAGATGTAACGTTGAATAAGGAGGAAGATGTTGTGTGTAAAACAACTGTCTCCAGGCTCTGCATTTCACTCTTTTTTCCCAAGGAAGCAACCTTATTGTTTATACTGAATGGCAAAATCAAGGGTCACTGCAGGAGTAACTGGGTGGAAGTCTATGGCTTCTGCTATACAGATTGGGTAAGCTAAAGGTCTTTTCTGCCCCTGACATCTTAGATATTTAAAAGAATGAAGCTCACAGTCAAGCTCTTACAATTGCAGGGAAGTATTTCACATTAATTTGACTCCCAAGTCCTGTGTGAGCGTATGTGAGTGTGTATGTGTGTACGTGTGTGTGTGCTTGTTTCTGGTCAAGTGTCTAAGGAAGCAATCTGCAAGAAATGGTCCTCTATGTCTACCCATGTACCTGCATGTCTGCCTATCTCTGATAACTAGCATGACCATCAGGGACCTTCACTGAGATGTCTGGGTTATATTGTAATTTAAGTATTTAGAAGTTATAGTATAATGGGAGTGTTTCTCTGTGTTCCTTTCTTTCAATATGCAGGTCCAGTTTCCATTGGGAAGATAGAAGATGAGGCGGTCACAACGGCTCGTGTGACTCGCTGTGCTGGTCTGTGCATCCCATATAGGCTACAGGACATGTGTTCCCCTCTCCTCACCAGACATGCTTTTCAGTAAAGGGCTTCTCCCCTCCTCAGTCTTGCTACTTGGTTCTCCCTGAATCTATTTTGATGTAGTTATAACGCGTTGTGACATCACATTAGTGTTGATAAGGGAATAAATGAAATGTTGCCAGTTCAGCCTTATAAGGCTGGGTTTGTTTCTTTAGCAAAAGGAACTGTAGAGAGAGGATATGTGTCACCAGATTTAATTTCCTTTTGTAGCTTCTTTTTGAGCAGGACACAGTGTAACATATTTCAGAAGATTTTTTTTTTTTGGTTAATTAAAATGCTACTTCACTACCTGTCATGCTCCACCCTCTTGGACTACAGATGCAATTTGTATCAGTGGCTGACAACGAAGTATAACGTAGAGCACAGATACAAGTTTTTAAAATACATTTAAGAACTCTCTGGGAAGCCTTATATTCAAATATATCATTTCTTTTTTCACTGGGTCCCAAATGAATGCGTTAGCAGTGCAGCAAAATAAAAGCAAATGAAACATTTAGTTCTGGATTTTTCTCTTCAGGTGTCAGGAAACGGGGATTTGGGGACTCCTATCAGGCAGCTTTTTGGAGGACACCTCCTCCCCCTACCCTTGCTCTGAGTTCTACCGTTCTGCAGCCTCTGGCCACATCAACCTGATAAAACTGAAACAGGAGTTATTAATTATTCAACATCAGTTATTGAATAATACAATAACTTCCAATGTCATGGAAATGCTAGGAAATATATATTTTCATAGTATATGCTTTTATTAAATGAGTGCTTGGCTTTTGCAGGAATCTTTTTTCTTTGGAAAGTCTCTTTAAAAGAAAAACCGAGACCCCAGTATTGTGTTTGAGCAAATAACACTCTTTCCAATCATCTTTACGATGATAGCATAAAAATTCAAGTGTGGTCATGTTGCATGGGCAGATCTGGCCAATTCTTCTCTGAAGAAGATCCCTATATCCTGTGGTTCATTAGCAACAGTTGTGCATTTTACTTTAGGTGGCAATTCAGCTTCTGCTGGAACAACCCAGAGAGCATCCTTCCCTTGTTCAGTTCTGCGTCCTAATCTTCTCAGGTGTCTTTCAAGGTCTCTTTTAGTCCTGTTGTCCTCAACGTTTCTTTTGTTGCCCTCTCTTCTATGCTCCTGCAAAGCCCATGAGTAAAATGGTGAAGTCAGTTCAATCTGTGGTGATGTTTTTCAGTGGTTGCAAACAGAATTATTGCTTTATTCTTTCAATCTCGGGGTAGGCTTCTTAAGTGAAAGCCAGCTGTGATCATGAAATGTGGAAGGCAGCATTTTTAGGAACTGATTATGTCTATTCTCTTCTTCAGCTAAGGAAGACATGCCTGTTCAGGATCACAGTTCATATCAGACTTTTCTGTCCTTCAGACAGCAGTGACTGGAAACATTTTGTTTTATCATCTCAGCTGGCGCATTTTCTTCTTAAATGCAGACTTTGTTACAGCGATCCATAACTGAGAATCCCTTCAGGCTTGTCTACTACATTGCACTCTATCTGATTTGAAGTGTGAAGAATCCTTGAAATCTCCAGTTCCTGCAGAGTTGTATTCCCTCACAAAGGCTGTACTGGTGATACCGTATCATAACTGTGCTCCACAAGCTGTGTTCAACACTAGAAGGTCAGAGTGCCAAAAAAGATCTTAAAAGCCCTGTAGTCAGCTGTAAGAAAGAGGTTATCTGTGGCTGTGCGACTCCTAATGGAAATCCCAAGGACATTCAGAAGAGTCACAAGAGGGATAGGTTGGCTACAGCTCTAGAACAGACCCCTTCCTCATTACATGTGAGTCCCAACCCTGGACGCTTTGAGATAACTAGTGGTTACCTAGGCTTTTCAGTTTCTGCCAATTCATTGCACTTGGCACTTTTTCCTAATAGTAATGCATTTGTAAAGTGTTGCTGCCATGGGTGCTGTAGGTAAGTAAAGTACATAGTTTGCTACCCTGAAGGACCTCTACTTTGGAGTCTCAGGCCTTTATACCCTCTAATATAGATATCCAGCCATGCCATGAATGGGGCATGCAAAGGTCATCTTCATGAACTTTGCACTGCACAAGAAGGGGAGCAACTGCTTGCATACTATTTATAGCTGTTTTTTACTTCTACCTATCTAATACTCAGTAAAACATGTGCTAATCCATCCTCAAAAGGTAGAGTGAAGGAGCTGGCAAAAATTCCTCCTGTCTTGTGTTTTTCTGCTACTTTCACTTAGGGGTAGTGCAGTTCAGTGGTAAGTCACTGAACCAGAAACAGGCTCTGACCTTTTGGGTGACCTTGGGCCACTCATTTCACCCTTCCGTGCCTGCTGTTTCACTTCCTCTCTTTGTTTGTTTATTTTAGATGTAGGGTATACAGTTATTCAGAGCTCTATCTGATTGGAGAACATTTTCTGCCGTAGCAGAACCTCACCCCTGGCTGTTAATTCTAGGAGCTTAGACTCTTGATTAAGTTACTGAAGGTGCCTTACATCTGTTGTTCGTTACAGGGAATTGTCTGAGCCAGGGTAAATGAGTACAACTGAACTAGTCATCTTGACTTGCTTTATAGTCAGCGAAAAAAACCCATTCTTCTTAGAGTGCATTCTGCAGTAGATATCTAACATAGATCAGATGAATCATGTCCCCACAGTCCTATTTCTCTCCATTGATTGTACAGAGAGTCTAGAAGAAATAGCTCAGATGTAGATTTCTGCACTGCCGTTGTATAAATGGAAATTTCTTTCCTAGTAACTCCTCATATATGTGATTTTTACCCCAAGCAAAACTGAACTGTTCTGATGTAATCAGTTACATCAAATTATCTCACATTAATTCTGAGCTAAATTAATTCTCACAGGCAGTTAATATGGCTCAGCTAACACACGCTAAGCTGACGGTGTGTCCACCCTGTTTTTGCTAAACACACCGTCCCATTACCTTTGTTTACCATCAACATACTTTGTGACCAAGCCATGTTAAGGTCTCTTCATTTTCTCCTCTCTTTGACTGCACAGGCTGAGGGCAAGGTCATTCTTCATACTGGCTTCCCGTATTTATCTATCTCACTCTTTCAAGCAGAGAGTAACCTCAGTTTAAACCTCTTTTCGAGCTTTCCTTTTCCTTTTACTCATAAGATCCCTTCTTTCTATATGGCCTTCTCAGTGTTCCCTGTGAAGGACACTATAAAACAGTGAACTGAATTTTGATATGTACTAAGCCCTGGAAAAATTTAAAATGCAGACTGTAGGCATGAGTGTAAACTATTTTGTAAATCAGCAGCCTTACAAATTTTAAACCAGGCTGTAGTATGAATATAAGATTGCTTTAAAGCAAATACTTGTAAAGATTCAAACAGCTAGGAAGGCACCCTTGAAAATAATTTTCATAGTGTGTCTATGGGAGATAATATTCCCAAGTAAAATCCTTTTCGTTGTTGTTGTAGCTGCGTCATGGAAACAACAGAGCTGTTTCTAAAATGCAAACATATTTTTATGTAGATTTCCAAATACCTATCTAAGACTTTTTTATTGAAATATGATTGTTTACCTATGGTATAGAAAGTACAGAGATATGCAATGTAAGTTTGATGTCTGTTGTATACATTTCTGGTTGTATCAAATATTTAATACCTGGTATTCTTTGGGATTTGTTAGCATCTCCTTTCAAACTTGCCTGCGGCAGTTACAAGATGGAATGTAAAAAGTGGTTTTGATTATCGTTTTGGATTGTCACCTTGACAGTTTGGGTTGGGTTTTATAGACATGGAGAAAGAACACACACAGACACACACAATTGCTCCTTTTCACTTTGCATGCCTTTCCCTGTAGACAGTACTCTACAGAAATGGCTCAGGAGCAGAACAGACATGAAAGGATTACCAAGTGGAGCTATTTGAGGGAAACCTGGTTCACTGTTATTTGGAGACAGGAATATGTAAGTGGCCAGTTACATCTATAAATTGCAATTGCCAGGGTACCTCAGATAGGCCCTGGTGGATATTTGAGTGGTCAAGTCAGAGACAATCCTGCCAACAAAATCAGAGGGAGGAAAAAATAGGTGGAAGGAGAGAGAAATGGGAATAGGAGGAGAGGGAGGAAGAGAGGCAGCAGAGAAGCATCTTTAGCTTTTGCTACCCGTTGGACAGATAGGAAATGTTTAACCAAGAGAAGTCTAAGGTCATTGTTTTAATGTTTAATTTGAGTAGGGGGCGGGAAGGTTTAAGAAGCGTGCTTATATATCTACCCATATGACACGTTTAAAAAAGAAATCTACTATATCTGCTATTCTGAGTACCTCACCAGCTACTAGTGTACTGGATCCGTTTAGGATGAAGGCTGCACTTGGTCATGACGTTGTAGCAGTGCCAGTCAATCCCCTTTTGTCCACTGGCGGAAAGAAATCTTGTCACAGGTGAAAGAGAATCTTATGTGAGTGCCAGATACTGGGTGACAGGGTTCCAATAACTCTATTTATTCGTAGTTGGTTTTGTGTTTGTTTTGATACAGAGTAGAGGCTGCCGTTTGCATGGTAATTGAGGAGGGTGTTCTGCGCACTGAATCTTAGGCACTAGAAAGACTCAGATGGGTAATTTGATCATGAGGAAAGAGAGGGAAATAGTGATAGATGCAGCACTGCATTTCTTTCAGATTCTTTCAGATTTTTTCACAGTACGAATACACGTTGAATTTCCAAGTTGTTTTGTAAATGACACCCAAGCATCATAATGAATCGAGTATATTAATGTCCGTCCTTACATTGAATCTGCACATAGCTTTACCCTGAAATCTACAAAGCTTTTGTGAGGCATACAGACTTTTTTCATTTAACTCCTTTTATTACTGTGGTGCCAGCTATTGCTGCTATCGTTAAATGTCTGTCAGTATTTCCATTATAAACCTTATTTTCAAGGGATTTATAGCCTACCTATTTTAATTCATGTTGGTCTGAAACTTGCCATAGAAAATTTTGACATAGAGTAGATGGCACTTTCTTTTCCTGTAACATTTGGTTTGAACACATACAGCTATTCTGGGCTGAATGTTGCACAAAGGCAAAGCATAGTGTCAGGTAGCATCATATTCCTACAAGATAAAGATAGCAGGATGTAAGGCAAAATATGAATTTAGCAATTTTTAAAAAATTGCTGAATTTTTTTTTACAAACAAAATTTATCAGACTGTTGTGGCTGAACAGTGTATTGACAAGCACAGGGTATTTTTCCTCACCAAAAATAGAAACATAAGCTTGAACAGTATACTTTGTGCATAGGTCCACCTTCAATATTAATAAATTCCTATCATTTAAGAATGCACTGCAGAAAATATAGAGGTTAATGAACATATTTTAACTGTATAGAGAAGCACTTTCAATTGCATGCAATTGCATAGTGCTGTGACAAATGATGTACTGTTGCCACAATACAGAAACTCCTTCTCACTGGCTTACCTCTCTTGCTCTAGCTGAAGGACTCCCAATATTATTCTTGTGTGGGAATGTGGGCAATGAGATCTTATCGACTTAATGCCTAATCCAAAACTTAATGAGATAAAATGAGTATTCATTCTAACTTCAGTAGTTACTGGAGCCTCATAGCTTATTGTAACGGTTTTCTCATACTCCTACTAACAGAGATAACCAGCTGCAGATAAAAAATCTATGAAATATTTTGCGTTTGTAAGGTCCAAATATCATGTGTCTACACTAGTATCTACACAGATTTGCCAATTTTATTGTGACCAACTCACCCATACATCAGAAGATCAAACACCATCTGTTCTGCTGAGGACTTTACAGTTGCTTTTTTTCTTGATCTAAAACAGTTAATCCCTTCCCTCCCTCCGTAACCCCCCTCCAATGATTTTAAGACTGACTGTAAAACTGGAAATAGAATTAATTTAAGAATGAGTCCAAAACAGGTTCAGGAGCTGCAGGTGCACTAGAGGTTCTCAGTTACTGTTACAATTTTACCTATTTGCCACTGTAACAGTGTTTTAAGTCTCATATTGTTGAGGAAAATAGGAATCATAAAGAACTCTAGGGTGAGACACTGAAATTGGCTTTCCAAAAATATGTGAAGCGAGGAGAAATAGCTTTCTCTCCAACCTCTTTTACATAGTATAATCTCAGACCTTCAGCCTGCGGTTCACTGTGAACTTTTTCTTGCGTGGAGCGCCGATGAGGTGGGCTCGACCGCAGGCCATCACAGCGCTGAAGGCACAATTTGTGGGAGTGAGAGGCGCCTGGAAAAAACAGTGATGTCTCTAGGTCATGGGTTAGTTAAATCCCATGTCTATATTTTAAATTTGGAAATGGCCAGCAGGAATTTGGGGGTTTATTCGGCTCTAACAGAAACAGAGGCCAGAACGGGTTGTGGGCGGGCAGATCTGGGAACAGCCGGTCCTGCCTGGGCACAAGTCTCGGTACTCTCACGGCAAATGATGTTGTGCCAGGCACAGCAAGATATCCCACTGAAGTTAACCGAGGAATAAGCTAATCCTCAATGTGTGAAAGAGCCCTATGTTTTAAATAGATGTCTATTAATTTACTACGTGGACATGAAAACCATTTCTGTGAACACATAAAAAATATTTACTTCTTATCACCAACCCATCCAGCAAAGAATCTATACGGACTGATAAATGTTTATTGGTAAGCTAAAAAGAGAAAAGACTTGGCAGGTATGAGAGAAGGGTAAATAGTGTTTTCTTGATTTTATTATGCCTTTATATATCTCAATGCATGAGTCACAGAGAAGAGGAAGCTGTCTTTCATGTTAGTACTTAAAGAAACCAAAAAGAAGGGGAAAATCTGGCAACATAAAATTTTTTTTAAGGGAAAGTTGACAAATTAAGCAAAAATCAGGATTTTTTTTTCCTTCTGAAAGGTATTGTCACATTGTACAATTTAATCTGCTAGTTTGCTTGCTTAGGTATAGATTAGTGTAATGAGGGTACTACCGCTGCACTTTGAAGCACTCACTCCACTGTATTAACATCATATCCACTTGGTTACAGAGTTTTAAAATGCATTTGGTTGCAGAGCATGGCTTCTGAAGCAGTGCACTATTTACCCCACAGCACTGCTCCAATGGGCAGAACTTTTCTACAGTCAGCTGGTGACATTCTACTCTTCTTTTCCTGTGTCTCAAACACTGATATTTCACAACTGCAGCAGCATTTGCTGTTGGAGAGTGGATAACAGTGTTTGAATGAATGTGCAAGGACTGAAGGTGAAAAGGCACATCTCAGACAACTCACTGTAACTGGTTAGGAAAAAATGCAAAGCTTCCAGGTGCAGATGGCTGGTATTTTAGAATGTGAAATGATTTTTTAAATCTACAGAAAAGCCTATTTAAAGACATGCTTTTGAGAAAAAAAGGTTACTTTCTAGAAATAAAAAAAGAGTTGAGAAATCTCATAATTTCAGCCAAACTAGAAAATGGTTTTGTTTTCAATAAATAGATTAATTTTTAAAGATACCGTTTTACATTTTGAGGCTCAAATGACCAATTGCATCAAAGTTTCAACATAGCTTCCAAAAAACAAAATTTTCTTTTCATCTAGGCTTATCTGATTAGACCAAAGAAACTCTGTATTTATATTAAGTTAAATAGTAGATTGTTCAGTAACACACTGTGGTTGGGAGTGCAATTGTTCTATGCCACGTACAATTTTTATTCACAGATTTAAATCAGTTTTTTATGGCAGGAGTTGTTCTATTTTAGGCTCAAAGCAGCAGTTAAAATAAAAGAAAAAAAAAGGAAAGTTCCATGAAAGAAGTCATGGAGCCACTCCCCTTGTTAATTTTGCCCACTAGCGATAATCCTAAGGGCTGAAAAACATATTTTACTATGATTGCAATAAGCACAGTGTATTTTACTTATTGAGGGAAGGTTAAATGGTGACATGTTTTCACTCTGTAAGGGTCTAGATGTGGAGAAGATTTCTAATCAGAGGGCTCTTTAATCTAGCCAAGATGTAATGAGACTTCAGTGGCTGGAAGCTGAAGCTAGTTATGTTCAGATTAGAAATAAACAGCAGATATTTAACACTAAGGGTCATTAGCCAGTTACATGTATTGCCAAAATATGTGGTTAACTATCTAATGTTTTATTTTTAAAACAAATTTGCATGGCCTTTGGAAAGATAGGTTATAGTTCAACCACGAGGTGCTAGTTTTGACGCAAGAATTATTGGGTGAAAATTTGTGTTCTGTGTCAGGCAGAAAACAAGGCAAGATAATGATAACAGTGGCTTTTGAACATCAAAAATCTATGAATTGCTGACAGTCAGGTGACTTTCTTGTATTGAAAGACTCAGATCAAAGTAGTCAGCCTCATGGGTACCTCACTCAGTATTGTGCCTATTAGATATGCAATTCAAATGCTATCAAAGTGGCATAGAAAAAGGTTGGCCAACAGTCACTCTTCTCATTCTGACTAGGTATAAGGAATTTCTTAAATATTATATATTTGTACAAAGATATGGATGTAATTTAATAGCTTGTTTAATCCATATACTGTACAGTATGTGTAGCTATCCCTGACAGAGATGACATTCAGAAAATAATTCTGTATTCATTAGATATAATGAATCTATGTTCTTAAAAATATGAATGCAGCATGGAAGAATGTTGTCTTTAGTGTACAACTTGGATTTACTGACAATCTCTAGATAACTTCACATTACAGAATGTCACTTTCCAATACTCTTTCTAAACACTCCTGCAATTATACAAAACACAGGACGTGCCAGACATTCCCCCCCCCTTTACTTCAAACTTTGGAAAAATAATTATAGTTTATATTAAAATATATTTTTCATGTACTTAGTTTTTTTTAATTCATAGCAATGTCAACAAGTTAACGAACTGAAGTTAGGGTGAGTAGTTTAATTCGATCTTTTCTAACTACCTACATATGTATTCTGTTGGTTGATACTTTTTTGTTTTTTTGTAGGTTGAGGGGATTGCTTGTTGATCATGTGA
Organism: Struthio camelus; assembly: GCF_040807025.1. NCBI lineage: Eukaryota > Metazoa > Chordata > Aves > Struthioniformes > Struthionidae > Struthio > Struthio camelus. Next base: position 54,050,001 of record NC_090944.1, read on the forward strand.
AACATTATCTGGTTTTCATCAATATATTATGGTACAAATCTCAAATATTTTATTGCTTACTTTAAAATCAGTAAAGCAAGCATAATACATTTTTACTAGTCTATATAGCAAGTGTCAGACTATCAAATTGGTCAGAAGATTGAATATGTCACTCTTTGGCTTAGGACATATGTAGCTCATCTAAGGAGTCAGGGTCTTTATTTTTGCTTCTGAAATTTTCTTTTGTTTTAGAGTTATTAGAATACAGTTGTTCTCAGTGGTTAACCTATGTGAATAATGAATTGTAACATAACACCAGAGAGTAGCAGCTATAGATAGCTGCCTAGGCAGATTTTTTTCACTGTCTTACAAATTGTATCTGCTGCATAATCTAAAAGCACAAGAAAGAATATGGGCTAATCAGGAGCCCTTTAATATATTGCAGTTCTAGGGGATTTGTTGATAGCATTTCTTATATACCTTCTTAGGTATAAGTGATAGATACCTATTTTCTAAGATTAATTTAGCAAAACAGTTATTTCTACTATTTGCTGTGAAAAGCAAACTGCATAGGTTTTGCTTAGCGTTTTTAAAGTTCGTATTTGAATTTTTTTCTGCTGATAAACTTAAAGGATTGAAGTGACTTCCTAAAGGGAAAAGAGTTGAACTTCATCCAGTTGATTTTTCCGAGGATTGCCCGTGAAGTTTCTAATATTGGAGTGTTAGGGGACTCTCTTTTGGGTCAGTTTGTTTGGGCATGTTTGGCTGGGAGTACAGAGACTTGCAAGAGTATATGCACATCTTTAAGGTGCAAAGCAATTGTTTCTCAGCTAAGTCACACATGAGAGAGCTGGGGTTTTGCTGCCCATGGCATTGCCTAGTGGGTCCCAGCCTGCAGGCACGGTCTGCCCAGAGGGGACAGGCCAGCCCCGGGGGCTGTGGGAGCACAGCCTCCACCGCTCCGAGTTGCCTCACCACCAGCCCCACTGGCACTGGTGGCACCAATGGCTTGACCACAACTCCTGATGGGACCCTGACTGTGCTGGGCAGCCGAGCTGGTTGCCCCATTTTTGTTTCTTGCAGGCTTTTATACCTTTCCATGCAGATGTTTTCCCTCTTGACTCCCTGAGCTACTAAGCGCTACTTCAGCGACCTACCCTATCTGTAATTTACCTCTCTCATCTCTTTATAGGCTTTCTTAACGCTCTTTCTCAGCAGCCCAAGTGAAGGTTACACAGCTGGACCAGGATCCTTGGCATACAGGCAGCTAAACCCCTAGGACTGTGGGGGCAGAAGCTTATTGCTGGGGCTGAGGGTTGCAGGAATTGTATGTGTTGGGCATCTTCAGTAACAGCCAGCACAGGGCTGCATGGTCACAGCACCCTCCTAGTGAAAAATGCTGTGATTCCTCTGTTCTGATACTCTTTCCTAGGCTTCTGCAATTAGCCGCCTTTGGAGACAGAGTATGTGGATAAAGGGCTAATGGATACATTTCTCCTGACCTGATATAGACATTCTTATCTGTAGGTAATTTTTTATCTCTAGATACATTCTAAAACATGTCATTCAAATATTAGATATGTGTCCAAGACAGATATATGCCTCCTTTTACAAGGCTGTTTGTTCCTATGGTCTTCCATGTGCTCATATAGCACCTAAAGACGCAAGAGCTATGAATATTGTGCTTGCTAGGTGGAGAACTGAGTCATAGAAAGTTAAGTTTCTGAGAAGAGAGGATGAATCTTTAATGGAACAAGTAGCTAAATTTCAGGTACCTGTAGTCCCAGCCTAGTGCTTTAGTCAAAGTTCTCAGTCAAACGGAAGCAGAATTTATGTCTGTTTTACTGATGAAAGGCAGTAGTACTAGAGAAAATATTAAAGCATTTGAAGCCTTTCATTGTAACATGGACTTGCACAATCTTCTAATTTTCTTTACCATAGTCTAGGGTGAGTACGAAAAAGCAGGAAGGGGAAAGAAAATGTTTATAGTGTGTTTAATATCTCCTTATTCATACATAATATTATGTATGCAGTAATATGTGCCTATGATGGCTTATATCCTTTATAACATTCATCTTCACCTGTGTGGAAGGAACTAATAAGTCACTGGTGACTATGGAACTTGACTTATTCCTCCATATCAGAGAAGATAAATGCCAATAGAGAGATCTAGCTTTTTGTATTCTTTTCTAGGGGAGAGGGAATTTATCATAAGGCTATTGGAATTTATCTTGATCAGATATAGGTGATTTCATCATGGTAATGAGGGAATCCTTATTACATGCAGACAAAGTCCATGAGTTGAGTATAGTTTTATTTTTTTATATATTGTTTAATGTATAAAACAGACTCCGAATTTTAACTCAACACACGTTAGAACTCCCAATTTCTATTCAGCTCCACTTGGGAGAAATTATTTGGTTAAATGGAGAAGGGAGTAGAAACAAAAGAAAGATGAGAAAGAGAACGAACACTAGAATTATTGTAAAAGGAAATCAGTTGTTATGTAATTGAGGCATTTGTTGTTATGCACATGAAATGTAGCACATGTCATATTAAATTGGGCACTTCACAATTTCTGATGATTTAACATCATTTTAATATAGCTTTTATGCATGGCATTAATATCTCTTGTAGATAGATCTGCAGCAGAACAACTATTGTAGGTATTGCTTTTGAAAAACATGAATAAACTTTCCTTCAAAATAATATTTCATCAGTTCTTTTTATAACCTGTCTGTATTTCTTTCTCTACTCCATTTCCATTTTTAAAAAGAAAGATATTTTCACTAAAAACATAGGGCCTCCTTGTAGATACATGTTTATGGTTTCGTTCAGTGCTCCACCACTAGCAAGATGCTGCAAACAGCTGGATTCAGCCTCTAGAAAACAGCGTGAGGATGTTCCAGTAAAAGCTAGTATTTGATCAGACAGGTCTGAGTTTCCAGCTCTTCACAGGTCCTCTCAGTGGAAATTATATTGGAAATAAGCCCAATACATTGCAGCTGTTATAGTGATCTCTTTTGGTTGGAAAGGCTGGGAGTAATTAAGAAGAGTTTTGAAGCCTCTGTCACTGATGGTAAAACAAGCTCAAGAATGATCCATCCATATGATCATCCAGGATGCTTTAAAGCTGCCTTTGTTTGTATCTCAGATTCTGTGGCAGATGGATAATGGAGAAACTGAAAATTCAGGATTTCTGCTCCTCCTTCTCATGCAGTTCCTTGTTTCTGTGATCGCAAGGACCCCTATGTTGTAGATCTAAAAACCACAAAAACTACAGTGTGACGTCATTGACAGCAATCATGAGACGGAGCAGGTTGATTAGAAGGAAATTAAAATGTTAATTTGTACTCAATAAACCTTATGATACAGAAATTATTGTAAAAGGAAACACAGTAAAATGCATGGTAATATTTAGACTATATATAACAAATTATGTTAAGTTTGTTAATGTTGGCTGGACTGTTTACAAGGACATTTTAATCTGCCAGAAAAATCTCTAGGTTCATACTCAATTCGGAGTGTTGAAAGGCTCATATTATAGATTCTTTAGGAATCAGCATTGCCTTATCTTGCAATACAGAACATTTTGCAGTGACATACCCTGCTGTTTGTCACTTTGCATCATGATGCTATATCTCAAAAGTCTTGGCGTTACCTAGCCTCCCCACTTCTCTTTTTTATTTATGGAAAGCAAATGGACACCGAATAACTCTTGAAAGCAAGGCTTCCCAAAGATCAGGAACTTGGAAGCAATTTTTAAATTGATATTTCATGGACTAAATAGCTAGAACTGTGACTACTTAAACTTATATTTTAAAGGGGAAGGAATACCTTTAATTTCAGTAACTGCCTTTTATAAATGTACTCATCAACACATTTCAGAAAATATTTCCATTTTTGTTTTATACAAATCATTCTATTTTCCATAAAAATAAGTTCATCAATGAGTCTACCTGCATGCCATAAATATCAGTTTCTGGGTTTAGATATTTTGCATAAATGTCATAAAGTTATGTCAGGGAATATGTGAATTCATCTGCATGTGTTATCAAAATAAATACTTTGTGTACACTTTTAAGTTCATATTTGCGTTGAGACTAATATACTGCAACCTTGAGCACAGTGGGAGCTATAGGAATCAAGGGAGCCAACAGCCAGCCTGATTAGACTGCCCACTGAGCACAAGCGATATCAAAACAAGCAAGCTTTGGCCAGCATTAAAAGCAGAATGCAGTGGGAAGAGCAGCCATGTTACACAAAGTGGGATGCTGTTGGCACTTATAAAAGAGCAAGATGGTGCAAAAACGAACCAATCACCCCAAAATGCAGCCCTGAGTGATCAGCGGGTCTCGTGGGACCGGCAGGACACAGCTAGTGAAATTGAAAACTAAATCACAGCCTTCACTGTGCACACAGTTATGGATACATGTTTATATATAATCTGGCCACATATCTGTCAACATTACTATGCACGATCGCTGTGGCACCTTGGTATGCTGGCAATATTTCAGGGAAAGGAAGCAACTTTTTTCTTGTAAAAGGATTGCATCCACATGTAGACAGAGTTGCAAAAACTGAAGGGGTACGTTTTCTAAGTATTGTATGTAATTTTAATAGCATTTGTTACTAAAGGTCTCTAAAGCGAGCTCTGATCGGCTTCTGACAGAATTCTAAAAGAAATTTAGAGATATCTTTCATTTGGGAAATATGCATATATAGGGCATGCAATATTTTTTCTTGATGCTCCTGGAAAAGATGGAAATGTTATAGATTTCCTAATCTGAGCACAGATTAAGGTGGAACAGGTGGAAGGGGTGATGCTTCAGTTTGCAATAGAGTAAGAACTTCTGCAAACATTTATTTATTTCTAAAAGAGGTTTGAAGTACTTCCTGCTCTGTGTGGTTATGGTGGATCACCCATTAAAAGGCAGTGATGCCTTTACAGGTGGTCCTTTCTACTAGCGTGGGGTATAGGTACGATGTTGGTGCTGATTGCAGGTGGAAGGAGGTGGGATCGGCAACTGAATAACAGCAATTCTACAAATATGTGAATCCAAAGGCTCAAAAAAAAAAAAACAACCCTAGTTTGCTTTATTTTGTTTAGAAATATTTTGAGTGGCTGCATTGCTATGAGAAGAGATAAACGAGGCCCAAACTCTGGTTAGAAAAAGCACATCTTACCTTCATCAATTGTTCTATCCCCACCCACAATCATGATTAGTTAGATTTTAAAATTTTGTTCCTATTTCTCCCTTAGTATAAAGCTACTTAGAATACCAGTGCTCTATTACATATAATCCTGTGTTCATCACTGTCATATGTCACTTGTGTAACATTGCTCTAATCGCCAACTAACTTATTTTTCACAGAAACTCTTTTTCCTTCATTTTCACTGAAGGACTTTCGAAAATATAAAGTTAGAAAAGTTAGGGTATACTGAAAAATTATTTACAGTATTTTAAATCATCTGCATTAAATAATGCCTTTCTGACCCTCAGTTTGTCTGTTGCATTCAACAAGGGTTATTCGGTTAGTGTCTGCAATTATTAAATGCTTTCACAACTTAAAAAAAATGCTTTGATCATGTTTGGTGTTAACCCTACATATACATAGACAATGGTTTTTAATCAGATATATGTGAAATTGAACGATTGTATTTTTGACATGAAAGCAAAACTTTAGAGAAAATGCCCTTCACCACTTGAAATTGTGGCAATTTGCAGTATAGAATTCATGGAACAAATAAATGAATACAACAGTAAAACTAACAGTTCCCTCCGAACTGAACTTAACGGGCTGCTCTCCAGCTAGGAGGAGTTAAAATTTCAGTATAAAATTCGTGCACCTCCGGACTGGAGAGCTCCAGCACAGAGAATTTCATAGACTGCCTGGGAAACCTTTCAGATTCTTTGTGGCCTATAGCCGCTTCCTGCAATCCCCTTCAACAAAGAGGACTAAAGCAAAATATACTGTTTAAGATGATATTCATTCTACTCTCTCATAGTATGGGCCACTGTTCTTAGTGAGTTCCTTATAATAAATATCAGTTTCCAAGGCCTTCAGTCTTAAAGCAGTATGCAAATGAAATACAGACCAGAGTAAATCACGCAGCCCATCATGCTTTTCAAGTGTAAGTGAATCATAGGCACATAGCATCTGATGTATGCCTGTTAATGAAGACACAGCAGCCCATCGATGTCTTCTTCATGTGTTCTTCAAGTTACTATGATCCCATGGTGTTTCTTATAAGGAAACAGTTATTTTATATCAGTTCAACAGTGTTTGCGCGCAGCCTTAACTGTGGCTTTTCATATTCTGAACATAAACCTGTTCTGATGGATATATGTATGTTTTATGGAACCAAAATGTCAGTGGCCTTTGGTCCAAGTAATAAAATCAGCTCTTACACAGAAACAAGCATTACTGTTAAGGCTTTAAACATCATCGTAAACTATCATGAGTCACTCAGTACATCATCTTCAGGTACAAGATCTTTCGGTCCTTTCCTACCAACATCCATCAATCAGAGTTTATAGGCTCACAAATGGCTTGGCCAACACTCAATAGTAATATTTTAGCCATATTTACACTGCAAATAACATCTATAGAGGAAATGTAAGGTGAATGCCTAGTGTTTGGTTTGGTTTGTTTTCTTAATTTATGAAGAAAATTGATGTATTTCCCTCTTTGTGAAAGCACTCGAATGTGGGTGTATCAGATTCATCCGTATCTACAGCCAAGACTGCATTGATATGTCTGCCTCTACCATGAAGATCACAACTGAATCTAGATAAAAGTACATAGTTGTTCTGCCCCCTTTTGCTTCATAAGTTTTGCACATTTTAAATTTTGCAACTCGTTTTGTCGAACAGTATGCGAGGATAGTGATTTATCCTGACGGCAAAAATCACAGAAAAAGCATGTGACAATGAATTTTCTGCCCTCCTTGGCCTGTGTATTCTGAAGTCCACCAGCTACATAAAGAAGTGATTTGGAGAAGAAAATCTTGTCCCTTATCAAGAGACATATGACTGAAAAATTAAAGTGATTTTCGTGTAGTTTTAAGCATTATGAAGCTTGGGATTCTGCATCTAGGAAAGCATACGCAAGGGTCAAGTGCAGTACATCAGAAAAGAAGTTACTACCTTACTGATAGTCCAGGTTCAAGGCTATTGGGTGCTTTGGAAGAAAAGTTATTCATGTCAGTGCGTAAAGTTTATCATGCTAAATATACTATGCTAGAAATAACCCAAAGTTTTCCTCCTTTTTTGGTGGGACTGTTATAATATCCTGTGTTCTGCACTAACTTCTAATATAATTGTTATTTTGCTTCATTTATCATAAACATTTCTTTGTTGTTTCTCAAAAATTTCTCAAAATGTATATTCCTGTGCTCTAATAGTTATCTGCAGTAAAGTTGTTGAAGAATGTGCATCATCCCGTCACTGTCCTATGACACATATCTCGTCAATTACTTGTACATATAAAGTGAGCAATACCATTCAGCAAAACTGCCTTTTAATTAGTTTATGAATGTGATCAGTAGCAGGGCAGAGTGTATTTCAAACCCCTCCATTTAAGTCACCAACCCAAAATTTTGTCTCCACTTTGAGGGATAACCAGAAAGCAGAAGTAGTACTTCAAATAGAAAGTTCTTAAATAAAGATTAGAGGAGGATTTTTGTTCTTCACAAATCAGTATATCTTAAATAATACTGCACCTCAAATTTCAGAAATAAAAATTTGTCCTATTAAGACTGGTATAAATAGGAATTCTTACATTAGCTTTTCCTGTGCTGTAACTAAACGTTGCACTACTCTTGCCGCTATCTGAAAATTGTCTTGAGACTGAATAGTCTTTTTTTCCTTCCGTTTCCCAAATCACCTTTTCATTAGATATTTAAGTTTGATAAATCAATGTCAATAGATACTGATCTCCTTGCTACAAATAGAAAGTAACAATACTGCAGAAACGAGTCTTGGCAACCCACAATGGCAGCAGACGCTCTGAAGCAGAAAGAAGTGAAAAGAGTAAGGTAGTTATGCAGTGACAGTAATCTCTAATCTCCCATAAAATAATCGGTTTTAAAAATGTAAGTGGCCTCATTGTGGTTTCTAGCACTAATATACTGATCATATTTATCTAAAATTGGATAAAGTAGATAAAAATGTAGTGTTGCAAACCTTCTGGCTCATCGAAAAGATGTTTTGGAGCAGAGGGGAGGGAAAGTTGTTTTTCAGGCTTTTTAATTCTCTTCAGAAATTATAACCCAATACGTGATGTCAGAAGTCATATTTTGGAAAATTGTTCAGCATTTCTTAAATCTGTTTCATTTGTGCCCTGTGGGGCATCTAGTCAGCATAAGTTAGAATGACTCAGAGTAGAACTAAAACAGCATGAAACTATGACTACAGTTTTAATATTCAGCCTCAGTTCAGTCAGCAGGGGAAAAATGTGCTTATGTCAACAAAGTGCTTAAGCACCTGCTTAACATTTCATGTCTGATTCATTAGCAGGACTGGCAAGTTTAAATCCAAAAGAGATCATTAGATTCATCTAGTTTGGTCTCCTGACTAAATAATAACTTTGCTGAATAGTGACAATGAAAATATGGTTGAAAATTTCAAAATCTTCCGAAAGCACCAAAAAGTGCATTTTTTTCTTTACAGGATATGTGGTAGAATTAAGTTTTCATGACAGATATAGCTTAAGAAACTTCTTGCCAGTAACTGCTAATCTTGCACAATTACAAATAAATTCATAGTGCTGTCAGTTTTCAATTGTTTCAGGTTTTTCCTTACCAACAGTTAAATATTATAAATAATTGGAATTTTAAACTAAATGGTATTGCGAATAATGCACTGTCATTTAATTTTTTTTAGGTTTATAAAGTGTAGTATGTCTGTAATTTTTTAGCTCATTATGGTAAGTGATTTGCAGTAAAAATTGGGTGCTTTAAATACTTTTTTACTAAAATGGAATTGAGGAGAAAATAGTGTATTTAGGATCAATAATATTTATAATACTGCATTCTGAATTTTAATAAATATACTTGAAAATATATTAAGCCTAGTCCAGTCTTGTTTAACAAAATGTATGGTAAGTGAAATCCTAAGCTGCCAGCCAGTTTAGCAGTTCCTTTGCCTTAAAAAAACATTCTTAATGAAAAGAACAGTCAGCCAAAATATTTCTCCAGTTCTTCAGATATACGAAGAGAAGCACAGACCAAATATTTTACTATGGATCCCTAAGTGCAAATAACACTATCTATAATGTATTTCACATATGCTAATTTCCTTTATAAGTCTCTGGAACTGATTAAGCACTGACTTTGGAGTGACTTATTGTACGCTTAAGTTAATTACATGCACAAATATTTGCAAGATCCAGGGAAGAGGTTTTACCTGATATTAGTATAGGCACCAGAATCTAACCCATTGTTAACTTTACTTAGTAAAAATTACATACATTTTGTCTGTGTTTTCTCTTGATTTTACTGTTAGGTAGTGGGTAATAAGAAGAAACTGTATGACCAATATGCAGATGAAATTATCCTTTTTATACATAAGCCTGGGAAAATAATAAGAAATACTAGGGAGATTTTTGGACATTTTATCCATATGCCAGATAAGCTAATTCTACCACAACAAACACAAATATTCACAAATTGCATGTTTAAAAAACAGTATTTAATTTTTACTGCAATTTGAACTTTAAAAATCAGTAACTTTTTTATTATTTTTAAATTCTGTGAAGATCAGCTTTACAAATCATATTCTTAGTAAGGTTTCAGATTCTAGTAATAAGAATACAAATATTTCTGTGTTGGCTTTGAAAGCCATAAGTGCACATAAGGACCCCGTGTTAACAAAAGGTACTGTCACTTGAACATTGTCTATTTCTTTGAAAGTTATACACCAACGCGGGAAAAGTGCATTGTTTCACTTTCTTTTCTCTCTTTCTTCATGGTTTTTATTTCATTTTCTTTTTGTCTTTCCCTGCGTTTATTCATACTTTGAAAAAGAAAAAGGGTTTGACTGTTGACTCAATATTCAGGTATATTAACATTTAAATGTTAAGTTCACCACACAGATTTATTTCATCCTTGGCCATATAAACATAGCTTATGGGGTAAGAGAGAGCCTAGTCTACACTGTTTCCAGTACTACAAGACCAGGCATCGACTGGTACGTGAGTACCGTCTGTGTGTTGAGTCAAGCAGCAGGGCAGGTGGTAACTGATGATCACTGGACTTTCTAGGAGCTATCACTGTATTGGAAATGCTAGCACAGCATTTGGGAGGTAAAAGGATAATAACCATAGCAAAACCAAAATAAAGTGCAAACAGTCATGAATAACTTTAAACTTAAAAAAAAAAAATCTGTTCTTGGTTTGTAAACAGCAAAAGAGATTGTTCCTTGATTTCAGCCTCTGGAAATGAAACTAAGGTAAGCAATCATTTTGTCAAAATGGTCGACTGCTCTGTTGCCATTGGCTGTTACACAGTCAGGCCGCCTTTCAGCCATGTCCGTGCTTACTGTTATTTCTTGTTCTAGAAAGACCAAATTCGGTATGTGAGCAAAGCTGTAATTTTAACTAGGTAGGTAATAGTCACTAAATTACACACTGTAGTCCATATATGTTTTTCAGAACTTGCCAGGAATCAAAGCAACAAATTCTTAACTACTTGCAATCAGTCCCTCCATTTCTCCCTCCCCTCTTGCAAAATAACAGAGCTGGAACATTTTTCTGTCTCAGTGGTACAATCTACAGTGGACCTTACTTGTGCAGGGTGGTGAAAATAGCCACTGCTTGGACACTTTCCTTTCCTGAAGAAGAAGATCCTGGAGTATTTAATCTGAATTTTTACAGCTGCTGTAAAGGAAGATTTTAATGTGGAATGGCAAGTTAGGAACCTATTCAATTTCCATCTTTTTACTGATTTCAGGCTACAGAAAAAGAGAAGGAGCTGAGAGCATGACTCGAACTAGTGGTTCAGTAACTCTTTCATGTCTTTCATGCTGTCTCCTGCGGGACTACGAGTCCGTTGTCAGGATAGACTTGTCAGGATAGACTTGAAAGTATAAAATCATCATAAATTACAATATTTTTCATGTCCTTTTATTTGACAGTAATAGGACTGGGGCTCAAAAATTAAAAATATCACTAAGATGGTGACAAAGTTCATGGACATTCCTTGTCATCCCAGCTGGATTTCAGGTGTTTAGGGACTCCTCAAACCTACATAAGAAAAGAGAGGGGTGGAGCAGGTATGCAGTTCAAAGCAAAACTTTAGGAAATAGATGGGCCAAGTAGGTAACAAAGTGGTTAAAAAGAAAGACAAAGACATTTAATCTTAAAAATTGTATGCATAAGTACTCACATATTTAGACCAAGGAATAAAGCAGGTATTTATAGGTTATAGTACAAGAAGGATAATACGATCACCTTTTTAGGTAAATAAATTAGTACTGAGAGAAATAGAGAAGCTTGATAGGTTGATTCAGCAGTCTAAGAAAAGAGGTTTAAAGAACATTGACCTGTAGAGTGGAAAATGGAGGTGAGACATTTTGTAGTATTAATACCATGTGGAAGAATGGCACTAAAAAGCACGTGAAAAATATGTCTTAGGCCTGTTGAGACAAATCCTTCCTTGCTATATTCTTAGGGCAGCATAACAGTGTTTACAGTAAACTATTCTCAGCACAACCTTTATGTTACCTTTGCTACTGGAAAACCACAAGAAAGCATTAGACACCGTCATCCTCCCAAAGCCATGTCAAACTTTGCTTTGCTGAAAACAAGCAAACAGCCAACCACTTAGATTTAACAGAAAATTAAATTATTCCTTTTCAATCATAGTGTTTGTTATTGAACTAACCATGTCCTAACGTATGCAACTTTTATTTTACGTACCGCTGTCAAATCAGATAAGTGTTGTAACTAAGCAGCTATTTTTGACTCAAGTGGATGTGGATAATTTCTAGTGAAATTATTTGTGTGTATATGGAAAACACTGGTTTCTTGAAAATAGAACTTTTCATTCCACTGTGAAGGATTTTATGACATTATTCTAACATAGGTGTTCTGAGTTCAGGATAGAAGTTGAGGCAAGCAGGAAGACCAAATGGAAGGGGAAACTCTATCCCAAGGGACGTGTTGGGATAAAGTCTCTGATTCAGTGCAGGGTGTGCATGTCAGTCATCCCAGGAGTATGTCCTAAGCACTGGTCTCTTCTGAAGCAGGTGCTTGTCTCATCTTCTCCAGAATTGTTCCAAAAATGATATATTCTTTTCCAGACATATGCAGAAACTATAATTAGTAGTTAGGTATCCCTAAGGTTTCATGCCCAAGAATTTTAGAAACTTGAAATAAGATCTGAAGTTACTAAAGGTCCTCGTGTAGTTTACTTTGAGGCATTAACCTTAAGAGATCAGTTGCCCTAGTTGCCCTATGGTCAAAGCCTGTAGAGGGAGCCCAGCGAGAAGAGGAGACTAATCTAGACAGTGATTTGAATGCTTCACCTCCAAGCTTCAAAATAACTTGAACACTGGCCTCTTGGCTACTATGAGACAGAGCTTTTCTTTCTCCATCTGGTTCTTGCACTTCCGAAACCTTTCCTTGTGAGATGTTCCCCATTGTTTTCCACTGTCAGCACTCTGCTGCTATGCCCAGGGATGTCCCCATCTAGTACTACAGACTCTAGACTTAGTGCCTTTGTACCCAGCCAACACTGCAAAGGTGCCTCTTTTGAAAATTATCCTCTCTGTCATGCCTGCAGCTCTGCAGCTGTTGGTGACATCACTCAGTGAAACAATTTTTTACACAAAAAGCGTGAAAAGAATTTTAGTTTTAAATTTTAACAAACTAATTTTTAAAACTTGATAATCATTCTAGCTCTCAACTTTTCTTTTCCTATCCTGTACTATTTTATCTTTTTGTTTAACCATAGAAAATAAATTGTACAGTGGGGAAGTATGAAACCTCAAAAAAATTGCTTTTAGTGAAAATCAATTATTTGCTGTGATATTTTCTTTTTTTAAAAAAATAGCTAATTTCAGGAGAAAATACTTAATCTAACAATATCTGAGTACCTCTAATTGTAATTTTGATAATAGATTGGATAACATACAGGAGTGATCTTTTTGCATTGTATGGGCTCACTCTCTTCCTTTTCTGCTCAAAGATTGGAACCGGTGGCACTGCATAGCTGTATGTCTCAACCTAATCTTTTTTCCAGGCTATCTGTTCTCATAGATTTCCTCAGAAGTTCTCTAACTGTCTCTTTCTATCCGAACAGAATATCACATATTCTGGTAGAATTAACAAGCTTCACCTACAGAATTGAGTCAGCACAACTTTCTCAGTATTTTAGTGCAGATTCTCACACTTGCTAATAGCTTGGGTCAACAGATGAGCCCTGCATTCCTATGCAGGGGCATAGATTGTACTATCCTGATACAAATGTCAAATAAATTACCAGACTGTTAGTTCCTTGGCTATAGTGTTAAGGGAAATAAATAAGGAGGTGACCTAAGCTATTGTTTATGAGTCAGGTCTTCATCATGTAGTAGATATTATTGTACATGAGAAATAATGGCATAAGCAGAAAGATCCAAAATTTCACTGTGTGGTTGCACTTACAGCATGGTATATTAAAATATAATGAAAATATATTATGTTATGAGATATAAAATAATGTCAAATAGAGGAAAATGCAAGCAGGCTCCTGACTGAATAAATCAGGGAGAATGCACAAGGCAATAAATTCCAGTTAGTTTCCTAGCTGTGTGGGCAAAAGGGGATTAAACAAGGCACTGGCTTAAATTTATAGTAGTTCTTATTTATGAGTCAGGCCTCAATCATGTATCAGAGACACTAGACCTGTAATAATGGCACAAGCAAAACAGAACCAATTCTCAGAGGGCAGATGCCTTTAGGACATGAAAGTACGCTACTGCATAACGTAGAAATATAAAATGAAGACAGAAAGGGAAATCTGAACAACACCCTCAGCATAACTCCCTGAGATGGAGCACACTAACCCCAAGATTTTCCTCTTCCTTTGGGTTATTTCCTTACCTTCACCTTTGCCACTTCCTCCATTTTCCCCTTGCGACTGTTTTATTTTCTTGATATAACATAAATCAGTAAAATAACAGAACGGTTCTCAACTTAGTCCGGCATGTATGGGAAGCTGGAGCTGTTCTCTTTGTCAGCTGTCTCACCAGAACTGCTCTCCTTCTCCCCTTGTTCTATATATTTGTGACAATCTTACATAATTGGACAAAGACTCTGAAAAAAAAAATGGTTGGTTACTTGTAAAACACAGGGATACACTTGTAAAGCAGTAATGCCTCAGAAAAAAAGTTGGGATGATAGTAGATATCAGATTAAACATGAGCTTGCTTTGTGTTCTGAGCTGAAAAATCCACTATAATTTTTGGCGGTGTATGCAGAGTCATCATATCAGATTGGCAATGTACAAATCTCTGTAAGCCACTGAGTGAGCTCTAGCCGCTTTGATACAAGGAAAATGTCAAAACAAACTGGTGGGAATTCAAAATGGAACACTCCTTTTTCCTTTCCTCCCTTCACGCCTACCCTCTTTCGAACATCTGATGAGGCTAGAAGAACTGTTACATCCGGAGCTTTTTAAATATAGAACTTGTGAATGATTTGTACTGATTCATATATGCATCATTGACACTGTGCTGGCAATAGCACAGTCATGAGTGCAGCATAAAACCTATATAAAATAGAAGTGGATATAACTTTTGTTTATGTCAGTCAGACTTTGGTGGATACTGATTGGTTAAAACAGATGTATATGTGGGGCATAGGACTGTGCAAAATGCAGATATTTAGGAGTATTTTGGCAAAACAAATATTGCCAAAAGAAGAAGCAATCTGTCAAAAGTGATGTGCACAGCAGGTGTACCAGTGTGGTGCAAATTTGTTCATGAAAGTTTTTTTGGGTGCAGGTTGCAAAGTCCGGTCAGATAAGCAGGAGCTTCCAGAGTGGTTCATAGTCTAATGGTCCTTCCTGTTCACCGGGGATGTAGGAGAGGCAAACTCAAGTCCCCTGCCTCATGGTTCACACTAGGGCCTTATATTTCAGTCTTCTGTATTGCTGATGAGTGCTCTGACCACTAGTTTATTTCCTGTTGGAGTTCTTCTGCTCTGTGAAAATAAATATGAGGGAGCTAGGCTCTCCAGGCCAATAGTTTTTGATTATCTACTGGGATGTAGGAGATCCAAATTTGAATTCTTGGGGCAATCAGTATTCATTGATGCAGAAGCTCATAGTCCCAGCAGAGAGAGCGCCATCCAAAAATAGCAAAGGATGATGGCTGAGGCACACATTTAAGATACAGAGCAAGAGAGAAGCATAAGAAGTGAATCTAGTTTCCCCAACATCACACATGGGAGCTCAAACTGTTTGAAGGTGTTTATCATATTCATCCTCTTTCTTATTAAAACTTCAGAAGGCCTTAATTTTTATCCTGAATGGAATGGAATGGAAACACTTACAGAATCTCAGTATTCTGGCATAAGGGAAGGGAGCAGGGGAACTTGCTACCAGTCTTGTGGTATTCTGAACCATCAATAAATAGTAGCATAAAGAAGAGGTGGAAATGGGATGATTATACTGAGCGTCAAGAAAAGCATCTATCACTTGGGTCACTGAGTCAATGAAATAATAGCTTTGCAATAAAACTAATGAAAGCTGTGCTGGCTCGATGGAGGAGTGGGGGGCAAAGTTGAAGAGCACAGGACTCTACTGACGGATGTTGGGCAAAATGCCTCACAATTATTTTTCTTCTTTGTTTCCTTTGATTTTGTTTATTTAAAACTCAACATTAGCAATATATAAGAATCCTGATTGCTTTAATTCCTCCAGCTGAAGTATTTCTGGAGGATAAATTCAGAAGAAAGCAGAGTTTAAATTGAAAGGAGAAAGAAATAAATATTTTACATTCTGCAGCATTCCATAGAGATAGAAATGCATCATGGCCAGCTTTTTCTCAGATTTTGTGTTATTTTCTAGTGCTGTTATATGTTTTACAAGACATAATATTGATTTAATGCAGTAGTTGGTTCTCTGGTTGTGCCTTCCAGGCACTATTCATTAAAAAAAAAATCCTCACACTTAGCAAAAATACTATATACTGTATTGCCCTGTTTGTTGCATTAGAGGACAGTGGCTTTTACACCGCTAAGACGAGTGAGATGCAAGTTGAGACAAATAGAACTCCAGAATCTGTAAAATGCCCCCTTCAAGTCTGTTCAGCTTATAAGTTATTCCATTAATTGTTCAGGACTTACTAGTATATACATATGGCTAGTATTTCATGCTGAAAAGACTGATAGGAGAAATTACTTCCATTGGTGAGAATTATGCTTTTCTGGATACTTACCATCATATGACTTATTTTCTCTTCACTCCTAATGGTTTGGGGGATCATGTTCTTCATGATTATGCCTTCTTTAATATGATCATCTGAAGACCAGTTTCCTTTTTTTCATCTCTTAGGCATGCCTGCAAGTAAGTTGCTTTGTGCCCTTCTGAACTAAGATTTCCTTCATAACCTTCTCAAATAGTGCAAAGCTTAAAGGAGGAAAGGTAAATATATTTTTCTTACTCTTTAACTGTATTTATTTTACGTTGTCTGCTACCCTGCCTGCAGCACTGCTAGTGTTCCCAGAGCTCATGAACCTATTTACTTTCCATCCACTGCTTGCTCCAGAAGGCTTTGTTCCTGTCTATCACAGTGGGAAAAATGTTCACAGCTTTCTGGGTCTTATCAGAGCAGCTGCAAGTAGACAGGAAATATAAACAGGCTCAGGAGAGATAGGTTTGAGGGTGGAAGAAGGTGATTCCTGAGGTAATTTTAACTTTCAGGACTGAATAGCTGGACAAGACTTTGCAGGGATGTATTGAAGCAGCGAGAGATGTTGGAAAAGACTAAAATCCTGTATACATCTTCTTAAATTGATTCTATCTCGTCCGTTCCCTATTGGATATTGCTTAGCATTAAAGTGGTAAAGCAATTGGGATGGGAAGTTCTCCAGTTGTGGTTGGGAGATGAGCTTTGAATACCACGCTACAATTTTCAAACCATTTATAGGAAATTCTCAGTTTGTTTTTTTGGTTTTTGTTTTGTGTTGCTTTGTTTTTAGGACTGAAAAAGGAATAAGGGTTATTGCAGAGAGAAAAACTAGAGGAAAGACAAAATTTGAGATTCATTTCTTCAATTTGAAAGATATCTGTTAAAGAGAAGCTACGGGCTGCCAAGCTTGTAGGATGCCCATTGTAATCTCTTGGGCAGTTTACAAACATTAATTTCACTGTGTTTAGTCTTAGCAATTCAATAAAGATACTAGATTGGACTTCTGAAGTGGCCAGGGAACCCCAGGAGCAGTCTTTCCTGAGGAAAATGGGGTAACTAAGGAGACGTTCTGAAGTCTGTGGGCAATCTTTTTGAGCTTCATCTGTCACAAATGTTGCACATCTGATACCATCTTCTGTCACTTTTTATTTCATTTGTTTACAAACTGAGTTTTTTTTTTCAAAAATATGTCCAGGGAATATTCTTCGAAGCGTTCTATCAAACAATTGACCTTGAAAAAGGAATAACTTGTAAATGCATAGTGAAAAGAAGCTAAGACAATAAAAACATTTAAAAATTATTCTTTTTTATTAATTTCTTACTCACTAATGATTGATGCCATGATGTCAATATTATGATTGAGCAACAGAAATGGTCCCTTTCTTCATTTACAAGAATGGAGTTTATCAGAGGAATGAACTTTTTCTAATGAAAGTGAAATTTGTGTCTTCTAGTCTCTCTTCATTCTATTTGTTAAATGAAGCTAGGAAGAGGCTTTTCTTCTGTGTTTCTACAAAGAACAGTATCATGGGGTTCATGACAGTGGTAGTTTAATGACTAAGGCATTATTTTAATGCATGCAAATAGTACCCCTTCATAACATAACATATCTCTCCAGTTTAAAGATCACGCTTTCATTAAGTATTACCAAAAATATTTTTCAGTCACTTATGTAAAATGTCTTCTTGCGATCTTTCCCCATTAAAGAAGTTATAGCAGCAATCATGCAGGTTTTGCAAACTAAATGGCATCTCTATCCTCCAAGTGGAAGCTTTGTACCTTCTACTTTTATTTTGGCAATTCAAGCTGGATTAGCAGCAGCCACATTCCCAACCACACTAAACTCTGGGATCTCATTAGGACGAGGTACCAGAACCTCCTCACAGTATTAGAGCTTCCTCCTGTGCCTGAGCCCCTGCTCATCTGAGGGACTTTGGCTACCACAGCCGCACATCCACAGCATCTTTTGGCATGGCTGGAACGAGCTCACGTTCCCTACAGCAGCATGAGGGTAACATCAGCAGAAATCTAGTAGCTAGGCAACAGTAAGGAGAGGAGCTTGGGACCCAAGAAGGAAGTTTTTGCCAAGGAAGGCTGCTTGGTTGCGTGAAGGAAGTTACATATTTCCTTACACAGCAGACTCTTTACAAGATAATATAGTGTAGTAAATCTTTATTGCAAGTGCTGTTTGTACAGGGTCAAGGTTTGCCGGGAGTAGTTTACCCACATCTAAAATTAACTCAGCAGTCTTCCCCAAGTGTCCCACATTCTCATTCTACTAGATACACATTTTGACAGTCCATGTTCGGTGTTAACTAATTTTATGCAAAACAGTAAGTCTGGAGAAATATATTCAATTGCACAAAGTTGCTAATCTATACAGAAGTAAACAATCAATTCTGTAATGTTTGTAATGGTAATTGGAGTCAATGAAACTTTTACCCTATTTTTATTAGATCATCTTCATTTCAGAAGCTCAAGGCAGCTTTAAAAAGGAATAGCATTCTTCTCTGTACCATTTCTGTGTTAGCCAGTGAAGAAATGCTTAGAAACTGGTCTATATTTGCTTTGTTTATATGCAGCATGTATTTTTGTGTGCTTCATGTGTTTTTTCATTTAGATTTCTCTCTTTTCCCCTCTCTAACTCCTTTTATCATAACGTGTCCCGAGTAAAAGGCAAACTCAATTAACCATCAACTGGCTTGTAAGTATTTCTGTGGCATCTGTCTCCCTGATATCTAAGCGTTATTTAAGTTTGTTTTGAATTTTGCTTTCCATTTTGCCCATCCTTGCTAGAAAGAGGCATAAGCCAATTTCAAGAGCAATTTACAAGGAGCTTTTTTCCTCCTCTGTATGTGAGCAGCAATTCCTCTGATTCACAGGTTGACAGGAGCACATCACTCTGGTGCTCAGATCAGTGCATGAGCTGCCCATCGAATAGCAGATCAAGTTTAAAGTCCTAAGGGCAAATTCTGCTGTCAGTTACACAGGTGAACATGTAACTATAAGAGCAGAATTTGGCCCCTAGTCTTGATCTTCAAGTCTCTCAGTGGGAAACTTGATTACTGTGTTTAGGACAAAGTGTAAGAATGCTTTGTAAAGAGCTTGAAACACACATACTGTGAGACACCAGTCTTTTTTCCAGTTAGCTTTTGATAGCATTTGGGAAGTTCTTGAACTACAGGAGTTCTTAGGCTGTATGTTGTAGTAGTGTACTCGTTTAAAGAACAATAGTGTTCCCTGAGCACAGAAATACGGGACAGTAAATGTCGCAGTGATAATAGCTTCAATGCCATATTTTCACGGAAGCATTAGCTAGGAAAATTGAAGCTGTGGATAAAAAGCCAACCTTTAAAGACATGTGAAGTTATTTTTTCTGCTTTTCCTTCTCTTTTCACCAAACCTCCCAAATCCTTTCAAATTCCAGTTTTCTATAATGCTTGAAACAGCAATCTGGATTTCAGAATCCTTTTGTATCAAATGCCTCTATGTGCTTCTGATGGAAGCTGGATAATTTCACAAATCTGGGCATTCTCTTTTGTTTAATTTACAGTTTCTTGAAGTGCACTGTTGTCGAGGGTTGTGTCTAGCCTTATCTATACGCTTGATTGTTCATTAGGCTTTCTTTGCAGGATGCCATTTCCTTCATAGAAGAAGCTCTCTAACCTACCAAGTGAGCCAGAAGATAACTCACACGGAGAATATGCTTAGAGCTTGCTACAATTTCAGTGTTGTTTTACTGCAATGCTTTTTTTTTTCCTTCTTCTTCTTGACAGTGTGAAAGACAGGCTTTTCATGTTTTTCCCAAGTGACTCATGAAAATAAGCCAACACTCTCTCGATTCAGTGTCTAACAGTGCAGTCATAAGCAAGTAGAGGCCTTCAGGTTTTGCAGCGATGCTTTGGCTATGACATGAAGACTGCCACTGGATCCAGGCTCTTCCACAGAGGACCCCTAAACGTTGCTCACCCCTTTGTTTCATTGCCCCAGCTCCTCAGTCTCTGGTCTAACAAATAGATCAGAGCAATGTCCACCAGATGGCAGCATGCCATATCGAAATCAGTCACTTAAATCATTATTTAGGCACCAATTTTTTTTTTTAGAAGCATTATTAAATGTAATAAAAAGTTGGGATCTCCGAATTTCAGGTGATCCAGTTCAGGCATGTCAACTGCTGTCCAGCCCACAGACGATCCAGCACTTGGAAGGACAACGTATAATGTAATGCCAACATTTCCCAGACTATTTTTGGAATGCCAGAGAAGATTAAAGAAATGATTGGGTAGCTGTCTCTCTTCAAGGTCTTCCAGGGATTTCTGTGCTTTCTTGGATTACTGCTTTGTACTTCACAGATATGAATACCAAATGAGCAGCTACGGACGTAAGAGTTTGCCCAACCAGAAGCACCCACTGAGGCCTCCCTGAGCCAGCTGGGACTTTCCCATGGCTGAAGAACTCCAGTGGTGAGCTGGCACCTTGCTGCGACTGCTGCTGGCCAACGAGAGCCACGACTGGGCAACAGGGGAAAGGAAAAGTCCAAAAGCCTTCGACTGCAAAGGGAAGCAAGGAAAAGTTGGCTGACTCAAGAGTTTCGGGTTGGGCATCAGAGGTTGGAAGGGGAGGAAGGGGAGGAGGAGAGATTCTGCATTCATATTTGTGTGTAAAACAGGGAAGTTCACATCCCTCTAAAATAAGCCGTTAGAAGTGTTAAGAAAATCATCAGAATACAGTGATGACTGTAATGTAATCAGATCATAGCTATGTAAAGCCATGAAAGTGGTCATTTTTATCATGAACATTGATTCATAGTTGCATAACTAATCATGACAACTTTATTAATTGCTTATTACCAAGGGTTTTCTCTTTTATTGGAGAACAAGTGACTTCCTTCCCTTGTAGTGGTGTATATTTCTCTGTGTGATAGAGATTAATGCATAAAGCTTTGCAGGAAACTGCCTCATTGATTTTGTTGCCTTTGTATTTGTCTTCCTTAGGTGACTTCCAGCAACATAGATAGCAGGGAAGCAACGAATTTCACCGGGACATCAAATGCTGTACTTAGGGCAATTTGAGTTTTTAGTTTGATTTGGAAGCCCTGTGAGTAGTAGGTGCATTTTTCTCTGCTGTATTTCTTTTTTTTTTTCAGTCTTATTGGCTTATTAGAAAATGCACTGCTAATCCAGATCCAACAGTACGCAATGGCAAGTTAGTTTGACCTGTATTGGTTTTGCATGATGTATAAATGCCATAATATGCTCATAAAGATCTTCTGTAGCTTTTTACAAAACATTATTTTGTGTGAAATTGAATGTACATTTGCATGGGATTTAATATGTTTTGCATGTATATATGCATATGTGTGTATGTATTTTCCTAGCATTTTAGACATCTTTTGGACAATTAAAAATCTCTGTTGTAGGTGTTTAACCTTATGACTCTGCTGTGTGTTGAATGAACAACTATTTTAGGACCATTTCACCTCACACGTTAGTAGCATATATTGCCTTCGTTGCACCTAGTAGCAAATGGAAGAAACTCGACTTTAGATGCAAAACCCTACAGTAAAGAAAAGTCTCATATCCGTACTTTAGAAAGCCTATAGCTTGGGGATAGTGTACGTGAAAGAATGCAAGAGAGCTGATGGGGTACTTTTAAAAAATGTCCTGACAGAGTCAAGGTGATGGCCATTTTTAGCTGCCCTGCTATCCATCACCTCTTTCAGCCAGGCATACTCCATCATATGCAACAGCCTCATGAATTTATGCATCAAGCTGTGCAGCCAGTCGTGCCGAGGGCTCTGGTGACAAGTGAAATTGCTGTGCGCCTCATTTAGCTGTTTATTGCGCCTGAGTACGTGTTGCAGCTGTCATCTTACGATGGGATGATAGTGCTCGTTAATAGACAAGACAGGCAAATAATGATGGAGACTATAGCAAGAGATGCTCATCTGCCAATAGGCTCTCAGCAATATCACAAACATTCGCAAAGTTTTCAATCAAAAACAACACTGCAAGAAAATACTGAGGCCAGCATCTGTTTTTTATGTGACTAGCAGTACAGATTAAACTTCTGAGAAACTGAAGCCCAGTCTACCGTGTGACTTAACTTCTTGACATTTCAGCTTTTTTTTCTTTCTTTTTTAATGACTTTTGAAAGGAATGATTAGCACATGGCAAAATAACCCAGTGTGCTTTTTCCGCGTTTCTGCTCCTTTAGTTACAACTCTGCCTGCTATAAGTAGAATTGTTCCTCCTTCTCTGAATGGTGTGAACGTAGCACATCGGGAACTCACATGCATCACTTCAAGGTTCTGGCAAAAGTTTTAGTTAGTAAATTCCTGTTCCCTACTTCTGCTGTTGTCCATAAGCCTGCTTGTATAACTCCTCTGGAAAAGAAAAGCTATTTTAGTGGCATGCAGAACAATTTTTATAGAAAAAAAATCTGTGAAGCCCCACATTTCTTTCTATGAAATGGCAGAAATGATGAATGCAAATCTGCCTCACTCTTTCAGTAAAGATGGTGCCCTATTCTGCCTTTCACCTCTACATTAAATTTGTGATGTGCTGCAATTTGCAACATTTTCCTTGCTGTAATTTGCAAAATTCTTTGCTCAGAGTAATAGCTTTATAGGCTGTAGTATGAATTTCCTAATTTATTTATAAGGAAATCAATTTTGTTTCCTAATTAAATCTTTTAATTACAATGGGATATACAGGGTTAATGTGTTTGATGTAATTAGAGGAAGTACTTGTCTATGTTAGATGAAGAAATTTTATGTAAATGCTCCTAGAATTTTCTGTGAAAGGTACTTTTACACATTTTATAGGTGTAATTGCTAGATGCTTTACTGAATAGTAAGTCAAAGTTGACACTTAAAATAGATGTTAAATAATATAAAACTCTCTCACGCATGCACACAAACACGCAAAAACACACAAATGGTATGAACGCAATATAATATATCTTGTATAATGTGCAATAACACTACAAAGGAGTTGCGCAGGAATACAACGCTACATAAAAAATCAAAGTGAATGCATAGCAATTATTCATATAATAAATATTTTTCATCTGTAACTGACATGTTTTTCCCGATTATTATCTCATAGTAAGAAAAGAAAATCACACTGGAAAAGTAACCACAGTATGTAATATAATTTATATGTCCATTCACTTGCTATCATTGCAATATTGAGTAGGAAAAAAATGGATCTATGGTAGCTTTATGATATTTTGAAACCATAGAATATGTCATACAGTGATCTAAAAGTGGTTTGCAAAGAGATAAATATTATCTTCATTATAAGGGTGAAAACACTGAGGAAATAGATTTCCTGATCCAAATTTATATCAAATAAAATATATATGCTATATGACTTACTCTTGCTAAAGTCTAAGTGAGATCAGGGACCTACAGTGCAAGGTGCTAAAGAGATAGCCTAAGACCAAGAAGCTTAGGGTAGGCTTCCTCTGAGCAAGCATTAGCTATCTGACATGCCTAAATTAGTTATTCCATCAGCAGGTGTTTCCTGGAGTCCCCCTGTAGTCAGTAGGAACCAGCAAAGTCAGTGCACAGTGGGTGCCTTTCTGGTGGGGGTGGAGACAGAGAGGCCCTCTTTATTTGGCAGTGCCTACTGCTCTCCTCTGACTGTTGGCAAGTACTTTAAATGGGACATCTGACTTTTCTGGGTTACTAAAATGACTTGAGATAATCCCACCTTTACAGTCTAACTAACTAACCCATATATCTCTTTTTCGCTAATGGAAAACTGAGGCCTAGAGGGATGATGTGATCTGGCAGAGATCACACAAAAAGTTTCAGTCAGAACGAGTATTTCCCACTGGTGTTTTCACTTCTAAGAATAAACTCCATAGCTGCTTTCAGAGACTGCATCCCTCGCTGCTAAGTGAATGACTCATTTTCCTCCTTTATCAGGAAACATTAAAATAAATACCAAAAAGTTGTAGCATGACTGTATACTAATCAACCTTTTTTTAATATATGAAAAAAAGTTATCATGAGTAAAAACAACTGGCACATAAACTTGGGGCTATGATGACTGCCTGTACGTGGGCAGAGTTAAGGCTGAGTAGGCAGTCCTAATGTTGGAAATGCTTGCCATTTGAATGCTTCACTTTGTGGTCTTTATTCTTATATATAGTTTGCCTGTAACTGTATGTTTGTATATATGTAAATAAATACACATATAAATATACATATAAGTAAATATAAATATGTGTGTCTTTGCACATATGAGTTTCGGTGTCTATTTGTTATGATAGGAGATCGACTTTGAGGAAGCGTTTAAACTAGGTAGTCAGCGAAGAAACAGATTTTGTAACCAAATGAGAACATGTTTTGTGACATGTCTTTCCTATCTGCAGAATGTATTTTCTCTGGTTAAAGAGGTGTCAATATTTTTGAGGAAAATATTTTTTTTGAAAAAAAGTTTGGCTGGCTTTTCCAAACCAAAAATTTAGTTGGAAATTTTGTTTTATAGAAGAATTACCCTTTGCCCCAACAGTACGGGAAGATGCAATGTCAGTGTAACCTTTTTTTCCTTTTCACTTTCTTTTCTCTTCCCCTGTTTTCTTTTTGCCTTCACCCTTTCATCTAGTCATAAACTAGAAGGAAGACATAAGAAAGGAGAGAAAGTCAAGGAACTGCGGAAAGACACAATGGAGGGAAGAAAAAATTCTAAAATGGAAATAAAAATTTAAAAGTCTTTTTTCCATATTTTTGTAAATTTTTCTGTACTTGCAGAATAGATCTCTGCTGAAAAATTTCAAAACTTTTGCAATGTTTACTCAATATTTACATACAATTGGGCCAATATCTGTGATAGATTACTGTAGACATATAGCTGTGTGCATTCATTCCCTCTCCTGTTCATTTACATCAGTTTTATGTTGATATTAATTACAATTAATACTGTAATTTATTCCAGTAAAGCAAGAGAAGAATCAATTCCGATGAAGCATATATCATTACTAACTATAATTACATATAAAAGCAGTATATGTGCACACATGCACACATATTGTAGTCTATTCTGATTTATGAGATGACATTGCAGGATGATATGGAAAATCCATGTGCAGTTTGTTTGTCTCTTCCAATCTGTGCTGAAATTATTGTTAAGCCAAATATAGTCTACCCACCACAGTGTTACTACATTAAAAATAATCTTTCATTTGTTTTTGTCATTTACAGAGCTAATGGTCAGCAAATTTGTACATCCTGCCTTTTTTTCTTAATGAAATGGAAAAGGCATGTGTGCTACATAAAAAAGAAGTTTTATTAATGTTTCATAAAATGGTTGCTACAATCAAAGGAACTGCTATGAAAATTAAATTACTGGGCTGACTCTGAAAATCAGCATAATATGCTCTGTTTAATTCAGTCATGCTAAGATGTTAGATTCTCCTTCATTCTCTCAGCTTTCTCTCTCCTTCACCTGGGGGCATCTGCTGATGAGTCTCTTCTAGAGGTTGTTTAATGACTATTTTACAGCAACTGTCAGCTTTCTAAAGCCCAGTGGCACTGGGCGTCACTGTATTACCAGCCTTTTTACACAATTTGCCTGACTGTAAATCTGAGCTTTAAAAGTACAAGAAAAGCTCTTATTTGATTTAATGACTGGCTGACGGGGGTCGATTAATCTTTTTATGCTTAGATGTTTTACTCATAAAGGTCATCTTCTGTTTGTTTACTCTTCCCTTCTCCTATCATGGCCAATCAAAATAAGATAAGAAATTTAAAGTATCATGCAACTGGAGCTGAGTAGCTTGGAGGATAATGACTGTGCTGTTCATGCGCAGGATTGTTATCATATATAATTGATATTGCAGGAATTCCCAAAGGCTCCCTTCAGAATCAGGGCCCCATTGTTCTAATCACTGTATAAATTCCCAGGAAGACACACTGCAGTCTCTGGGATATGGATGATCTAATTTGTGAGAGGACGCAATGGATGTACTGTAATAATACAAAGGAGAGGAAGAAGACAAGGACACCCAGTGAGAGGGACACTTACAGAGTTTCTGCATGGTTTTAAGATAACATGAAACAGAAAAAGTTTAAAAGGGATTTTTTTTTAACCACTGAGGATGATTAACTATGAGATAAAAAGGTCATGAATAAACACCAAATATTTTTTCCAGAAGCACTGATTTTGCATTTTCCAAAGTGACTTAGGTACTTAGGAGTATAAATCTCATCAGTGTTCATTGAGACTCAAATACATTTTCCAAAGGTTTTAGATAGAGTAGAAAAATAGGTCTTATTTTTAAAAATCAGTTATGATTCTTTATCATTGAAAATCGGGGGGACTTAAGCTCTTACTAGTCGCAATTTTTCAAAAGCCTATAAATACGCTAGCCTGGCATCTACAAAGCAAAAGCATGAAGAGCTACAGTTCTGTAGCTAAGAAGACAATGATTACTGGGACAAACTGGCAGGAAACGCACATGTTTAAATTAGCAGCTCTCTTCATTTCAGCAGAGATTTCTCCAGTGCCACTATCTTCACTATTTCCATGTGGCTGGTTGACATTGTATTTCTATGTACCTCTGAAATGGTGTATGGTGCTTTGTGATGCTTCGGTGGGACTCCTGAGAATAGGAGTCATAAACAACAATTTCCTCCTTTAGTTTGGTATCCTATCACCTGTATGAGTGGATGGACTGTAAACGTTCTGTCTCATACATAGCATTGAGCATGCTCTTGACACTTAACCTATCACAATGGCAACATGTGCACAGCGCAAGGGTGAAACTGCAGAACGGGTTGGTCTTTCTTATATAAACTGAATTTTCGTGGAACTAGTAACTAAGGCAACATTCTACCACCTTGAAACTTGTAAGGTTTATATAACAATTTGCCAGTTTGCTCGTCTTGCTGCTTCCCTTTCCTGTTTCTGACAACGTGTGAGGGTCTGTGAGGCTTGATGGCCCTCTGTGCAGCTAAAGCATACTAGTGTTTATCAGGGGTCAGGAATGGAAGAGAAGAAAAATAGAAAGACAACAGCAGATGAGTCAAGTCCTAGGAGCTGAAAAGCGTAGAAATAAGTTTATTTCAAGGCCAGCTGGAAAATGAACATTCAAGTTTGCTGAAAATGTCAAGGCTTCAGCTTTTTGTTTCTGTTTCAATATAGAAGGAGAAGGGATACCTGTCAGTATCAGTCTCCGCCAAAAGTCTCAATGGCAGGGTACCGAAACACGATCTGGAAACCTGTAGGCTCTACTCTCTGCTAAGACTAACCAAAAGCTGGTGTGTGACTCTGGATCTTTGATGCTGCCAAACCTCCAGACTATCTAATTCATGTATGTGTCCCTCCATTCTTACTCGCTGTTCCCTCAAATCTATGCAATGGGAAGTATCGGCAGCAAAATAAAGTGAGAAATTTTCTTCATAAACTCATAGATCAGACATTGAGCATTACAGTTTAGCTACTCTGAAGAGAGGGGCTTTTTCTTTCGTTGTGTTTCTCTTGCTTTAATCAGAAGCTCCATTCGGGACCTGGAAGCCCTTCCCAGTCAAGAACTTTTGAACTAGATAAACTCCTATAATCATTTAGTTCAACTGATTAGCACTTTTCAGTGAAAGAATCCTCATCACTAAATTCCTGCTCAGCATTAGTATCCTTGTGCGGGTTTTGTGCTTAGATTATTCTATATTAGAATCATTAAACTCGCTTGAAGATCTGAAGAATTAATTTGGGTACAAAGGACTTTTGGTGTATAATTTACAAATGCTGTTTTTAATGGGCAAATTATTTTTGTAATGTTTTCTCTTAGTAAAGGAAGCTTGTAGTACATTTTAGATCTGGAAGAAATCCCTGGAACATCTCACCTATCTCATGTCTGTTCCATATCCAGTTTATACTGGTATTCAACAAATTTAATTTTGAACTTAAATGCTTTTCTCCATACCTTTCTCTATCTCTTTGCACTTCTTTTTTCCTAGTCTACCACAATAAGAAACAATTCTTTCTTTTCTCTCCACTGTACCCCTTAAATTTTTGTCAGTTTTACTTCTCTCCCTTTCAGTGCTGCTTTTTCATGAGTGTTTCTTAAGGCCAGCCAACATTTCACTAATACTTGACTTTTAAACCCATAAGGGGAGAGAAATCAAGTAGTGTTGAATTCAGTATTCTATTGTCTTCATTCCTTCTGTCACACAACTTTTGGATGGTCAGTTCAGCATGTCAGTCAGTAAAAGTTTTTTAATAGGTAGTTAATGGGTACACCAGGAGACTGGAGTTAAAAAGTATCAGGAAACATGAGCAAAAAGATTGCACTTTCTCTATTTTAAGCAGTGAGCTTAATGAGGAAAGCCTATTGCGTATGTGCTCTGTGAAGGTCCATATACAGAAGCCTATGTTGCTTCTCTGCAAGACCAAATAGGTATTTTATGTTCATAATATAAGGCACTAAAAAGTTGTTAAACATGGTGCTCGGCACTGTTATGGCTCGCCTGGAAGTAGAGAAACTGTCACAGCCAGGGAGTGGGGAAGTGGGAGGTAACGCTGGCTGATCTGCTTCAACACTTGTGGCAAGAGAATATACATTGCCACACAAAGCACAAGCCACAGCAGTGGAGATTCGACACATGCCTAACTTACTATTTTGCCTTGCTTTGAGCCACATTCAAACAACTCTGTGTTCTGTCTGCCATTCCTAATGTTGAGGAGTCACATCTCTTTGAGAAGCCTAATGCTTACAATTACTTTTGCAACTGTACTTTCACTACACCTGCAAATTAATCTGAAGTGGGTCTGTAAAACTCTGACCAAAACGTAGGAGATGTACAGACTTGATAACTGGATATGTTGCTGCTAGTATCAGACCTAGGACTTGACTTAAATAGGCAGATTCTTCCAATGGTCTTACCTCCCTTTTAAGGATTACTTCACTAAATGTATTTCTGGGATTCTAACTGTATGGTAGTAGGTATATGTTCAGATTCCTCGTGTAAGTATGATTTCATCTTTTCACCCATATTATTTTGCAGACTTAGCTTGGAGATACTGGAGCTGTGTAGATTCCTGTTTTTCTTGTAACCATTTTGGCAGGCATGTGTCAGTTTGATTGATAATGATGTCTGGATTAGGCAGTCCCAGTGGCAAAAATGGACTCTTCTTAGGCTTCTTGCCAGATTTTGAAAGCCGCTATAATGACATTCTGCCAAGCAAGCAAGATCTGAATGCTGATTGAACCCCTTTAAAAAAGTGCAGACTAATAGGCGTTATTGCGTGAATAATAATTAGCACAATTAAGTGGCTGGCACTTTGCCTGTGAAATTTTCAGAGCACACAATTAAAAAGCTCTACAGAGTTTTGTTGACTATTGTTGGATAAAAAATAATAGAAAGAAGGAATTACCAGGAATGATGCAATCTTGAAGATCATTCAGCTGTAGCATAGGAAAATTGTTAAGGAAGAAAGTTTCAACAGAACAAATATATTTGAAGGCTACACAATAACAGTGCAAATCTTGGATGTGTCCTGTGAAACCTCTGAAGTGTAGTTCTTCTAAGCATGATAAAATCTTGCACATGCAAATTTTGCAGTCCCCAAAGGTTTCTTTTGCATTATGAAGCCTTTTTTTTTTTAATCTCCTTCATAAAGTTCTTGCAAACAGTGAAGGGGTTAGATTAGGACACTGAAAAGAGCTAATCATCCTTTATTCCTCCTGAAGTTTCTAGGCTGAAGGAATGATGTACTTTGTAAGTCACTCCTGACTTCACTGAATCAACTCTGAAGGAGTAAGCTACTCATGAACAGTGAGTATTAATTCTGTGTATCTAAGAATACAAATGGCTCGTCTAATTCAAGAGATATGTTCAGGACTTGTTGACAAATAAAGATTATTTTCTTACCTTCTTCTCTATTCAGTTTCATTAACAAATGTATAGTTCAGTATCAGCTATATATAGCATGGTAATGTATTAGCTTAGTATCAGCTCAAGCAAAATAATGTTAAAACTTATGCGGGATTTAATAAGGAATTAATTGGTATGAATGGCCTTATAGGAAATAAAGTCTGTCAAGCAAACCTAATTTTTTTAAAAATAACATATTCTCTTTTAAAAATAACTGTACAGTCTTATAAGGTTTTTAATTTGGTTTTAATATGATCTTTTGATTAGTAATTAGTACAACATTAATAAATGCATGTTATAGGATTAAAAACTGGGTAACTGGTGGAGCTCTGGAGGTAACTGCCAAAGAGAGACTGTCATTTTGAAGGGAGTGGTTTTAACCAGGTGCTTCAGAGATCAGCACTTCACCCAGCACTATTCAATATTTTCATCAGGGGCTGGGAAGTAAGTATAAAATTGCTGCTGATAAAATTGGCAGGTGACACAAAGATTGGCAAAGCGGTATATAATGATGAAGATGTCAGTCAAACCAGCTGAACTGAATTGCTTAGTAAACTGTGCCTTATTCAAACAAACTACATCTTCATATGGGTAAGTGCAAAGTTACAGTTCCAGGAATAAGAAATGTAGGAACGTATATGGAGGGTGAAGGACTAGTGTTGCCAGCAGGTGGAGAGAGGTGATCCTGTCCCTCTCCTCAGCCCTGGGGAGGCCTCACCTGGAGTACTGTGTCCAGTGCTGGGCTCCCCAGGACAAGAGAGACATGGCACTCCTGGAGAGAGTCCAGCGGAGGGCTACCAAGATGATTAGAGGGCTGGAGCACCTCTCCTCTGAAGAAAGACTGCAAGAGCTGGGCCTGTTCAGCCTGGAGAAGAGAAGATTGAGAGGCGATCTCATCAACGCGTATAAATTTCTGAAGGGGGAGCGTCGAGAGGATGAGGCCAATCTCTTCTCCGTGGTGCCCAGCAACAGGACAAGAGGCAACGGGCAGAAACTGAACCACAGGAAGTTCCATCTGAACCTGAGGAAAAACTTCTTCACTGTGAGGGTGACAGAGCATTGGAACAGGTTGCCCAGAGAGGTAGTGGAGTCTCCTTCCCTGGAGATGTTCAAAACCCGTCTGGATGTGATCCTGGGCAATATGCTCTAGAGGTCCCTGCTTGAGCAGGGAGGTTGGACTAGATGATCTCCAGAGGTCCCTTCCAACCTAAATGATTCTGTGATTCTGTGATTCTATGTCATTAAAGCAGTGCCTCCAGAAAGGGTTTGTGGGTAATAGTACATAACAATTCATACCAAGCTCTCAGAGCAATGTTATGATAAAGAGGACTAGTGCAATCAGTGGGTTTGTACAGGGGCATGTTATCTAGAAGTACGGTGTTTTTATCTTTCAATAAAGCGTCAATGAGACTGATATTAGACTACTACAGAGGGTTATAGTGTCCATATTTTAAAGAGTTATTAGGAAATGGAGAAATGCAGCAAAAAGCTCCAGAAAATTTAGAATTTTTGAAATAAAGCTTTCCAGTGGGAAACTTGAGGAATTCAGTCTCCTGAAGTAACCTGTTTACAGAGCATTGGTATTTCCATGGGGAGGAAAACAATGGATGTTATAGAGTTCTGTAACATACTAGAAAATGCCGTAACAAGAACGAGTAGCTGGTAACCAGAGCCATATGAATGCAAATGAAAAACTTGGCACAGTGTTTTAGTAGCATGGGTAGTTAACCAGCACAACAAGATACCAGTGGAAATAATGATGTCCTTTCCAGTTCTGATATTTTCTTCATATAAAATTAAATGTCTTTTGGGAAGACAGCCTTAGCCAAACACAGTCTGGCCTCACTTCTGTGGTAAGTGGGGAAAATTGTAGAGCTTATTGGACTACATAAACTATCTCTCCTTTTTGCATCAAACCCCATGTTGCTATGAATTTCGGGAACATTCCTTTTTTTCCATGTTCAAGTCGTTTTAAAGAATTGGGAAGAAACTTAGTGAGATGTTGCTAAATTCCTGGTCTGGTATTGCTATGCATTACTAACTGATAATCTAGATTCTAATTGATTTTTTTTGTCTTGATGGACATTCAATAATAAATGTGTGAATATAGTTGAAAAATACATACAAAATAATATTCACTTACTCTACAATAGTTTTGATGCTGTTGAAAAATAAGATCCTTAGAGCAGGTATAACTTCAAAGTGAAAAAAGGGTATACTTTTTTTGCTGTTTTTGCTGTGGTTGTAAATCTGTTACTTAGTGTAATAGGAGATCATAAGGACTCCATATGGCTTTCCATGCACTGATTCTGCTTCTGTTAAAAATTCCTAAATTGGCTCAGTCCATGAGAGTAAGTGTCATACTTCGTTTACGTACATACAAGTGATTGACTGAAAATAAGCTAAAACAAATGTTCATCATCTAGCTTGATTCAGTAGGTTAGATATGCTGGAAAAGTGCTAATTATTTTTAACTTTTCATAGAGGTCTAAATGTCCATTGGAATAGATTAAGGATGTTCTTCTAAAAATAGGTGTTCCTTTCACTTACGTTAGGCAATGACTGATGACGATATGGTAGATGCTGACATCTTAATGGTGGCTACTGTATTTTCAGTAGTGACCAATCTCTCTGCTGTTGATGTTTTTTTTTCAAGAGTTATTCTCTTTGGAGCCAAAGACAAGCTTATTCAATTAATTAATCAGGACTCACTCCTTATAATATATATGCAAATTTCCAAAGCACATATTTGGTTAATAAATGTGAAAAGAGCTCATAATCTGTTCTTCACTCTTAGCCTTTGAAGGCTCCCCCCACATGAAAATAGTTTACGGGATGGAGAGACTAGAAAATCGAAAAAATTCTTGTAATAAAAATAAGACAACTGACAGACAATGACAGAGCATTAAATAAATGGCAGATAGTAAGTATGGAAAAACAAATGTATTCAAAATAAGGAAAGAACATCAAAGAGAGAACTCTCACCAAGACAATGATCACTTCATGATAAAAGAGCTAGTTAAAAGTATGAATGCAGTTTATGAAACATTAGCAATCCCCCCACTAAGATGTGATCAAATCTTGAGTATATAGCATATGTATGCAGTGGTAGTGAATAAGGAAATATTCTGTAACCTTTTGACATACATACAAGTCGTAAAAATTAAGTAATCCACTTCAGAAAGCTTTATATTGAAGAACTTTTTAAAGCCTCCTTGTGCCTTACTTTAATTATGTGATGTGAATATACTAGTCTCACAGGAATTTTAGAAGCTCATCAATATTTGTTAATCTGCAAGTTCCTGATGAAAAGTGGCATGTGGTATTTCTGCACACCTGAAGTAGTAGAAGCATTAAGTACCACTTATAAAAAAATCAAGATTTATTATATTTTCCCTCATACATAGAAATAAGAAAATATTATGAAAGCTGTGAAAAAGCCAAATGAAAAAAAAAATAGCCTTTTGGATATACTATTATTATCTTCCCCCTTTTACCCGCCTGTTATAAACTTAGAAGAGTTAAAAAAAAAAAAAAAAAAAAGCAAGATAGTGCATTAACCTACATTTGTGAGCTATACAAGCAGAAAATTTAGCCACTGTGGAAAGGAAAAACCTTAATCATCATATACAATCAAAAATTAAAGTGAATAGGAACTCAGTCATTAAAGTGAAAGACAAATTCAAGACCAGAAACGTTCAATAGCGCATGATGTACAGCTCGCTGAAGAGAAACCTATGTTCTAGCACAGAAACGGAAAGGTCTCAGCAACATTTCAGCTCATAAGGCTGAAAGATGGACAAAAAAGCTGTGCCAAGGAAACGATAGAAGACTAAGACCAACTCCTGTACGGTTGTAACTCTACATTGGCCAGAAGAGGTGAAGAAAAAGAAGAAAACATAAAGGATAACTTAAACCTCTGGGTAGTCCCAAGAAAAGTCATTATGGCAAAACATCATCTTAAAATGCTAAACATTTTGGCTCAGTTTCAATCCACTTAGCTTTTGCAGCAAGACAACTCTCCACCTAGTTTAAGGTAGGATGTTCTCTAATCTGTGCAGCGATGGGGAGGGGATTTTCCTCCGACACTTGTCTCACCAACAGTAAATCCCTCTCTTGGGTGTCTAATTCTCTCTATGAACTATAGAGGGAGCTTGAACGGATTAGTTTAAGCTTGATGCCTTACTTTTAGAGAGTGTAGGCAAGGTGAGAGGAATCACACCCTTCGGTGTCAGCCCACCTTTGGGCTGCTTGGAGGGAAAGGGTTTATCGGCCACCACAGGGTCTGGGCACTACAGAGATGAAAAGCGTAAAAAGGGTTGCCTTCCTGGCCACAGCGGATTGAGTAGTAAAGGTGCGTTGCACTTCGTTTCCGTTTTCAAAATATTTGAATCTTATTTTTCCCACTATTCACCTAGCACTAGCCAAGGATAAGTTAAGGTGGGAATGGCTTGTCCTGAAGCTACAAAGCAGCTCTCCTGAATCATTTTCACCTCTCAACCCTGCTTTATGTGGCTCTGTGAGGAGATATGTGAAGCTCCCCCACCTCTACAGTAACATTTCAAACTATGCCTAGGGGTATTCTTCACTTTTGAGCAGGGTTTGGCAGTAATAAAGCATTACTCATTTCCCTGCTTTCTTTCTCCCAGATACAAGAGCAAACATACAGTCAGTGATAGCTCTGCTCAAATGTTACTGTATAAAATAAGTGAGCATGGCTTGCATACATTATCCCATCATGGAGAAATAGAATAATTTGCTTGGACACCATGAGAATATAAATTAAATGCAAAATTTGCCTTTACATACTTCTTACTACAAGTTGGAATAAATTGCTATTTGTTTTCTTATGATGTCCTCACACTTTTTTAATATGGAAGATAAGCTGTTTCTTTAAATGATCAGAATTGTGTGTGTTTATATATATGTATGTGTATGTATATACATATTCATATATAAATAGAGAATATATGTGCCTTTATACATGCATTTCATATATATATCAAATATATACACATATACACATACACATATAATACACATATTAAAGAAAACCTCCTCTCTTCAAAGATTTTATGATTTATTCTTACAAGATAATGAACCAAATTTTACAGGGGAGTTATCTGCTACCCTAGCTCAACATCTCCCATGAGGAAAGACAGTTAAAAAGTCACCATCATAACACTGTGAACATTGTGAGTTTCTCCAAATGAGTAAAATTGGAGAAATTTCTCCTTGAGAGCAAAAAGGCAAGCTGATTAAGTCAAAGAGGTGTTATAAACCCCAAGGGAAAACAACATGCTTTATTTTTGAAGTATTCCCAGCAGAAGTCTTCGAAATCTTACATGTCCTCTCACCACGATCCATCATTATAACTTAGCTGTTTGCAAATCCTCAGCAGGTCATCATATTTTACACTTGCTAACCATGTAAACACAACTGGGGACTCCTAATTACTGTAGATAATCTCAAAAACTTCCCACTTTTGTAAAGCACACAGAAAAGGCTAGGAATATAATATTTTCCATGTCATTGTGTTTTTTGCTCATGTACATTTGTATAGCTGTCACTTTTCTGGATCTCTGACTACAGGTGTAAAGCATCTTTTTCATACACAAGTAATAATAGCTTGTAACAACCTTGAAGATGCTCAGTTCTTGTTCCGCATACAGCAGGTGGTTTTGCTGTGCTTTTGCTAAATTGTTTAATCAAAGTGCTTCATACTGAAGGGTCCATGAATAAATATTGTAAACATCATCAGGAGAAGTGATTTATATTTACTTCAATTTTGCCGGGAGAAAACCTAGATTATCTTGAATTAGCAGCTGAAGTTTTTGCACTTTATAGTTTGTCAAGTATATTAAGGAGTACATCATGTACAAAAAAGACAGCAGATTTTGCAGGTCTTGAGGTGCTTGCTTCCCAAACCAGGAAAAGAAAAAGCTATTTATTTATTCTTCTATTTAGGTAAAATTTATGCCACTATGACTCATGGCTTGGGAAATGCATACTCATAGGTGGTAACTCATACGTTACCAGTACCACTGGGAAACTGAATTTTGCTGTACCAAAGAGGAAAATCAGGAGCCACGCAGGGGTAGGCTTTTCCTCCCCTAGAGAGGGAGACAGGGAATGGGCAGAATGGGAAGGAGAGCCCTGGGGAAAGCCCCGGGGGGGGCCAGGCTGGACTCCCCGACCCCTCGAGAGAGGAGGGCGTGCGGACAGCTCCTGGGAGCCACCATGCATCCCGGCAGCAGCCTCCGCAGCACACAGCCCTCAGCGCCTTCGGGAAGCACCGAACAGCCTAAATTTGCGAGGCTCAGGCACAGGGAAAATTGATGAGGGGTGAGAGGCTCATGTCTGTTTTTCTGCCCCCACTTGCCTGCTGTCATAGCCAGCTGCCTGCTTCACCTCCGCCCGAAGTTAGCCTGCTACATATCCAATTTCATGCACAGAGTGGTCCCTGGATGTGATTATTATTTATTTATTTATTAGGTAGCAAAATAAAGGCTGTGGTAATTATCACTTCCTATGAGAACATTTTAGGGAAACAGATGAATATACATTTAGTATACGTACATCCCTGGCTAGGGTTAGAGTTTAATCTAGTCTAACCTGAGCTGTGAAACATGGAGCATGTTAGGACAAGAACAGAGAGCTTACTCTTGGCAGATCAAATTTACTTTGCTGGGGTGTTGAACGGATTCATGTAGGTAGAACATGGCTCAGCGTCGGAGATCACTGTGCCGTTCCACAAATAACTGCACAGTAGAAATCACATTATTAACAGTAACCGTTGTGCTAAAGATTATGTTTTTGTTAGTTTCAAATTATTTTCATGAGCTTAAGAAAAAGTTATATGGAGACATCTGCGCATTCATTTCATCAGAGTCTGTGGTTTTGCTTTATGAAGTTTGTGGCGGCAGGGCTTGTTTTAGAGGTATTCCCACCCACTGGACCAGTGAACCGGTGCCACGGATACCTCACAACTTGTCCACAGTGGAAGTTACTGTCACTGTGATTGTATTCATTACATGTATATGTGTGTGTATGTGTGTCCATATATATGTATGCACAAATGTAGGTAGATGGGTGTTTTTATGCATACACATAAACATGTGTGTATGCGGCTACTTGTGTGTTCAGCTAGAGCTGTGAAATGATCTGTCTTCCTCATTTGCTTGTTTCTAATGGACAGAAAAGACTGGGTAGTAGCTTCTCTGGAGGAGACAGAGGGACAGGATTCAGCTATAGGAGCTTGGGGATAGGGAAAGGACAAGAGAGCTCTTCAATTAATTTTGCTGCTGGCTGATTCATAACATGGCCTCATTTTGGGGGGATAATATAGCAAGAAACACATGTAGCAATCACATAAATGCTCCGAGGACATGTGCTAAATTTTACAAGGAGTGTTTGTGTTATAACACACATCTACAGACTGGGCCAGATTCTGCTTTTCATGGAGCACCTATCTTTCCAACAGTGATTCAGGAGAGCTGTTTGTGTGAATGATAGTGGTAGAATGAGAACCTCTGCTTTTTCATCTGCCTTTCTTTTCAGTTCAGTAATAGAAATCCCACTGCTAAGGTTTTGCTGTGTTCAGATCAGCCTGTGATGAAAAGATTTATATTTGTGTTTAGAAATCCAGAGACATATGGTGAATGTGAGAGCTGGTCAGCAATCAAGAGTGATTGATTCAGGTTTGGTCTATCAATTAAGTGAAAGAGTAGTTTTAATTTTTTTTTTTTTTAGCTTGGGACTTCACTAGAATATTATAACTCCCTTAACCATGTGCATGACAGCTGACTTGTACCCATAAACTTTGGTGCATTGATCTATTAGTTCAGCTACTTCAATACATCTTCTCTTCCATAAATATGTCTGAGCTGTGACTTTTTTCCAACCTCACCAGAGGTATCCTTATTTGGAGTGATCTAATATGTACAGTGGTATCTGCACACGCAATCTAATATCTGCTTTGAATAGCCGTACATAATTCACTGTGAGCAGTATGGCTGTGCAGTAACCTACAGTTAAATGACTTAGTGTTGAAGCATTTCTCTACTTGCAGTAGAAAGAAGCACTGGTTAATAACAGCTCCCCTCCTTTTTTCCCAGGGGAAGGGGGATGGGGAGGAGCAGCGGAGGAGATCTAGATTGCTGCACCAAAAAAACAAAGGAAAAAAAAAAAAAGAAAAAGCGAAGCTTCTTCCTTGTTCACATTTTTATCTTATGTCTTTTGGATTCATTCCCTACCTTGTGTCAGTTTTCTGTACTGACAGCAATTCTTGTACACAGTCGCATGGCAAGATTAACTTTAAATCCTCCCCTCCTCCTTCTCCCCCTCCAGCCCCTGCCTGTCATTGTCTGCTCTTGAGTAAGCAAAGTGAATGTGGTCAGGGCGGTGTGCGGACTGTGTTTTTCCATTCTCAAGGGCAGCCACCCTGCTCATCAGCAAATCCATGCTAGCTGCTAGGGCTTCATATATTAAACTGATTTTCAGTCGTGAGGTTAGTTTCTCACTGGTGAAGCACTCAGCATAATAATATTTTACACCTTGTACTTCAGCAGTCCTTTCTAAACACCAATTTAGCTTCACGTCCCCCTCTGAGGCAGGTCAGTATTATCCCACCACGTGAATGGGGAAGCAGACGCCCGCAGAGGTTAAGTGACCTATCTGGAGTCATGCAAGAAATGAGTAGCGATGTACAGAACAGAAAACAAAGCCCCATAGGCTTGCACTGTGGAGCTGCAAAAATTATCAGGTGTTCAAATAAGGTTTGTGGCAAAAGAAAATAGAATAAAAATTAAAAATAAACCTTCTCGGGGCAGCAAGGGACACTTTATATTCACTGTTTTCAGATGAGGGAACAGGTGAGAGAAGAGTTAAGTGATTTGCTTGAGATCCCATAGGCAATTGTTACCAAACATAGAAATTGTGTGTGTAGTGAAGGCAAGAAGAGAGACTGTAATTAAATAAGTGACTTGTCTGATTGTGTTATTAAACATAAAGAAACAAGAAGACAAAAGAAGTGTAGACTCTATGTTGAACTTTTAAAAATCCAAACCCAGTTGCCATTTTCATTTGATCATAGTTCCTTTGTTTGATTTGACTTTTACTTTACTCATTTATTTTCTTTCACTCATCCTTTTGTTTTCTTTTGACAGTAGATATTTTAATTATTAAATTCCTTGTTTTCTTTAAGCATGTCAATTCTCTTAATCATTCTGTTTTGTTGCTTCTCTCTTTTTATCTGACTTTTATTCCATGTCAATATCCAGGTTCTGATTTTAAAATGTCTCATACATTTACTCATATTTTCTGCCTCTAATTCTTCACTGTGCATTGATCCTCAGTTCTGGTCTCCACTACTGGTTGTTAAATTCTGGAGAAACATCTTCCTTCAGTATGCTTTAACTCAATTATGTCTGCTGTTTCCAGTTTCTCTCTGCCAACATGGACTGACTTTACTGAAAATTTAAAAAATGTAACTCTGGGGTGATGTCTCTATAGCAGATGAACTCTCTGTAAAGCACTATATTCTACTCCTATTTCTCACAGGAACTCTTAGGAGAATCAGGCAAAGATTTGTAGAACAATACAAAATAGAGTATTATATTACAGAGTGCGTAGAGTATTGCATCTTCTCTTTCACGCAAAACCTGAACTCCATGCTGAAGAAAATGGTACAGCTTCTGTAATCAACTTTTAAATAAGATCATGCCCTGAAAAAATCATTTTGCATAAACCTAGTAAATTCAGAAGCTTTAGCTGTTTGCCATGATGCATTTTATTTCTGCCCAATTAAAAAACAGAAGTTAAGCACTGTTATGAATGACAAATTGCATTCATACCACTCCAAATCCACCAACACTTTGGTTCAGTGATATCCCATGAGCAGAAATTCCACAACTGAATTTTTGTTAAAAGTGTTTCCTTTCTATTGACTTCAACATTTTTCATTGTTTCACCTTTTACTTAAGAAGAAGAGTTCCTATTTTTTTAGTTTTTATATATACTATATTTTGTACTGTTGTTTTCA
The DNA here is from genome assembly GCF_040807025.1 of Struthio camelus. Taxonomy (NCBI): domain Eukaryota; kingdom Metazoa; phylum Chordata; class Aves; order Struthioniformes; family Struthionidae; genus Struthio; species Struthio camelus. Next base: position 54,090,307 of record NC_090944.1, read on the forward strand.
TTCCTTTCATCTGATGGTTTACTCCTGTCTTAACCAAATTGTCCAAACATCCTTAGTTCCTCTTAATATGATTTTTTCTAAGCCCTTCTATCACTCTTTTATTTTTTTTTTAAATTGGGGTAACAATATATATGAGTATACTGTGTCTATATGAGCATAACTCTATGAGCATAATATTATAATGCCGTTACATAAACCAGTACTCTCAGTAGCAACCACTGTCCTTTCCTTAATGCAACCAAAAAGCCTGCTTTCTTCTTTGACCCTAAGAGAAAATCAAGTGAAGAGCCAAGTTTAGATATCAAATATTCCTGTCCCACTCCCCTACTTAGCTCACTGGGTCATGACTCATGATAACCAAGATCTCAAAGAGCTAGTCATTGTTTCCAGCTGGTGCCTAAATATAATACATTTGTTTGATGTAACAGAGCGATGAGTTTATTGCAAATCTGGGATATAAGTTCTGCCATCAGTTTCCAAACACAAAACTCCCCATTGATTCTGAGTGGAGAACCGTACACAGGCTGCTGGCCCGCGGCAGCTCCTGAGCGCTGCCTTCCCAGTGATTCCACAGTGGAAGAAATTCCAGGAATTTGATTCTGACCACAGAATTTATGAGGCCATGCAGAAGTCCTTCATGAACTGCAGGGAGCAGGAAAACAGTTCAGAGGATGCTGGGTTTCTTCTTTTCATTTTGTTTTCTTTGTTCTCTTTTGGGACTTCACATGGAAAGAAGAAAGAATTGAGAAGGAATTTTGGAAAGTTTTCAGCTCTGGCTTACCTCTACTCCCACTAAAATACAAGGCGAAACTCCCACTATCTTCAGTGGGAACTGAGGCAAATCCTTGGTATTTTCTCATTGTTAAAAAAAATTTTCTTTTTACATGTTCAGATATGCTAATATTCAATTCAATAGAAATTTTTAATAATAAATTTTTAAAATGTACTTTGTACTGCTACAAAAGAGCATTTTGTTCAAGACTTAAACATTGCTTTTATGCCAAAGACAAAAGGTTATTTTTGCCTACAGGGTGTGAATTCATAGCCAAAGCACACAGGATGTTTGCAGCGATCTTCTTTGGTGGTAGTACTACTTGTGCTCTGATATATTACTTCCATCACAAGACCTCAGATTACTTTCTAAAGTAATGTTTCTCCATCTGGAATCTGTAGAATATTGGTGATCCAAGACACATTGGAAAATAGTCCAGAAAAAAACAGTAAGCCCCTCCTCCGCGTTACCATGCTACTGGAGAACAGTAATATTTTACAGAACATATGCTAGACATACGCATGCTTACACCTCCAAATAAGAAAACAAAATGGGCAAAAAATGAAAGTTTTTAATGAAGTTAAACCTTAATCTTATCTGAGTGTAAATGAAAATCATTGTGGCAACTTTAGGCAAGATGTGCCCTAGTTCTGATTTTTTTTCTGAGAAAGTTAAGGCCAGCCTAGAAATAAAACCATTCAGGCACAACTCTCTTAAAGAAATCAGTGTCAGTATCCCTGTTTTATAGGTGGGAATAATGAGGTTCAAAGAAAAGATGAATCTTTTTACAAGGACATGCACCTAAACAGTACCTGCTTTCAACACACCTCTTAAATAGAAACTGGAAAGTTTTCACAGTTTAAAACTTGTATTTGAAACTCTGTGCATATGAGAGTAAACAGATGTATATGCATTTCAGGAGTATTTGTGCAGTCAGCCACTGCGTTTTATAACTTCAAGCTTGTAATTTACTCTACTTAACTTGAGGCACTTTAGCCAAGGGCTGTATGAGGACACAGCAGCATACTGTTAGGGGTTGCTGAATCCTGCAGCCCAACGGAGGCAAGGCTGCTGCAGAACCTTGTTCACACATCCAGCCCATAGCAAGGCTGTGCACGTATTCCCAGCAGACACCCATGCACACAATACATATATATGTATACACACACAGCCGGCCACACAGATCAACACAGTTTTCTTGCAAACGCAAACAGCACCAATAGCCTTATCCTGTTCCCCTCTCTGGCTGACCAGAATGAAAGCCTAAGAGTGGAAAATGCATATAAATATGTGCAACGTCGGTCCCTCTGGTAGATGCTCAGTCTATCCAGTAGCTGCCCCTGGATGCCTGGTCTCCCAGTTGCCTCACGTACAGACACAGGTACCTGCAAACGGGTCTCCCTGGCAGCTGGTCCAGACCTATGGCCTTGTTAGTAGCCAACCCCCAGACCTCTCAGTCTCTGCAAGCAGGCTTGGACCTCCTCGTCCCTCCGGTAGCCAACTCTCACACCCTCTGGTCTCTCCAGTGTCCAGTCCAGACTTACAACCACTCCGCTACTTGGCTCCCAAGCCTCTATCCTCCTCTCTGGCTAGATTGGCTGGATGTTCACACACTGACATATGCATCCACAAAATATGTACACACTGGTGCCTCCACTTGCTGGCACCCGAAACATATGGGCTCCTAGGATTTGTGATCCCTGCTCTGGCTGCTGATTTTCAGACCCTCACATGTGCCAGTCTGTCCACTTCCTGGCCCCTGTGACCCACAGCATGACCCCAGTGGCCAGCACTTAGACCTCCATGCACTCACAAGGGAGAACCCCTCACCCAGGAAAATAGCTAGAAATGGAGTTTTGTAAGCAGACAGGACAGACTGCACTGATCAGGCGCAGGGCACGGCCAGACACGTGCACTGACCAGCCACTGTCCACATGTGCCCGGACCCTTTTATCCCCTTATCCATCTGTTTTCCCACACTTGTTCCTCCCCAAGCCACTGTGAGCCCTCCCTTTATCTGCTTTTGGTTCCTCCCCCAAACACCCCATAATAAGGCTTGCACAGCCCCAGGATGCTCTTCCCCCACATCCTATAATGAGCTGGCACCCTGGGCAGTGCTGCAGCCTGCAGGGCGCTTGAGGAGCCTCTGCTCAGCTCATGGTGATGGGTCTCACCCAGCCCCGGAGGCTGGTGCCCTTCTGGGATGGTCAGCGGTGGCCTAGGGTGCCCTATCTCTGGCTGGGTTACAGTTAAACTACTTTATGTCTGCAAGTGTTGCTCTAGTATATTTTATCTTTCTTCCATATTAGTCATTAAGTCTTTCACCGGATCCAGAAAAAAACATGACACACATCTAAGAATCAAAAGTGCCATCTGCTTTGGTGCTGAGTTGCTTTTTGATGTGTCAGGACGATGACTTTTTTTTCTTCTGAAAGATCAACGATATTGGGATATGCAGCTAAATATGTTATAGGCTGGAGAAACCTAAACAGGGAAGTTTTTGCAGTTTAGTATTTTATTTGAAACGTTATATATTGGATGCTAGACAAGTCTGCAAGGATTTCACGAGGATTAGTGTAATCAGTGCTATGTTTTATAGTTTTCCTACTTAAGCTTGTGTCCTCAGACAGCTCACATCAAGGCAAGAAAAAGATATATGCATTTGCTCTCAAATGAGAATCCAGTTTATTTTTCTTCTTATACAGTGATATGGACCAGTAAGTTTGAACCCATTTCTCACATTTGTAAAAAGTCACTTGTGCAAGTAGTCCTGGGAGAACAAATGAAAATGATGGCTTTTGCTGGTAAAAGCTCACCAATGACTATAAAAGATCCTGATACGTTCGTTGCTTGATCCAGTACTAAATCAGAAGACGAGATCTATTGTCAGTTTTCTTTTCAACTTTATTTTAATTTTTGTTTTTTCTCAGTTATCCTGAATGTCTTTTCATACCTTTATTGTTTTATTTCAACTATTCTTCTCTCATTTAATTCTCATTTATTTTTATTGTTTCTATTTTCTTAGTTTTGCTTTCTTTTGACACATTATTCATCTACCAGATATAGCTGTTCAATATGAATTCTGAAGTGATTGAAATCAAGTGTGTCAAGGCTGCGGGGAATATCTGTGGGATTTGTAGCAGAGTATCGAAGGAAACCTACATAATGTAATAACAGAATTCTCTATATCATGAACCTGAGGGTCATATAAATGCCATCCAGGGCTGTTTCAGTCATTATTATATATTTTCCTTTAGCACAGGCCTTGTTTTCATAGTAATGACAGCCTTGTCATTACAGCACAAAACAGGAAAGCACACAATTTGAATTCCCCTACTTTCTCTTCCATACATCCTTGAATGAATCATGAAGGCTTTTCTTATAATGTGGTCAAGCATATGGTTACTTTGGTTTGAGAATCCAGTTCGAAATCATACTTCATTATCCAAAATGTATGGACGCTTTTGGAAAAAGCTTAAACTTTCTTTTCCTGTTTTTCTTGTCTGTAAAATGGGGGTCATGGTAATAAATATGTACAGCAAAGGGCTGAAAGCTAAACGAGAGTCTTGCAAGCAGGCTTAGGTTTGTAGCTGAACTGAAATGCTGATTTTTTTTCTGGATATGAAAGTAATAGCATTATATTTATTTTCAGAGATTTTACTGAAAATGTATTTATATATTTGCTCAATTGTTTTCTAAACCTAAACCACCATATTTCATAAAAATCACATCTTTTGTTGTGTCTAAAATAAGGACACCAATGATCAATACTTACTGATTAATTTCAGAAAGTAGAAAGATCTCATCTTCATAAAATCTCTGAAGAAACATTTTGTCAAAGCTTTTATAATGTTGATGTTTGGTATTAGTTAATAGCTTGATCCAAGGAAACAATTTGTAGGAGAATTTGGTTTCATAATTTCTTATAGCCAAGAAGAGAGTAAAGAAATATAAAGAAACCGCATAAACCTTTCCATTAGATGATCCTAGTTCAGTTCCACTATACTGTGTCAGGATCCCAAGGTTAATTTATCTCTTATGGTTTGACCAGAGAAGGTGGACATATTCTGTTAGATGTCAGAAACACAAATTAGCATGACTGGGCACAATCAATAATTTGTGCTAAGAAAAGCTCAAGGCAAGGATAGTGAGTCTGAAGGTGTGCTGGCAAAATGAGGTAGGAATTTTAGCTTGTCAGGTTTTGCTGTTTAACTTTTAACATCAGCACAATAATAAAAACCCTAACATACATTAGTAGAGCATACTGTTTAACTAGACGTTATAGACTTCATAGAGCAGAAGCTAGGAAGTATTATGAATGGCATAGTGAATAAAGACAGGCTGGATGTTTTGTGATCAAGTGCTAAGATCCTCATAATATGCAGTAAAACCAAGCAAAGGTCAAGCACTTGAGTAGTGTGACAGAGTGCACAGAGACAGGCTGCAGTAGTGATCTGGAAGAGCTTTACACGTTGTAGTCTTCGTATTGTTTTCATTGATCATATGAGATACATTAACTTAGCTTGATCAAATAAAGGATTTCCTTGTATGCTTCTAAAACGTGAGCTTTACTTTTGCCTTGGTAAACTTTGTTCCTGTAAGCTGTGTAGTCTCACGCTTTCAAAAGATAGGGTTTTCTGGTGCATCTCCTTAGCTTTTTGTAAATTGATGCAAAATAACTATTAAAATCATTCTCTCTTACCTTACCCCTTTGTACAGGCTTACATGCAGATATGATATCAGACTAAGTGATACATTCTCAATTTCTTTTTCATAGTGTATCTTGTTCAGTTGGTCCATCTCTGCCACCTCTAATTCCTCCTAATGGTTACTGGTGAAGTGTCTTGCTCTCAGTGGTGAGTCAGAGCATTCAAGCTCCTGTCACGCAGGCTGCAAAATCACACAGACAGCCTTACACAGCTGTGGGGAGTGATGCCAACTTTATCCTCTTTCACAGTAATCTCATTAGTACCTAGCTATGAGAACATACAACATGGAGGGTGGGTAACTGGACAAGAAAACGATCATCGGTTTATCTTGACAGATTACACTGAGATCATTAGTACTCCATATACAGTTAAACCAGTATAACTTCCACTTGTTTCTACTTTCTTGGAGAAGAAAGAAAAGTGAATAATGATTTTTTAAAAAAACATTATTTGAGATTTCCATGGAACCAGAGGACAAATCAATGGACAAATTCAGAGTAAGTTTAGTGTTTGAAACCTTATATTTGATTTTTATTTTGAAGCCTCCTGCAGAAAGTGATTTATAGGAATTGGATCTGAAGGAGTGATGTGCTAGCAATGTGTTAGTGTTTAATGATCACCTGTCTCATTCAGATATTTATCTGCAAAAAGTTAAGTTAACTCTTTACAAAAGTCTAGTGGGTTTGGGGCTTTTTTTCCCCAGATTATATCTTTTCAAAAACTAAGGCTAAAGGGTTTGAACTGTTATTTGAACTGATCCCCAACATTTGCAGGTCATCCTTCTCTAAAAAGCTGCTCGAATAAAAAGACTTCACAGAGTGGGGAACTGGCAGTATTATAAAACTGGAGCAAACCCTCACCAGTCCGAAACATCAAGCAAGTACTTAAAAATGCTCTTTTTCAGTATGGCACCAAGCCTTAAAAGTTTTTAAGTCAATGACTTTTTAAGTTTAATGAAATTTTAGCCTGATAGAGGTGAACTTAACCTGGCATCTTATCTGCATCTGAGCCTTTATGAAGGGGTAAGAATGTTTTTAATAGTTACTTTGCATGAATTTACAAAAAGCTAAGGGGATGCTCGGAAAACCCTGTCTTTTGAAGGCATGAGACTACACAGCTATGAAAAGATTCTTATTTATTTTGTTTAAAATTTTTACATATTTCTCAATTCTAAAAGCACATCAACTTGCATTCTGTTATTATCAACACATTCTCAGTGTCCCTGTTCGTAGATTCACATATCCTACATCTAAACAGGGATCAGTCAGGAGCTAGCACCATATCTTCAGACACACATACATGTGTTCTGATACACTACAGAGCCCTTAAAAAGTATAAAGGCCTGGAAGAGGCTGGCCTCCCTGTGTATGTAAGTAGTAAATACTGTCAGTAAGCTCAGCTTGCCAGAGGGATTTATTTACCAGATCAAAATTGATGAAAAAAATCACTTCAATGACTGGAAAAAATAACCTTCCACAGCTAAAATATTTTGTAAAGACAAATGTTTATTTTGTGTTGCTTTTTGAAAGTCCAAGACCCAGAAAACCATCTGGAAATGTTTGTCCAAACATATATATTGATAAATGTGGAGTGTTTTTTTGCTGCCAAATGTTCAAATTGACAAAATGTTTCCATCTAACCAACAGCAGAACCTCTCTATCCGGTAAAAACAGTAAATAAAGAAAAAACTCTAACAAATAAAACCTCTTAAATTCTTCTTACTGGACATGTGAGCCTCACCAGAAGGGCTTCACTATGCAGATTCTAATAAGGTGAATTATTTCATTAAAATAGCTCACAACTAAACAGGTGTAATACAAAACTTTTAAATAAATAATAACTGGCTACTTTTTCATATATAAGTACATTTATATTTCACTTTTATGCTTTGTTTTCTTTGTTTTGGTTAAGGTAGTTTTCCAAAAAGAAAGATGAAACCACACTTGCTAATCAGAATGAACACCTCCATGTCTATGAATTAGCATTTGTAGACTAAGACTTCAGCACTTTTTAAGGAAGTGTAGGAATTCCGAGAGTTTCCTTTTGGAATATCAGCCTATGAAATATGTCTGAGTTACAATAACTATCTTTAAAAAGTTAACTCCTTCCCAAATACCTAATACCATTATTATTTGAAGGCTTTCACAGAAGCTGTTATTTAAATCCATACAATTCAAAAAAGACACTGAATGATGATCTTTTATATCCTAATCAAACACTGTTACCATGAAGATACTGTTCAAAAAGATGTAGCTCTTTTTCCTCAATAAATTTATGATTCAGAAGAAAGGAAAGAAAAAGGGAAGAAAGGGGAAAAAAAAATCTTATCCAGTCTGGAAAAAAATTCCGCGTGCACATTTTGGGAATATGACCAGAATTATACTTTTAGAAAAGACAAAAGACCTTTCAGTTTTAATTGAAATCTTCCAATTGAAAGTCCTTGGAAAGATTTGTGGAATCAATGACTTTAAGATCGTGGCCTAGAAAAGTAAAATGCTACTCTTACTATTAGTAAACTAGCTAATCTAGAATGCCAAAAGTAATTTTGGAAAGATTCTCACTTCACAGGGCTTTCAAGAGGTAGTAGTACTGTTCTCTATTTTCATTGAATGTTTGATATGTTTATTATTAATATTTTATACATGGAAAATCCCAGTTACGGTCAACATACTTCTGATTGCATCTGTACATAGGATCTCTTGGCACCCAGGTTGTGAGTATATTTATTTATCTAAGTGATTGATCCACAAATACACTGCAAACCTTTGATATATTCCTGGGTAGAATCATGGACTTGTACTTTAAGTGCCTTAAATGCAGCTTTGGCTGCAAAATTTCAGTTTTAAAACAATGATCGGAAAAAATGCATCCAAAACAGACCATTAGGTACCATTTTAATTCAAGGTTCTGAGGGTAAAATCCAGCCCCTCTCAGAGGTATAGAAGGGAAAAGATTCATGTTGCCTAATTTCCAGATGTCTAAAAGTCAGTTGTCTGAATTATTTACTTTATGTTCCCCTTTATAATCAATGGAGAGAAGCGGGTAACTATATAGACCAATTCATCTTCTTCTAAGATAGGAAGGATGAATGCCTTTTAGGTGTGCTTATTTCTCTGAGTTGACTTTGAGAGTAGCCAAGGATGACTAACTCAGATGAATAATTTTTAAATGTCTAGAGTTAAGTGAGATGAATCCCAACCAATAAGTGTACACATCCTTTTCTTCCTATTTCATCTCTATTTCAAGGCGTTAATGGTGATGATTCCCCTGAACAGAATTTAGTAATTAGGGGTGTGCCTCTGTGTGCATGTGTGTGTGTGTGTGTGTGTGTGTGTGTGTGTGTGAGTGTGTGTGTGTGTGTGCGCGCGCGCGCGTACGCGTATGCATGCATTTGAAATAAGTATGCTCTTGAAATTTTTATATGGGTAAATCTTTCTTTTCCTCACACTAGGAAGGCATCACCTCCTTACAGAAGAAAAAAATGATTCCTTCTTAATAGGCTTACATACCCCATGAAGTATTCAATTCTCAGTGGAAAAAGACAATCAGGAGGTAAGTAGGTGAAAATGGATGCAGGAGCAGGAAATAAAGGGGCAGGATCATTCAAAAGATACAGTGTGAGAGAGAAAAACCACTTTTTTGGTACTGAACTCAAAGAAGAAACCCTCACTGTTTGAGGGAGTCTTTAGAGCTGAAGCATGGAGAACTGTTTGCAGATCGGCACTCAGCTTAGTCTTACTAGGCATGTGAGGTAGCCACCTGAGGTTTTTCAAACACATGTATAGATGGGTTGAGGGAAACTGGAGGGTTGTTTTCTCCTTAGTCTCCTCCAGAGCTAAATACACTTCCAAAACAGAGCTTTTAAAAGGCCCCAGTAGCTAATGGCATTAATAACATATAACGAACGTTCTAATTATTTTTATCCATACTTAAATACTTTCATAAATCTTAGATAGGTTACAAAAATGGGAATTAAAAATAAACTTCACATTGTTCCAGATATGCCATTCATACATTCATTTGAACAATCTGAGTTAGTTGGCATTAAAAGTCTAATGGTGTGTTTGTTTGAAATTTGGTGCTTTAAAAAATAAATTGTAATGGCATTCAGTTTGATGACAAAAGATGGAATTTACAGAATGAAAATGTATGATTCATTCTCTCTTTCTTTGCTGTTTTCATAGGAGCAGTAATTCCCTATTAATGTTTTTAATAAAATGTAAAATCACTATTATTATAAAGACATTATCATTATGCCAATAGTACTATAAAAGAATCACATCTCTGATATGTATGTTAAATAAGCCCAATGGGAAAAGAAATGGAGGCCGAATTGCTGCCGTATGTCACATGAAATCACCTGGGTGACCTTGTAAGAATGACTAAGACCATGTTCCAGACCCTGTGACTCTCTGAGTAGCAGGGCTGAATTTAGGTATTATTAATATAAGGCTTTAATAAAGTTGCCTGACCGTGGTCAATTTGCTGTTTTGAATCTTTCAAAAAAAATTTCCATAATTACTAAAGCTCATAGGCCCTAGGGTTTAAAAATGACCTCTTGTTTGTTTTCAGTGAAAAACAGTAGAGGCAGGGAATCAATTTAAATCAATATTTTCAGTAGAATTGAATAGAGAATTTGCCAGAATGCCTTCTCATTCTCGCCTTTTTATATCTGGGGTCTCAAATGTACTTTCACATATTCAAGCTCACCTTCTCACAACTTCAGCAAGGGGTGACAATCCATTCTAAACTGGGCTTTAAAAGTCCAACCACATTCATAATTATGTTGAGGAAAGGGTTATTATTGACTACAGTGATGACAACATTAGCTCTACATTGCACAAACTGCTTACTAAGGCCTCAGTGTGGCAAGGCACTGAGCAACTCCTGAAAAAAAAAACAAGTGTTTTCTTTTTGCAATTAATTCAGCTACGGCATCGCATTGTACCTTTCAGGATCTAGACCAAAAGTCGCAATTCTCTTAGGTACCGTGTGTCCTAAATTTATTTAGACCTCACTGAGACCAGAAGAATGGGAAATTGGGAAGAGAGGGTGGCATCCAGCTCACTTTAATAACAATATTTCCTGTCCTTACAGTTGCAGTCTTTTATGTCTTCTTCTTCTTTTAACGGTTTTTGCTGCATCATAAAATAAGGTGTTGTGAATGGGAAAAAAAAAAAAGTGTTCAGCTAATCGAAACGATGTTCAACATTTAGAAGTAATTTTTTTATTCAGTACTGAGAAATAACTAACAAATGCTCAGCTTAATTACTCAGTATTCTAAAATGTCCTTTGAATAATGATAGCACTCATGGCCTTGAGTTTAGGCCATTAAAGTGCCCTTACTGCCCAACTATCCAATGAATGCTTTAGGGAGACTTCTATTTTTACTGATTAGCAAACCTCTGTAATCTATCTGAGAATACAAGTGACATCTTTCTTTGAGTATCCAGGATCCATGACCTCAGGGAGATGTGCTGTGTCACAGACTTGACTGATAGAAAGGCAATATTCCTCCTTCAGACTCTAATTGGAACTACTCTGTGCAGCTGAAGAATTGAGCAACTCCTTATTGTTTCATTTAATGGCCTTTTTGCATTTGCGAATCATTTATTAGAATCGTCCCCAAATGAAAAATGATAATAATAGCAAAGATATTTGGCACAATATGTTTGGCTTGTTATCCAAAGGCTTTGTGTGGAGGCACCGAAGTACCGGGAATGATGTCATACCCTGGAGCGGGTGCAAAAGGGGAATCATTCTTAATTTCTGGCTGGCTTCCCAGGCTTTCTCTTGGTTCTGTTCTACCGGAATCTGTCACAGCGCTTTCTGTCACAGCTGTAAAATACTTTCGGAGAAACATAAAGTTTTTATGAGAAGAATGATAAAAGAGATGACTTATTCTAGGGCTGGGGGTTAATATTTGCTCTTGTGGGTTGACTTTGAGAATTAAAAATAAAAAGAGATCGAGGGAGAAAGTCAGAGTCCTTTATTTCCCCTTGCAGTATTCAGTAGACACAGCAGCAGCTATACAAGCTCTCCCATACAAAATTTAAGATACTGAACTACTGTCATGGGATTCTGAGCATGGTGGGTTTATTGGTGGATAGACTCTATTGCTGCTGATTTCCTTTTTAAAGGGAAAAAAAGCTACCCTTAAAATTACCATTTATTTTATTTCAAATTCAGACATTGGTAATAAGAGATCTCTCAGCCCTCAAAGACGCTGGGTATGCCAGCTCATGCCTTAACTCACACAGCAGCCTATATAGAATGACATTCATTTTTAACAAACAGGTCTGTCTCAGAGACAGAATACTTTCCCTCCATGTGTTTGCCCTTTTCCTATAATATTTACTTAAAGCCACCTAATGGGAAATGTCATTGAGGTTTTTGAGTATCTTCTAAAGATTGGGAACATTAAGATACTAAAACTGCATGCTGTCAAAAATTGGTCTTAAGTGGTCTGGTTCATCAAGTAATACAGTAAGTAGAATTGAATTTGGAAGACTTTTTTATGTTGCAATGAACAAGGAAAGACTCTAATACCTGTGATACACTTGACTTTTTTTTTTTAAGGGAGGACAGTCTTCTAGTTCTTGAAGTTTATTAAAGCTTTAAGCTGTCAGGTTATTACTGTCAGTTTCAAGAAAGGAAAGAGCTACTGATGTAAAATTAATTTATTGAATAGAATTGTTTTGCCCCGGGGGAATAACATCACCATTTAATTTAATTTCCCCATCATATTGTCTCATTTGCAGAGGAAAAAATAACTTTCCTTTTTAAGAGAGTAAAGTATGTTAGGCTGAACGGTGAATTTGTCCTTACAGTTTTTTTTGTTCTAGATTATCAGTAGTCATAAGAATATTTCAGATTCCCTGTGGCTGCTACTTCCTGCCTTTTTGAAAATATCGGATTGTAAAAGTTTGGTCAAAGATCCTGTCCTGAGCCTCTTGGCTAATGGATATATTTTCATTGACACGTTTTGGGTTGGCTCAGGCCAAAGGGGAGGAGAAAACAGAAAACATAATGTATTGCATATTAGAGAATACAGCTGGACCATTTACCTGTCTGCCCAGGATGCCTTCAGTCTCCCAGGCAACCTGACCTTGCTCGTCTGTAATGAAATTAGCAGACCCGTATGGGACACTGCTGCTGAACAGTTCAGTCGGATGGGATTTATTTATCACAATTTTAGAACTACTCTGTCAAATCCATTCGTTGCCAGGTCCAACCTCAATGGAGACAGAGGGCTTGTAGATACAACCTTTCTGCCACCTGTTTGGTCAGAGGACTGTTATACTGTATGTATCTCCCTGGAAAAGAGAAAATTGCTACTGTTTTTATTAGACCTATTGAAAGTAAAAGGCTTTGCATTTTGCTCAAATGGGAAGTGATTCAAAATTAGCATTATGTTGGTCCTCTCAGTTCTTTCTTCCTTTCTGACAGAACCACTGTACCGTGCATAAATTATTAAAAGCAGAATATAACGGTCAGGACACATTCCAGTCTCTTCAACAGTTATAATTCCTAGAGAGAACATGCAACAGAATGGGAGGTTTGCAATATGGTCATGTGTACACTAAGAGCCTGAGATGTTTTGTTATACAAGTTAATGCTTTTGCTCTTGGTACCTGACCCACACCAACTTCAAAGAGAGAAGTGACAGTTATCTGAAAATCTTTTGCTATAGATCCCAAAGGCTGAACACTTTTAGATATCTGCTGTGGCATGCTGCCTGCAGAGGGTTACAGTAAAGTTAAGGTGAAGCACCGAGAGCCAAGATAAATTAATCAAGCCTTAACACTTGAACTTTAAGAGAATTCAATCACAGTACAGTCAAAAGCTAATATATCTACTTAGAAGACTAATTGCTGTAGAGATTTTGTGTGCCTAATAGCTGCAGATTCAAAGGTACCTGCCTTCAAATATGTGCGACAGGGGAGGGAAGGGTCACTGTGATCTGCTATGTTCCTTCCCATATATACTATAAAATACTGTGGTAGCAGTTAAAACATGAGGAAAGATACGGTAAGGAGAGTTAAGACCTGGGAGATATCCTTGTCAGGGAAGTTGAGAGCAAACACAGGAGTCCCTTTGGGAGTCTGATTCACTGTAACAAAGGCAACCACACTACCTTTCAGCGACAGTGATTACAAGCAGAGGTCAACCTCTCTCTGAAAAGTGACTGACAAAGGAAAGATCTCTGTTCCGGAAAAAGAAGCTTTAGAAATCTTTAGGGCAAAACAGAGAACCATCCGTTACCTTATAAGTTATTCCTGTTCATTAGATCTCTATTTTGGTTATTTCAAGTAAGTAGCCCAAAGGCAATGAGTACAGTCAGAGAATGTGATCTTTTTGTTTTTCAAAATCCAAATGAAACAATTGAGGCTTTTCCGAGTGTAAGTTTTAGTTGGTTGGTTGGTTGGTTTTGGTTTCGTTTTTTTTCCTCGCGTACCTGGAATAACCCCTCGTGTTTCTTAAGGCTAAACTGGAGCTCAGCTACTGCACCAGTCGTAAACTCTCTTTAGAGTTTATATTAGAGTTTATCTAAATGTTTTCCAGGTTTATCTTCCCACATCAGGCAAATACGAACAATTACTAGTAAAATTGTCCATTTCTTTAAGTTGCTTCTTTGTTTTTAAAAAGCTCTATTATTTACCAGAGCAAATTAGAGTTTTGGGGGGCACCTGTAGAGGAGCTGTACCAGCTGCCAGTGCACTCACTGTGGTGAGGGAAGATACTATGCACGTGTGAGAATTTGGCTGTTCTGTCAAAATTGGAATAGCTCAGAACTTCTTTACATAGAGAGATGGTTTTGGTTTAAGTAGAGTTAATGGAATGGGCTCTATCTGAGCTGACAGCAGGGACCTTCAGAGATAAAAGCTTCAGAATAAAGCTTTCAGAAACATCTGAAGCAACTCTGAGACAGCTTTTGAGCAGGGTCTCTCTAAGGACAAAGATGAGATTCTGTAAGGGGGCATTATACATATTCTACACAGAAAGGGTACATGTGAAACCAACCAGTAGGGTGCAGCTGATGTCACTCTTGTCTTCAAGAAGTGCAAGAAGGAGGATGTGGGGAACTACAGGCCAGTCAGCCATACCTCAATCCTTGGGAAGGTGACGGAGTAAATTACACTGGAAAACATTTCCAAACTTATTAAGGACAAGAATGTGGTTGGGAGCAGTAACCATGGATTTACGAAGGGGGAATCATGCCTGACCAGCCTAATAGCCTTCTACAATGAGATGGCTGTCTTGGTGGATGAGGGAAGAACAGATTCTATTACTTATCTTGACTTTAGAAAGGCTTTTTACACTGTCTCCCTCACATCTTCATCCTTCCACACGTCCGCATTGACAAATTGATGAAGTACAGAGTAGATAAATCGACAGTGGATTGAGAACTGGCTAAACTGCCAGGCGCAGAGGTTGTGGTCAGCAGCATGAAGTTCAGCTGGAGGCCATTCACTAGTGGTTTTCCCTAGGGATTGATACTGAGTCCAAAACTGTTAAACACCTTCATTAATGACCTGGACAATGGGATAGATGCACCCTCAGTGAGTCTGATGATACAAACTGGGAGGCAGCACTAGATGGTTGTGCTGTCATTCAGAGGAACCTCAACAGGTTGGAGAAATGGATCAACAGGAAATCTCATGAATTTCAACAAAGGGAATTGCAAAGTCCTGCACCCGGGGAGGAATAACCCCACGCACCAGTACACATTGGGGGCTGACTGGCTGGAGACAGCTTGGAAGAAAAAGGACTGATGTTCCTGCTGAATAATAAGCTGAACATTAGCCAGCAATGTGCCTTTGTGGCAAAGATGAATAGTATCTGGGTTGCATTAGGAAGTGCTGCCAGCAGGTCAAGGGAGGTGATCCTTCCCTTCTACTGCTAAGTACTGGTGAGGCCACATCTGGGGTGCTGTGTCCAGGCTCCCCAGTACAAGAGAGATATGGACATGCTGGAAAGAGTCCAGCAAAGGGCCATGAAGGACCCTTCATTTAAAGAAGAGATTCATTAATTAAGGGATTGGAGCATCTGACATATGAAGAAAGGCTGAGAGAACTGAGACTTTTAAAGCTACAGGACAGAAGGGGGATCTGATCCATGTATATAGATACCTGACATGAGGAGTAAAGAAGATGGAGCCAAACTCTTCTCAGTGGTACCCAGTGAAAGGACAAGAGGCAATGGGCACAAACTGTAATACAGGAAAATCCATTTAAGCATAAGATAAAATATTTTTACTGTAAGGGTAATTGAACACTGAAACGGGTTGCTGAAAGGGGTTGTGGAGTTTTCATCCCTGGAGATATTCAAAAGCCACCTGGGCACGGCACTGGGCAGCCTGCTGTAGATGACTCTGCTTGAGGAGGGCAGTTGGACTAGATGATGTCCAGAGCTCTTTTCCCACTGTGAATCTGTGGCCTCAGCCTGAACATCAAATTTCTCATTGTTCTCTCAGAGATGCATCCTTTTAGCAAACTTTAACCTTGAATTTCTTAAGTTTTATAAGTAAATGGGACCAATAAGATGGTTGTCTTTCAAGATATATTGATAACACTTTATTAGTTACAGAGTTAGTTTCATTCCTTCATCCACCCATCGCAGTTTGAAACACCTCTATATGGTTAGTAAAAGTAATGGAAGAGATTAAACAGCTCCTGTCAGTATGAAAATATGATCATTACCACTCGCAAGGTTTCCCAAGAGTCCTTGGCTATGATGTAAAGCTGCGTCTTGTATAACCTTCTGTCTGCCATCTCACAGTCACCGGGTGGATGCTTCTTCTGGTATGAGCTACCCTTTGTACACACACAGACAACTTGTATCGATGGACGTGTCCATTGAGTCTAAGCCATTTGAACACAGAACATGCTTGACAATGTAAGAGTATAGTGAAAAAAAAATTGCTGTAGTTTCTATTCAGTAATAAAACAAAGCTCTGTCAGCTGTACTGCAAAATAAACTTCTTAACAAAGTAAAGAGAAGACCTTGGAAGCAGTTACTAGCATCTGAAAGAGGAAGGAGCAAAGCTCTGGAGCACTAGGAGTGAAAGTATCTCATAAAATAGAAAAATCAGATTCTCAGACTTGTAAATACCAAAGCTCAATATTTAACACAATAGGAGGGAGGGGAAAAGTGAATACAACTTATTTGGAAAAGTTAAGCTGAAAATTTTAGAGGGATAGATGGTGGGAGTTTATATCCATTTTGAGACAGCAGGGGAAAAATAGCTCCAAAAGTACAGTGGGGCTAGTTATTGCTGAAATGAATTGACTTGTAAGCAGCGCTAAGAGCTTCAGTTAAAAATTTCATTATGTTTAAATGGACAACTAAAGCTTTAGAGAAATTTGGTGCAAGTAAATGGAGAGGTTCCCAGCTGTGTTCACTGGCAGATCACCACCATCATAAAGAGGGGAAAGAGTGCCATTTGTACATTGCATTAAATTGCATAACGTCAAATTGTCCTGATCTTATCCCCAAAGAAAGACATTGAAGAGTACCAAAGTGGGGCTTTTATCACGGCATCTAGTTGCAGGAGTAAAGATATGATTCATACAGAACGGAAGGGTAGAAGGAAAGTAATGCATTATGCATTTAATATGGGGGTTGCTAACCCACTGAGGTGACGTTAGTCATATACATTAATAAAATTATGCATGCACCTTGCCCAGTGATGTGGAGTGAAATTCCTTCAAGAAATATCAGAAAAGATTGCGTGCTGCAAGGTAAACTTCTGTAAAGCCTTTGGTTTGCACAGGCAGAAAAGAGCTTTACCTTATGCAAGATGCAGAGTTCTGCGCATTGCTGGGGCTGCTTTTCAAATTGCTATTTGATTTTTGTTTACTTACTTATTTTGCAGCCAGGGAGGAGGGACTAGTGCTTTGACCCATTCCTTTTTGTACTAATCTAAAGAAATAAATGCAATTATATTTTGTGCAGCTGTTTTAAAACTACAAAGGAAGTTAGTATATCCCACTATATGAGAGCTATGAGAGCTATCACTTTCTTAGCAAAAGCAAGAGCTGGATTTCATAGGAAAACTGTATGGGAATAAAGATCCAGAGGGACTGTAAATTAGTTGCTCCTAGTCTGTTATTCTTGCACTTCTTATTCCTTCCTGGAAGACTGACTAGATTGTCTTGGTAGTACTAGCTTTAGCTAGCTGTAATGTAACCCGTAAGCTTTTCCTCTGCTGTGTCTCCATTCTTCTGATTCACTAATCAGTGATGATAAAATGCTATGATTAAGCTCTTCTCATCTCTCTTTTCTGAAGAAAAAATTCTTGGTGAACAGAATTGGAAGTTTTCTGTTGACATGCGTGTCTTTACTGAAAAACATGAATGAAGTAGTATCTCAGGTAAGTTTTTTCCTCCATTAAAACTTACAAACAACTTAGAATCAGGCTAGGCTGGACTGAACCATTTCAGTTTGTCAAGCAAAATCAATTTTATTTGTCTGTTTATTAAATAAGGCAAAGAACATGCTGGACTTTTCCCTCTTTCTTATCTGGACACCAACGCACAGTATAGATAGTCAGTGAGGTGACACAGGAGGTCTAATCTGCACGCTCTTTTGCACCCTTTTTTCCTAACAGAGCCAATCAGTGATACCCAAATTATTCAGAACTAACATGGGTGCTTGAATCAATATAACAGCATTACTGTGGATCCCCATGCCACCTAGCTCTGCATCTCCCTGCACAGCTTTGCACATTTGCAGACATACTGTTACAGAGAGAACCACATATTTATTGAAGAACAGGAATGGATGAAGGACTGGGAGGTCATTTTTTGCACCACTTACTTACACTCCTGCTTGCAATGTGTCTGCAAGTAGTTCTTTCAATTAAGAACAACTTTAGCTTGCTAAGCCTGGAGTGCTCTCATGCTAAACCCAGCATGGGATATGTAAGACTGTGCTCCACACCACCTAGGCATGAGCCTGCAAAGCACCTTGGTTTGCTTAAAGGTCTAAAAGAAGCTTCACTCATCATAAATGTCTCATAGGGCCAAAATTAGGCTCTTAAGTCTTTCTAATGTTAGTAAATGCATGTATCTGTGTGTGTTTATGTATGTATCTGTGTGTATGTTCCTGCTGAGAAAACACTATAATGGTAGTAAATTTGCTGTCTCAGGCTGGATATTCTTGGGGATTTCAAAAAATTTTCCAGTTTGTGTCCTGTAATTATTATGAAACAATTGAGAAGCCAGTAGTTCCCAATGGTAGGTTTTGTGAGCATTTGACAGCAACCACTTGCATTTTTACCAAGACAAATTAATAAAGAATTCCTGCTGGGGTCTGGAGCTGCCATTGCACTTTGGCAAATATTAAATCACAGAGAAGTTAATGTGCAATAGCCACCTTCACTGTATCAAATGTTTTTTTACATTGCCTTTTTCCTTTATTCAAAAGCATTATTATTTCACTACCTAAGGCATTAAATCACTGTATTAATTCTTTTCTTAATTTGTATATATTTGATATGGTATCTATTTTTAATTATCAGAAGTCTTATTTAATTTTGACTTCATTAAAAATTACATATGGAATTGTATGCACGCTCATCTCTTCTACATTTGAGGAGACGCAATATTCTGTTAGCTGGAAATAGTCAATTAAAATGTTCAGTGCATAAACACAGAAATGTTTTCCCTTATCATAGATAATACAGAAGAAGGATGGTCTTGTGGTTAAAATGTTCAGTGCATAAATACAAAACATTGCTTCTCGACAAATATAATAGAAAAACCTTATGATTAAACAGAGGGAGGTAAACCATCCAAGTTGCATTCCAGACTCTAGTAGAAACTTCTGGTATGACTTGTGGCAAGTTCTGTGCAGAAAATCTTCAGGCAAGGGTGATGCAGGTGCCACAATGAGAAAATGAGTGCTATTTTCTTGATGCAGCAGTATGGCAAATTTTCAGCACTGCTGTGCTGGATTTCTGAGTGTTCATTGCTGTCTCATTGCACTGATGTTACCTCTCTGGTGACTCAGGGGCTTTTGAGAAGGTAGCAGAAAGTTCCTTGTCGATAAATGTTCATATACATTGCTCCACGTTGCTCATTGTGTTTGAATGCTGAGGAAGCTGGGCCTGGTCTTTGTGGCACTTGAAATAAAAAAGAAGCTGTGCCAATAGCAGCTGTCCTAATGGCATCATTCAACACTAATTTTGTATTGCCCTGTACTGTCCACTGCAAAAAGCCTGCTCTCTCCCATTGCTCCCTGAGGAGCCTTTGCCTTCCATGCACCTGTGCACACACCTCTCTGCCAGGTCCCAAGCAAGGTGCCACAAGGTATTTCACCTCCTTCCCATTTTCCCTGGCTGGGCAAGAGGCAGCATGTACCATTCTTGGATCCTGGATGTGTGGGGCAGAAAGCCACGTGGGACAGGTAACATCTGAGCTTGTCTCTCTGGGCCCCTCCTGCTCCTGTGCCCCTGATTTTTAGAGAAGTCATAGGGAAATTAAAATCTTTTTAAGTTATCGGGGGCAGTGCAGAGACAAATAGACAAACAGATGTAGAGCATCCTTTTTTCCAACTTCTGTCCACACACTGAGTTGCATTTACTTGATATGTTGCTTGGAATTAATTGTACAGACCTCCTAAATATGAACACAGGTGCTCTGTCACTCTATGGCTGAATTATCCCTACGATTCAAGTTCATGCTGAGTAAGAACAAATCAAGCAATAAGAGATTAAACAGAGGATTTGGGTGTCCTTCTGTTTCTTAACATTAAAGTTTAAGTGGGGCATAAGAAATGAATTGGTCAAACTTTGGCAACTTTTTCTCACACAGAAGCTACCTTTAGCTTTTTAGAGAATTTTATAATCAAAAAGATACTTCCATGTCAGCTTAGGCACCTCCAAACCCAAACAAGGATTTTGGATAGTAATCTTGGAGTGACACAGCTCAGTTCAGCTTCAGGCACCCAAATCTTTTACTGGACCTAGCGTTAAGTCCTGGTTACTCGCGCTTGGCTCTCCTAGTTGGTATTACAATGTTGTGCCAGGTTTAGTCTTGCCCCAGACTGCAGTTGCCACAGTGTTAGATATCTGCAGCAGATTTCTTCATGGAGAGGGACCTGGCTGAAGATTCATGTGCTGCACATTGTGCAGTTTGGTTTAGGTTAACTTTTTTTTTAAGTACAAGGATTTGAGAATTACTTTTGATAAAAATAAACCTGAACTTCTGTAGAACAAAATTGCATACTTTAACTATTTCTTTTTAGCTTTTTATAGTAATTGGTTACCATCATACAGGGTCTACATCCACATCCAGCATGGCAGCTGACCTGCACAGCGATGCAGGACAAGACCTCAGAAATGCATATGCTGGTGCTTCCCTCACTCACGGTATGACTGCTCTTGCTAGCTGTGAGAGAAATTGTGAAAAAGGACAGTGTATTGGGAAAATAACTACTAGAGCATATTTTGACTTTGCCAGTAAGAATGCCACACTTTATCAAAAACTGCAAACTCCACTGCATTGCAGCTGAGTGAACATCAAACTGTTCCAGGGGAAAACACAGCTATATTAAGATAACTTCAGATTTGTGATCTGCGTAGGAAGGAAAAGTAACTAGAAACAGGGTTCTGTGAGTTTTTCAGAGAAGAGAAAATTGAATAATTTTGATAGAGCCCAAACTGTTCAAGAATTAATATTGAATTCAATGAATGATTTTGCCAAAAGAAAGCTTTTCATTATGCAAATTATTTTTTCAGAACTGCTGAAATAATTCATCTTTTTCATAACAAAATGCTTCAGCTACTCTTATTGGGATAGCATTTGTCATTTCAAAGTTGACCTTAAAAAAAAAAAAAAAAGACAAAAGACTGCAAAACCTAACAACAAGTCAAAATATTGAATTTTAGACCAGATGACATTTCTGGGCAAAACCCAAACCACTCTTTTATTTCCCCAAAGGAAATCTTGTTTGGTATTTTCAAGTTACTTTTTTTCCTTGTGCTTTTTTCCAGTTTCATAAAGCAAAATTAATTTAAGCTTTACTGTGGGCAGTTTTTTTTTTAATATGAAAAAGAGGGATTTTCAGAATTTGTATTGATAGAAAATACATATCTGAATCTGATAGGCAGATTGTCACATTCATTTCTCTGCCTTAAGAATGACCCAAAGCTTTACAACTTGCCAATTTGCAAATGTAAAATCTCCTTATCTCATTTATCCAGGAAAAAACTATCAAGTTTTTTATATTGACCAAGTAGAGGCTGGAAATTAAACACTTGCTTTCTAGATATGTTCATTCTTCTAACCAGTCCCATGATAATAATTAAAATTAAACAAGGAAATACTGTATGGTTACACAGGCAGATGAAGATATGTTTAGCACTTTTTTGTTAACCATCGAATACGCTTTCTAATAAGAAAGCATCAAGTATGCTTTGCAATAAAACCAACTCCTTAGCAATTCTTATAACCCTTTCATGGACTGATAGAAACATTATAAGAGAGAGGTGTTAGAGTCCTCTTTTCCAGAAGAACAGTTTCTCTGCTTTCTACATGCATAGTACTTTACCCACAAAATAATATTTTACCTATATATCTAATATACTTTACCCTTATAAGCTATATCTCATGATTAATCTCTAGATTAATATTATACTTAAATGATATCACCTGAATCATACCAGTAAAGATTAACTCTGAAAACATTTTGAATAAGATACTTGCATTCAGGAATAGCTGAGTGCAAAAACATCTCTGTTAGCTGCATTTCGACAAATACATAAATGCACTCCAAAGTTACTTGGTCTGATTACTGCATTAACAGGAAATGTGACCTTTCTTACATTAAAGAAACCATTATATACTTATTCCTCTCTTATCTCTAAGGTCCAAATAATCTTATATCTGTCACAGATATTTACAAAGATTTAGCTAGTTCTCTCAAAGGTTTTATACTACTACTACTACCTACTTTTAGTTTCATGAACATTACTGCAAGTATCATAGCGTACTCAATGAAGACCATCTTAAGCTGATAAAAGCACAAGAAATTCATTGCTAATACTGGAACTGTCATATCCATCAGCTTGATGAATCTGAACTTCAGATCTAATTCTACCAATATGTTCAGTTGTTTTTCATAGAATCCTATGGATGCCTTCACAGTATTGAAACCTCAGGAAACAACAAAATAATAATAAAGTTCATTCTATTAATTAAGATACAATAAATTCCACATAGTAAATAGTATTTCTCATATGGTATTCAACTACATAAACCAGCAACTAGCTATGCTGGGTGAGGAGACTATTTGAAGCCTGAGTTGGGTAAATAAGCTATTCTTTTCAGAGAGTAACTTTATTTTATGCAATAGCTGGTTTACTGTTCATTTTCTTTTCCTTTTCTCATCAGGACATTTAAGTGTACTTCAAATCACAGCACTATGGAAAAAAATGTGAATTTTGTTTGAAAAACTGGCATTTTTTCCCAAGAAAATCAAAAACTTCCCAGTTTAGAGAGGCTGAAAAAAAGAGTCAAAGGTCCTCTTGTGTTAAAGAGACTGTTATCCTGACACTTTACACAGGCTATCATTCCCTAGAGCATTGGGCTATAGTTTCATATCAAGTTAGAAGCAGTAAATTAAAAATAAAAGAATGAATAAAGCTTAAATAGAAAGGTAATTTTTTTCCCTTAGAGGCATCTGCAGTCAATGTCTTTAATCACTTTTTCCTCTGCGTTCACAATTCCCACCACTGCTACTGAAGGAAAACCGCCAAAACTGAACACAGCTGTTCTTGACACATGCCGTAATCCTGCTTGTAATTGATGGGAGAGGAAGATGGATCCGGAGGTACAAAACATCTTCCTTTCCAAGCCTTCCAACTGTTTGCAACTGCAACCGCTCTGTAATCTTAAAGATAGGCACTAGATCCTCCAACTGAATCTACTTATTTACAAAAAAGGGGTATACTTTCTGTATCTCACAGGCTTACTTGTCTCTTATCAATCAGTGAGAATACTAAGAATTTTTCTGAGAGGCCAAGAGGTTTTATTACTGTCTTCATGTCATTATAGTGGAGTTAATTACCCTTTGTGAGGTTGCCCACTACCTTTATTATGGCCTACATATAACTATTGGCCAATGGCTAACTAGGTTCTCCAGACTCCAGTAAGGGTCATTTATCTGCTTACAACAAACATGAAGTCTCATTCCATCAATGCCTATTATTTTCAAGGAAGAACCTCAAGGATGAACAGAAAAGAAAGTGTTTTACACTAGAGCTTGACAACACAGTATGGAGTAGTAATGGATAAATGTCAAAAATTTGGCACCATTCATTGGTTTAAAGAAATCTTAAAGTTCAGAAGTGAAATCTTAAAATATGCTAGAGTCAGCAACAAACCTTTTAGACTGCAGTGAATTAGGGTCTCATTTCAAGTATAGCCTTGGGAACCTTATGCAAACAATCTCTTTGGCAAGTTGAGGGTAGAAATCTGTGAGAAGATATTTCGGTTTCTCATCTCTTACCTTGCGTATTGTTTTCCAGACAGTGACATACTCCCATAAGGCAGGTCAGGAACAGACACGACACAAAACAAGGCGATGAAGTCTGCTGGACTCGTGCTGGGGAAGCACAAGAGAGTTTGGAAGTGAGGAGCAGGATAGGGGTAAAGAGATGGTTGTTGTATGTGAGAGGAAGAGACAGCCTAAGAGATTCCCAGAGATTGCTGGGTAAGGAATTGTCAATAAGGAAAGTAGCTAAGGAGAAGAGAGAAATGCTGAAGGAACAAAAGGTGTTAAACTACTCTCCTATTCCTTAGCTTTGCAGGGCTGGAGCATCAGAAAAAGATTTATAGATATGAATTAGATTGACTTGCCTTACTGTGCTTATGATGTTTGGATCATCTCAGGCAGTTAATGAATATTTGACTTATGTTAGGGTAGATGGTTAGAAAGCTTCTGTGTTGGCATCTCCTGAACTGAAGAGACCCGTCTGCGTAGCCTGCTTTGATTATTTCCTATTTCTGCCTAGATTAGACTAAGAAAATAGTTTGTGTGCAAGGTCCCATAACACTTCAGTAACAGGTTAGAGAGGAAAAATTGGAAAGGCTTAATTTAATGGTGCCATACAGTAATTAAACAAAGAAACAATGAACTGCACATCAGTGAAAGTTGGTGAAAGTGTGAGAAAATGTGACAAGGTGCTCACTTTCTTGTGTCTGTAAGGGATTTCAAAATAGCACTTAAGCAAGTCATTTAGCCTGTTTGTTACTAGAGATATTGCGTATGTGTAATGTTTTAGGAATCTCTTTAGATTGTAGATGTACCAAACATTGCCGGAATGTTTTAAAAGTCCTCCTCCTCCTCCCCTTCGCTCTCCTCTCCTCCCCTCTCCTCTCCTCATCCTGCCCTCTTCCCTGCCCTTCCCTTCCCTTCCCTTCATTTCCCTTCTTCCTTTCCTTTCCTTGCCTTGCCTTCTCCCTCTCTCTCTTTCTCTCTCTGTTTTCTTTTCCTCTCCCTCAGAAAAAATCAGGTGTAGATTTAAGAAAAAAAGCTAAATGAGCAGCTGAACTGGAGAGACCAATATGAAGGAATTCAACTAAATTCCCTCACAAGGGTGTTTGCTCCAGATCTCATTGAAGTCAACAGAACGATTCCCGCTGACTTCTGTGGGGTTTTGACGAAACAAAGCCAGAGAGAGCTCAGTCGGTGTTCATAGTTTTTTGACTTACAGCCACTCCTCTGAGTCAACTTTTTTCAGAAGAACCCATTTTTTTCTTTTCTCAAACTTGAATTTTGGTTCTGCAGAAACACTCTGCATATATGATTAAAACCATCTCAAACCTTCTTGGGAGTGCTGGATGAGTAGTGCAAAAAGATTTCTTAATCATGTTCCCTGCTTCCTGTGCTTTCTGGCGTGCTCTAACTCCAGACAAGATTCCCCATATTTATGCAAAATATTATCTGGCTTTATTTTTATTAAGGGCATGCTTTATTAATCTTAATAAATCAGTTTGTCGGTTGCTTTCTGACTGCCTCTCAAGTAAAACAGGGATTGACTGTGCGGTAACACTGTTTATGTCATGCCTGAATAGTTTAAGGTGAGGCTTTGAGTAGTTTTATTGCTTTTGTTTATATAGGTAAACCCAATCTGCGCGTTTGAAATGATTGATGAAGTGCAGTCCCACTTGGAGTGTTTGTCATCATTCATGTGCTGAAGTGACATTTCTTTATGTATTTTGGCATAAACATATGCAACTACTGGCAAAGCATTTGACCCTGGAGTCTGACTATTTGTCATTCTAATCTTTTTTTTTTCTCCCCCAAAGTCGGGCAAGTTACTGTATATTCTATCTGCATTTATGCTGCTAATTATTCAGGAGACAGTAAAACAGTCCTGTGGCTGGAATCGCATAAATTGCTGAATGTGCATTCTTCATTGCACAAGTTAGGTACTATGCTGTAATATAAGTAAAGTTGGGATGTGGGTAAATGCAAAAGCGACAGCCATATTGAGCTACAACAGCTTTTCAGTAAAACCTGAAGCCTACACTTTATCAACAGAAGGCAAAACATCATGCATGGAATGTAGCAAATCAAATGTGAGCAGAGATTAAGTAAAATATATTAAAAATAACAGTTCTGGAATATAATTTTCCAATAACATAGTTACAATGAAAAGCAAGTAACCAATAATTCACATGATGTGGACAGAGATAAATGGATGATGCCTTAACCTCCAGGCTCAGGGTTCAGACTCCGTGTTGTCTTGTTCGAAAACAGCTGATTATTTATTGGGGAAAATGTCAGAAAAAAAATTAAACTGTAAAGTAATTTTCCCTGGAAAGCAATCATATGTCATTTTAAAAATATATCAACTTTTTTTATCCAAGGGTCATAAAAAGTGATATCTCCTTAAAACTTATTGTCTAAATAGCAGTTCTGTACATTGCAAATATATCTACAATAAATCAGACAAATACAGATATTTGGCCATATAAAACAAATGATGAATGTGATTGACAGAAAATCAGTCCCAATCCTTAGATCAAAGGATGCGTGTCCTGAAATGACATATTTAACTGGTATTCATTATATATTTGGATAATATTTTCTAAATTTGAACATCTCTGTCTGTACTTTGGTATTTTAGTAAAATGCCAGTTGCAGAAGCATTGACCTGCTCAGGATTGGGTTTCCCAAGTGGAAAATGGCATGGAGCTCTCTTTCTTCCACCTTCTTTACTTTAATCTTGGGTCTTTACTAGACAGACTGCTGCCAGTCTTCTTCCCAGGCCTTTGAACGACGATGTCAGCGTGGATCCTAACATGCCTTCTTTACCTTGTGCTCCAACCTGCTCCCTGCCAACTTCTTAAAGTCCAGGCATTAAGATTCTCTTTAGGTGTTCAGTGCTGTGTCATATAAAATTTTCATTTTCTGTCAGTTCTACATACTGTGATATTGAATAAAGTCTGGCAAAACTCCTGTTGAGTGATTAGGGCCAGATTCCCTTTACTTTCCTCTTGCAGTTTAGGGATAACGTGGATTTCTTTCTCCCATATGTCTCTATTGAAAACCTACCGAAGAGTTGGTACTTAAAAGGTAGGAAGCTGTGTGTGTATTTTAGGGGCAACTAGGAGTCTTTGAGATAGGCGAGAATCAGTGTTTCAGACAACAAGGCTAGGATGAGGTTTCCTGACAATAGGAAACTGCTCTTAATACCGGCACAAGCCTAACCTGCCCAGACTATTGCGTTTTTTCTATATTTTTCAGTAGAAATTTATGTGGTTAGTCCCAGATTATTAGATGCTGCGGGGGGGTGGGGTGGTTTAGCACACACACTATGAGAAATTTTGCTTAAACAAATCTAAGTTGATTTTGAGAAACGCTTGCACTAACTTGATATGAAATTATTCTTTCTAAAGGTCATATAAGTATGAATTCTACAAGTTTTGCCTAAAACCTCTAACCATTTATATGCAGAGAATCATCACACAAATTCTTTGGAAATATAGTGTATTGGTAAAAGCTTAGGTCTTGGTTTTTGAACATTCACCTAGAAGGACAGATGGCTATTTCCTCAGTTTCTCTTTCTCAGCTCGTTACTTGTGATGCATCATGCTTATGAAAGTACAAAAGTTTTGTACTTTCTAAGAATCTTCTTTCAGTTTTTTAACACCAGGTTTTGCTAGCTGGATCATCTGTGAAGAACTGGCTATAAATCAGTAGCATATCAACACTTTCTAAAACTACCTTTAAGTGCTCAATAACCACTACATTTTAAGTTTAGGTCACCTTTTAAATTCCAGCTGTTTATGATACACACTATGTTTTGATCAAAACCTTAATACTAATGAAGAGAAATTTCAGCTTCTGGTAGCTGGATATGATTGTATCTCTTCCTGAGAATCTTCCTGACTGTTTTCTGGACTCTTCCTGAGGCTTTAATTTACCATTCATTGGAAAGATTTGCTATCTGACTGTCTGTGATGTTCAGCAACGGGGATGCAATCCTTTGAAGTTTCTTTTTAAAAAATAAGTAGAAGGAGGTGGGTTTTTTTTTTTTGGCCTGATCTACCTGTAGTTATTATCAGGACATTCTTCATTTTGACCAAAAAACCCAGCTACTGTATTAATGTCATTGATGGTTCTCTTCTTAATCCCTTTCCGTTTTCTTATTTGCAATAGTTTGTAGCGAAATTCTGAATTTACTCTGTGGAAGAGTATGTGAAGTATCAGTTTTGCCCTTTTTGTGCTCAAGCATAAAACAGGATTGGGCTACATGCAATTTTTGTAGTCTTATAACTGCATTCATTTAGAAACAGATATGCTTAAATGAGTACAACCCACTATCTAGATGAAATTATACAATAAATATTCTTTTCTTGGTACAGCTTAATCAACATGAGTTCATTACCCTACTGAATCTTCCAAATACCTGTATTTCATTTTGGTAATTTTTTTTTTCCTTTGCTACATTATATCATATATTTCCTTTCATTTTTTCCAACATTTGTTATAATCATTCAAATAAATTTATATTTTGAAATTTAATGATTTTGTAACAACAGTAACTGCTTTGCTGTATTGATCAGCTTCCTCCATGTGCCATTCAATTACAACCAGAAGCAATCAAAGTGGGATTCAGTTCAAGATTAAAACATCTAATTTTAGATACTACATGTGTGCTAGATACCTAAGCTCCCATTTCAGTCAAGGGAAAGATAGAGAATAGACTCAATGGAGCCCACAGTGCCATTAGATTCAGCCTGCAAGTCAACACCTAAGGAGGGACTCTGGTCTGAATGTCGCTGTCTAGTGCCTTTCGAAATGCTCTGGGGTCAGAGAACATCTGCAGCCTTCTGTAGCTGGAGGTGAAACAGCATACCCCACAGGGCATGAAATGATCTGTGATGTCTGTGCTTGTGCAGCTGAGTCCATATCCTAGAGGCTGGTCAACTCAATAGTTGCTGAAGAGTCCTCTAGTTTCCAGTGACAGCACTGATTAAGGCCCACATATAAACATCTCAAGTTACTCAAGATGTGCTAGAGTATCCTGACAGTCTCCAGCTGCAAGGGAGCTGGGCACAGATCTACCACGTGGTTAGTGGTATATCTGCCACTCCTGATTCAAAGTCTCCTATACCACAAAACATCTCAAATAGCGCTAGGGATCGATGTGCATGCAACTGAACTAAGCCCTAGATCTCTACTGAGTACGAAATTCAGTTTACTAGCGCACATGTAGCTAGAGATACATACAGTCACCTACACTTAACATACTAGGGCTTAACTCAGTTGCCATAATATGAGTATTTTGTGTCTTTTGAGATCACAGAATCACAGAATGGTTGAGGCTGGAAGGGACCTCTGGAGATCATCTAGTCCAACCCCCCTGCTCAAGCAGGGACCTCTAGAGCATATTTCCCAGGATTGTGTCCAGGAGAGTATTGAATATCTCCAGGGAAGGAGACTCCACTACCTCTCTGGGCAACCTGTTCCAATGCTCTGTCACCCTCACAGTGAAGAAGTTTTTCCTCATGTTCAGATGGAACTGCCTGTGCTTCAGTTTGTGCCTGTTGCTTCTTGTCCTGTCACTGGGCACCACGAAGAAGAGTCTGGCCCCATCCTCTTGACACCCTCCCTTCAGATACTTTTACAGTTTGATCAGATCCCCCCAAGCCTTCTCTTCCCCGAGCTGAACAGACCCAGCTCTCTCAGCCTTTCTTCAGAGGAGAGATGCTCCAGTCCCCTCATCATCTTTGTAGCCCTCCGCTGGACTCTCTCCAGGAGTGCCATGTCTCTCTTGTACTGGGGAGCCCAGAACTGGACACAGTACTCCAGGTGAGGCCTCACCAGGGCTGAGGAGAGGGGCAGGATCACCTCCCTCCACCTGCTGACAACACTCTCCCTCATGCACCCCAGGAGACCATTGGCCTTCTTGGCCACAAGGGCACACTGCTGCCTCATGCTTAACTTGTTGTCCCCCAGCACTCCCAGGTCCTTCTCGGCAGAGCTACTTTCCAGCAGGTCAACCCCCAGCCTGTACTGGTGCATGGGATTATTCCTGCCTAGGTGCAGGACCCTGCACTTGCCTTGGTTGAACTGCAGGAGGTTCCTCTCCGCCCAGCTCTCCAGCCTGTCCAGGTCCCTCTGAATGGCAGCACAGTCTTCTGGTGTGTTAGCCTCTCCCCCCAGTTTAGGATCATCAGCAAACTTGCTGAGGGTGCACTCTGTCCCTTCCTCCAGGTCCCTGATGAATACACTGAACAAGACTGGACCCAGGAATGACCCCTGGGGGACACCACTAGCCACAGGCCTCCAACTTGACTCTGCGCCATTCACCACAACCCTCTGAGCTCGGCCATCCAGCCAGTTCTCAAGCCACCTCACCCTCCACTCATCTAGCCCACACTTCCTGAGCTTACCTAGGAGGATGTGATGGGAGACAGTGTCCAAAGCCTTGCTGAAGTCCAGAAAGACAACATCCACTGCTCTGCCCTCATCTACCCAGCCAGTCATTCTGTCATAGAAGGCTATCAGATTGGTCAAGCATGATTGCCCTTTGGTGAATCCATGCTGACTACTCCTGATCACCTTCTTATCCTCCAGATGCTTAGTGAGGACCTCCAGGAGGAGCTGTTCCATCACCTTGCCAGGGATGGAGGTGAGGCTGACAGGCCTGTAGTTTCCTGGCTCCTCCTTCTTGCCCTTTTGGAAGACTGGCGTGACATTGGCTTTCTTCCAGTCCTCAGGCACTTCTCCTGATCTCCAGGACCTTTCAAAGATGATGGAGAGGGGCCTAGCGATAACATCCGCCAGCTCCCTCAGCACTCGTGGGTGCATCCCATCGGGGCCCATGGATTTATGGATGTCAAGTTTGGACTAAAGATCTCTAACCTGATCCTCCTCCACCAAGGGAGAGTCTTCCTTTCTCCAGCCTTCCTCTCCTGTCCCCAAGGTCTGGAATTCCTGCGGACTGGCCTTAGCAGTGAAGACTGAAACAAAGGCAGCATTCAATAACTCTGCCTTCTCTGTATCCTTCGTCACCAGGGCACCCGCCCCATTCAGCAGTGGGCCCACGTTTTCCCTAGTCTTCCTTTTGTTATTGATGTATTTGAAGAAGCCCTTCTTGTTGTCCTTGACATCCCTTGCCAGATTTAATTCCAACTGGGCCTGAGCCTTCCTTGTTGCATCCCTGCACACTCTGGCAACGTCCCTGTATTCCTCCCAAGTGGCCTGTCCCCTTTTCCACATTCTGTACACTTCCTTCTTCTGTTGGAGTTTTGCCCAGAGTTCCTTGCTCATCCAGGCAGGTCTCCTGCCCACTTTGCTCGACCTCTTCCTCAGAGGGATGCACCATTCTTGAGCCTGGAGGAAGTGATGCTTGAATAGTAACCAGCTTTCTTGGACCCCTCTTCCTTCTAGGGCCCTACCCCATGAGATTCCCCTAAGTAGGTCCCTGAAGAGGCCAAAGTCAGCTCTCCTGAAGTCCAGCGTTGCAATCCTACCCATTGCCCTGCTCCCTCCTCGTAGGATCCTGAACTCCACCCTCTCACGGTCACTGCAACCAAGGCTGCCCCCAACCTTCACCTCTCCAACTAGACCTTCTTTGTTCGTTAGTACAAGGTCTAGCATTGCACCTCTCCTCGTTGGCGTCTCCACCACCTGGGTCAAGAAATCATCATCAATGCTTTGCAGGAACCTCTTTGACTGTTTGTGCCTAGCTGTGCTGTCTTGCCAACAGATGTCAGGGTGGTTGAAGTCTCCCATGAGAACCAGGGCCTGTGATCGTGAGGCTACTTCCAGCTGTCTGTAGAAGGCCTCATCGATGACTTCCTCCTGGTCAGGTGGCCTGTAGTAGACCCCCACAACAGTGTCACCCATGTTACCCTGCCCTTTAATCCTTACCCATAGGCTCTCAACTTGCTCTTCATCCACCCCGAGGCAGAGCTCCATACATTCTAGCTGCTCCCTCACATAAAGGGCAACTCCACCACCTCGCCTTCCTGGCCTGTCTTTCCTAAAAAGCACATAGCCATCCATGACAGCATCCCAGGCATGTGAACTATCCCACCATGTCTCTGTCACTGCAATGAGATCATGGTCCTGCGACCGCACACAGATCTCCAGCTCTTCCTGCTTATTCCCCATGCTGCGTGCATTGGTATACAGGCATTTCAGAGAGCCAGTCAAGCATGCAAGCTTCCCAGGAGAGGTGCAAGAGGATCCTCCATAGCCATGTTGCATGCTGTCTCCCCTGGCTGCATGCACCCGCTGGAGGCATCCTGACTTGAGCGGTGTTTTACTGACTCCCCTGCCACTATACCACTCCCCTTCCCCCATCTTGCCTAGTTTAAAGCCCTCCTTACCAGGCTGGCCAATCTGTTGGCAAAGACACACGTGCCCCGCTTGGTAAGGTGGATCCCATCACTCCCCATCAGCTGTTGATCTTCAAACAGGGTCCCATGGTCATAGAAACCAAAGCCCTGTTGCCAACACCAGCGGCGCAGCCAGCTGTTAACTTGGCAAACTCGTCTACTTCTCCTCCTGTCCTTTCCCCTCACAGGCAAGACTGAGGAGAAAACGACCTGGGCTCCCAGACCCTTCACCACCATTCCCAGAGCTCTGAAGTCCTGTTTGATGGTTTCCAGTTTGCCTTCCGTGTCATTAGCACCCACATGGAAGATCAGCAGAGGGTAGTAGTCCGACGCGTGGACAAGCCTTGGCAGTCTTTCCACGACATCTCTTATTCGAGCCCCTGGCAGGCAGCAAACCTCTCTGGACAAGAGGTCAGGTCGGCAGATAGGTGCCTCTGTCCCCTGCAGCAGGGAGTCACCCACAACAATCACTCGCCGCTTCTTCCGGGGGTTCCTGCACGGCACAGGGTCTGCCAGGCCAGTTGCCTCCCTTGGAGCCATGCCCAGCCTCTCCTCGGCTTGGAGGGCGCTAAACTTGTTCTTCAAGGGTAAGTCTTGAGGAGGAGCAAGAGCCTTTCTCCTTCTACGAGAGCTCACCAGCTTCCAGCCCTCTTCAACAGCGTTATGATACACCTTTACACACGGTGCTGAGCCCTCTGACAACTCCGCTGCAGTGGGGGCAGGGGACTCTCAGAGTTGAACAGTCTCCGAGAACGCCCTGTCAATCTCCCGCTCATCCTCTCGGATGCTACGCAGCCTACTAACCTCCTCCCGTAACCCCTTGATCTGGTGACGCAACTGGTCAACCACAGCACACCTCACACAGGAGAGCTGACTGTCAGCCCAGGCCCCACAGAGAGGCCCCAGGCACTCCCTGCAGCCTGACACCTGCAGAGCTGCATCTGCTGTCTGAGGGTCTGTCTGGGTTGAGGCCTCAGCACCTCCAGCAGCCACTGGGGAATGTGCATCATCACCATGCCCCAGGGAAGGACACACCACTGTGCAAAATGGAGAGGTGCCTTCTTTGCCTTCTGGTGCCCTTCTGTGCAAACTGCTGCATCTGTTCACTGTGCTCTGGGCCTGGCTCTTATATAGGCCTCTGCCTAGCAGTGACTCACAAGGGGGCTTGAGCCACCCAATCAGGAGCCACCTGAAACAAAAGCCCCAACTCCCTCTGACCAGGGCAGCCCAGAGAGCTCGTTAGCAGCAGCCCCACCTAGCTAGAACTTCCCAGGAGAAGTTAAGTCAAGGTCCCCTGCAGGAGTCCTTGCCCAGCTCTCCCTTCCTGCTAGCAGCAAGCACCGTCTAGTTCCTCGGGGGTCCCCAGAAAGTCTCCACAACTTCCAACAAGGCCCACAAAAGGCCCAGGCAGAGCCCAGACACTGCTGCGCAAACTACTGCGTCTGTTCGCTGCCTCTGTTGGCTGCGCTCTGTTGGATACCATTGGCCTTCTTGGCCATGGGGGCACATTGCTGGCTCATGCTTAACTTGTCCACCAGGACACCTAGGTCCTCCTCCTCAGAGCTGCTTTCCAGCAGGTCAGCCCCCAGCTTGTACTGGTGTTGCCCCAAAAGAAGGGTTCTTTTTACCCAGTGTGCAATGAGCCGAAAAGCACAGTGTCGAGATCATTTGTTTAATTCATATCTGCGCAGAGATGGGTGCTAGGTGGTAATTCCACAAAGCTAGCGCACCCTCGTTACTACACAGCCGACACTTCATACAGTTTTAGCAACAGTTATCAGTACATTTTACAACTACCTTAAGTCATCCTCGTTCCCATTGGTTCCTGCTAGGTCTCATCTTTGTTTAAAGTCACGGGATCTTCTTTTTCTACTAGGCATGCCCTATGGGGAAGGGGCTTTGGTGGGTGGGCTTTTTTACTATGCTAATTGGGATAGTTCACCCCTAGTTCAAGTAGTTCTCTTTGCTTTATCAGCTGTTTTTGTTCTCGGGCTTATTTTGGAACTCCCTTCTCTGGCTGACTTTTGGTGTCATCTTGTTCCTTCCTCCAGGGCTATGTTTTGTTAACTATCTATGAAAGACTGAGTAATGCCCTATTCTCCTTTTTCCGCACACCTCCAACACTGGCGCATGGCGCCAGGTTCAGGACCCTGCACTTCCCCAGCTGCAGGACCCTGCACTTCCCTTTACTGAACTTCATGAGGTTCCTCTCTGCCTACTTCTCCAGCCTGTCCAGGTCCCTCTGAATGGCAGCAACCATCCAGGTGTTGACCGCAGATGCTTACACAGCACAGCATGGCAGAGCCACGGCTGCGGGTACTGATGGGGGGAGGGGGCATCTGCAGAGTGCCGCCGGGGCTCCGGTTGCCCCTCAGCCGCGCAGCTGGACCCAAGCACTGGGCGGGCTGCGGCCACCAGCAGGCACAGAGCTCCGCGGCCGCCCTTTCCGCTGCGGGACGCGGGAAGTGCTGTGCCGGGAGCGAAGATCATTGTGTCTTCCATCTCCCACACGGCCTTCAGATGCTGTTACGGAAAGTTGCAGATATATCTTCATACTGGTCAGCCCCATGTAGATGCGTTGGATTCCATTGGATATGTAAAAATGGTACTAGACATTTGTATTTGTATTTAGTCTTGAATGAAGCTCCACGCTCATATGAGGAAAAATAAAACCATAAAAAACCCCAAAACCTAAGGTAAGTTACATAACTTTGTTATATGTTTTGAATTCATATTACGCCTTGAATTCAGGTAATTCTATGTAATATATGGAGTAGTAATAATACATACCTGATATATGGAACATAACATATTGTATTAGTACCAATACCTGTTCACATCACTTCTGCATAAAACCATATTATTTAATGTACTGCTTTTTGATATTTCTGAGATGTTTCTGGAAACAAGGAAACCTAAGTATTTTAGAGCTCTATCCATTTTCCACGCTCCGCAGCTAATAACAATCAATGGTCATCTGCATTTCCCTTCCCTTCCCCTCTTCTCTTTTAGATAGCTTTATACAGAATTTCCTATTACACTTGTCGAGGACTTTGATTTCGTTATAGTTTCTCTATTAAAATTTTACAATATTTCACTCACAGTGTTAAGTAGAATTTATTTATTTCCAGCATTTTTCTAGTACCAAAAACCCAGACAAAGGTTACCATCATGTTCACACAAATACTTTTATTCACCTGCTTCCACTCAAAATAACCCTGGCATTAAAGGGGAGAAAAAATGAAAAATGGTTTGGATTTTTTCATGGAGAATACTTGCCCTTTCAATGGCAATACATTTCTTTGTTATAGGAAATGACATATACTTGGAAAAATCTCTGAGAAATGTTTCTCATTATCAAATCTGTGTATGCAGTAAATGTATCATGGCACTGCTAAAACCCATGATACAAACTAACCAGTTCTGTAAAGGAAGATTAGCAAACAATATGCTCTCTTTGGCTGCAGGTGCACTGTTGTTTTACTTTTGACTTTTTTCTGGAATAGACTTTATATAATGATGCATCAAAATATTTGTGAGTTGAGGAGGAAAGAGAGGATTACTTGCTGGGTTTGTTTCTCTTTCTGTTTGGCTTTTTTCTCAAGTTTCCCTCCTTCTGGGATGTCACTATTTTAGAATATGTGATAATATGTTGCATTAGATATGCAACAAGTCATGTGTAAAGCAAATACAGTACCACTTAAAGTGAATGTCTCTCTTGATAAAAGAATGTATTCCAATTACATTAATCCATTAATGGTTCATTTCCTCAGATAATTGGCTACTTACGTGCATCTTTATTTGCATCCACTAAATGCACAGTCTAGAGTTACCAGTATCTATGTTAAGGCTAATGATTTCATCCTAGGTTAACACTTCCCGGCTAGGACCACTTTAAAACATAACTTCAATGAATAGATTCATACAAAAATAAATTTTGCTTATTGGCTTATTTTCTTGTTACAGTACATAGTCTAACTCTACAAGTTGGGAATTTACCTACTAAGACTAGTAGGTAAAGAAAAGGCAGTATGCCATGTAGTTACTGCATTAAAAACACAACTTTAAATTTTAATTTATCATTCATTTTGTTTGCTGGCGAATAAATATTAAAACTAATAAAAATCACTGTTTTGCCATTTAGATATTGAATGTTGTACGTGTTATTAGGGAAAGTTGCCATGTTTTTTGGCATATACTGGCTTGATTTCTTTTTGAGAAAAAATCTCTCTAGCTCACTGTTTCATAAATATATGGTCTGGTTTATTAGAAATAAGCTCCAGGTCTCACCTTTCTGAAACTGTGAGGAAGTCTGAGCTCAGTTTCTGAGTTCTGAGTTATTTATACTGGTTTTATTTCTGGTTTTCAAAATCTGGTTCATGTGTGTCTGTCAGGTCCTGATAGGTGAACTGGTAAGTGTTGATTGAAAAATCCCTTGTCAGATGCTTAATTCTGCAAAAACATGAATAAATAAAAGAAGAAAATTTTACTTCAATTATCTTGCAATGCAAGAAGCCCCAGATTTCCTCCCTCTCTCTATTCCCCTTTTTCTCCATCTTATTTACATCTTATCAAGTGTTTCTTGTAAAGTTTATTTTTCACACTTTTGCCAGAGCTGTTAACTGTTCTAAATTTTGATCAGGTCTCCCAAAATGTTGGCAAAGTCCTCCTGAAGGATAAGGTTACCTCCTCTATGAGTTCAGATTCAATGGCTGCTTCTTGTTTCAGGCATTGACTCACTTCCAAAGAATGAAAGGGCTACTAAATCACACTTTCTGTTGTCAAAGAAAAGAGATGCAACATTTGATCTCAGAATTTCTGTACGCCCAGAAAAATGGCATGGCCTATGACAATTGCATTTCTCTTACTCAATTGATGTTTTTCTTGCACAGTTACAGGAACCTAATAACCATACCAAGCTTCTCCTGAAGCGTGACAGAATGTGTCAGTGTCCAAAATTCCAGGGAGGCTATCCTCCATCTTCTAAAATCATGACAAAATGATTAGGGTACATTTCTCTTTTCTTATATTGAGATATGCACTGTGGGCTGAACCTGGTGTTGAACCTTCTTTGTTAAAACTGAAAAGTGAAATTTGTCATGAAAAAGCATGTTTTCTGCAGACTGCTTTAATATTTGGGTCTTGTTCATTTGTTTGTTTACAAAATGCAAATGACCTAAACCACAGAGTATTTCAGCCCTTACTGATTTTCAGACAAGAAATATGAGAGCTGCGACTCATATTATGGATGCCATCATATCAGATAATCACAGTCACCTCCTCCGACTTTAGAAAGCCATGGAACGCCAGAGCTCTAGCGTATAGCAGCCTCTTGTATGAGTTCAGATTCAATGGCTGCTTCTTGTTTCAGGTATTGACTCACTTCTGAAGAATGAAAGGGCTACTAAGTCACACTTTCTGCTGTCAGACAAAGAAAAGAGATGCAACATTTGATCTCAAAATTTCTGTATGCCCAGAAAAATGGCACAGCTGATGACAATTGCATCTCTCTTCGTCAGTATATAATGTTTTTCTTGCACAGTCACATGAACCTAATAACCATATCAATCAAGGTTCTTGAAAGTAAAGCAATATATTCCACTGAAGTGTATGATGAGATGCTGAGGTTAAGAATGTGTTTGAATTTCTGGATGGATAACAAGGTTGTTTTTTTGTTTCAAAGTTAACTGGAATATGAAGAAGCTGAGAAATGCTAAGCGAAGTGTACTTATAGAAGGAGCTAAAGTTTACAAACATCAGGAAAAATTGCTTACATTGAAGACCTTATGTTTCAAGTGCTTTTCAGCTCCTGGATTTAAACATACATAGATAAATCAGATTTGTAACAAGGATAGAGTGAGTACAGCAACATCAAATACTGAAAATGGAGCAGTGGCAAGAACATGGTGTAGTTTCAGTAAATTCACTCACCCTGAAGCTAGGGAGGTAGCTCTGATATGTCCGTCCCTCAGAACTGGGAAAAGCCCTGCACTCTCAGAAGAGAAGAGCCTAGAAGGTAGGACAGGTAGGACTACAAGGGGAGAATGCCAAACTGAAAGCCAGCTTCTGGCTTCTTAGGGGTTTACAATGGCTCTGATGATAACAAAGAAGTTTCATGAAAAATTATATTAAATACAGCCTTTGTCCCTGAATTCTCCCAACAAATCCTGTAACTGCTTGAGACATTGCTATTTGATACCTCTGATTTTCCCCTCATTGCTAGCCTGGAAGTATCCTTTGTTCTTCTGGATTTTCAGCCTGTCTAATGACTTTGCTCTTGCCATTCAAATTTCCCGAATAGAAGGGCTCACTCCACCTCCATGTCCTACTGAACTGTTTTAAAAGAACAAACAGTCTGTCTCCACTTTCTTCAGGGTGAGGCTTCACAAGAATGTCAATCAGTTTGAGATATAAAAATAGGACCATTCAGGGTTTAGTCTCCAAATGGTCAAACCAACAGCTTGCCTAAGCATTAAATTCTAATAACTCATTGCTTAATTTTTTTGTAGCTCACATTGCCTCAATCCCATTTACAGTGATTCTCAAAAATATCTCCTTAAGAACAGGTGTTCCTTCAATACAAAACTGTAGAAGGAAGAGGATCACATTAGTTTCATGGTTTTGCAGAGTACAGTAGGAACTGAAAGTTGCTTGCCTTCACTATATTGTGCTCATTTTTGTGTTACTGCATAAATAACTGCTATTGATATGATGACAGGAAGTGTAGAAGATAAGACTGTAGAAATTCACCACTTATTGCTCTTTCTGGAACGTAAGGTAAGAAACAGCGCAGAGGTGATTTTCAGGCTTCGTTACCCCAAGGGTGAATGGAAAATACTGACAACAGCCAAAGTGTAGAACATGAGATCCTGAAAGCAGCTTTGCATTAACTTCCACAAGTAAAAAAGAAACAAAAACCAGTGTCTAATTTGGAAGATGCGCATCTGGAGAAGACTGGGACTCTGAAGAACAAGTTTCAGTTAGTTATATAGAGCAGAGCAACTGCAACAGAAAAGTGCCTAAGATTGTGCCACCCGTTCTGTTGTGAGATGTGAGCACCACGTCCCTGACTTTTCAAACCAACATGTATTCAGACCGTTCCACAGCTCGTTCCTGGGGTAAGCCACTGGGTTCCCTTTCTGTGGAAACCGGGGTTTTGTCTAGATTTCAAAACAACATGGAGTTAAGGCAGAAGTGGAGCAAACATAGACAGATGTGGGCAGAGAGAAGTGCTTCTGGCTGCTGCAGTATAGGTAAGGACTGAAATAATATCTAGGGAACTGTTATCTAGAAAAGAAGTGCAATACGACTAGGTCAGTAAGCCAAAGTAGGTGACAGTGAGATCCTTACTCTTGTTGTATGCATTTCAGGAGTTTTGCTTCATACTTCATTTAATCTTGTCCTCTGGACTGAACATCAAAACCCTGCATATACTTCAAAGCTGTCCAGAAGATCACCACTGGTGCTTCTGTTAGTGGTTGGATCACATTTAGTGCATACCTGAACTCCTCAAAAGGAATCCCATTCATGCATCAAAACGACTCTGAAACAAAACAATATTCAGTTTTATTTCAAAACTACTCCACTACTCCACAAAACTAGTACTGCTCCAGACTAAAACAGTAATGTAGACACAACCCACACAACTTCTATGGAAAGATGAATATTTGAAGATGTTAGTGTGAATCTTGAATTAAACATTAGAACTGAAAACTGTTCAAAACTTCCTGTATTTCAAAGTATACATATGGAGATAGAATATATTTTTGAACTACAAAAAAGGGACAAAATGCTTCAGCACATTGCATATAAAGTGTTTGCTGGTGACTAATAAAAAACATGGCAAGAGTCAAAAAAAAAAGAAAATTTTTCTATGTTATCATCTAACTCAGATGGGTAAGAGACTACTATGTTTCCAAAGGGTTTTTTTTCCATCCTATGACCAGCATTAAGAGAGCACTGACTGTTCACAACTTCTCTGTAAGGTTTGGTTAAGGTTTTTGTGTTCAAAACCTGTGACATCAGCTTCACTTTCAAAATTCATTCAAAAGTTCAAATATGTGCCTGGAACTTAAGAAATCCTTCCATTCCAAACCACACACTACTTTCTCTTTCTCCCCCATTTTTGTTTCTCCTCCAGTAGTCCTAATCTTACAGTACATCTCATAATATTTTTTGACAGATTGTCTAGATTGATTACCTTATCAAGTCTTCAAGAAATGGGCAGATTACCTTTTGTCCCTAATCCTTTTTAGTAAGTCTGACACTTCTCTCTCTCCAGATCCTTCTTCTTCTCCCTGACCACGTATCTTCATGTTGGGATTTTCTTCTTAGTATATCGATAATTACTCCTCTGGTCTCACTGTAGTTCCTTTCAGCCTTTGAAGCGGCCTAGGATATAACATGGTGTGCTAAAATTACCTTTTCATCGGAGAATAGAGAGAAATGTTGTCTAAACTTTTCAAACCAGTAAAATTAACCTGATCTAAAACAAACTTTAATGTTGTTCAAAGTGCTTAGAGAATAGAAGGCAAACAGACTGATCCTTTCCAGACTCAGCAAAGTCCATTAAAGTCCCTGGCTGCATTCAAAAAACTGCTTGAAAGCTCTGTTCAGAACTTGAACTGGAAACAAAATAAACTTTTTAAACTTCTGAACAGAAGTTCAAGGCAGAGAAGGGGAGGAAGCTGGGATTTTTTCCCCGTAATGGAAACAAAGATCTTAGTGAACTTCTGTTGTATAACTGGGAAAGAAAAATCTGTCTGTCTTCTATCCTTTATCTGCTCTGAAGAAATTGATGGGTTTTTCAAAGTGAAATCGCTTTATAGAGAAGAATCACAACTTCTTGCAATGTGCTAATAACTTTCATTGGCTTTTTACAGTGAAAATTGAAATTTTCTCTGTTTTGTCTAGTCCCTAACCATTTTAAGACAGCTTCCTTCTTGGCAGTTGCATAAAGTTGAATTTAGTCTCTTTTAAGGTTATCTGCTGCATTTCTTACATGCAAAGAACGCAAGTTCACTATCACTGCTATTAAAACAAACCTAGTCAATCCATAAAAGCATTGTCAAAGAGTCGTCATTAAACATAGCTGTTATTTTTACTTAAAGGCCACCAAACGGCCCCTTAATCATGTCAGCCTTTTGAGTTCACGAGTGCTGACACGACTGTAGTGTGTGTTAAGATACTACTGACTCAGTTTTTTAATAGAACATATAGATGTAGGTTATGCAGCCTCTGCTGAATAACAGCATAAAATGGTATATTTTGCTTTTCCATTTATAGAGTGGTGTCTAAACAGGACACTTGAGAATCAGAGTTTGTTTTGCACTCAGTAACCTTCTTCAGAAGCCTAATAAGTTTTGCAAAGCATTGCAGGTTCTTCCTACTGATCTCTTTCCACCTACTGCATTTTTATTTCTTTAGCAGATGCTGAGAGCTGGTGCTCACTCTTGTGCCACCTTGTACTAGAAACAGAATAAACACATAATAAGATTCTAAAATTTAAGAATCAAAATCTTTATCCTGACACTTAACTATTTCATAGTTTTCTGAAATAAAGTCAGATATTCTCCTCACTTAGGTTTGCATATCTCCTTTGGATGTTTAATAAGAAGCAAA
Organism: Struthio camelus; assembly: GCF_040807025.1. NCBI lineage: Eukaryota > Metazoa > Chordata > Aves > Struthioniformes > Struthionidae > Struthio > Struthio camelus. The sequence continues at coordinate 54,132,279 of NC_090944.1, forward strand.
GGGAACATAGTATTTATTTCCCACACATTTAATGCAAACTGAATTAAGTCCTAACAAAACAAACATGGGGATTATAAAGACAAGCATTAATTTCCTGAAAACTTCTACTAGAGTTGCAGAAAAAGAACAGCATAGGAAAAAATAAAGCTCTTTATGTGATTTTGTGTGGCCCTAGCATTCTTACGTGGGCTTCCACATCTACACATTAGCTTTATGTAATTTTATTTTTAGATGCTGTTGTTTATTTGGAGACCAAAATATTTCATTTAACACAAAATTCAAAAGATGCAGCCTTCAAACCCAATACTATAATATTCAGGCAATTCAGAAAATCACCTGTTTGCAATTCTGCATTGGCAAAGAAATCCAACCCCTTTCTCCACACCTTTCGGAAGATCTGAACGTAGCTTAAGCAGTACCCTATAGGGTACGAAATCAGTTTCAAGTACAGCACTATCACAGTTTCCTTTGGGAATATAATCAAACAACTAAACTACTTAAAAGATAGACTTCCGTGTTGTCCAGAGACGGTGTGCAGTCCTCATTCTTGTAAGTTTTCAAGACCCACCAAGACACAACCCTGAGCAAGCTGATCTGGTCTCAGAGCTGACCCTGCTTGAGCATATATTCTTCTGTCTTTGCTTCTGATGATCTGAATTCCTTATGTTTTTCATTTTCTAAATAATTCTACTTTATTAAAAAAAAAGCATGAAATTTGCACATCTTTCTAGTTCTTCCACAGCCATAGAGGAATAATACAGGGTCATTGCACATTCATTTAAAATGAGATGAACACCTTAGAGCACTCAGTTTGCCAAAGCCCCACATGTGGTGGGGATGGACTCTCTTCCTGCTTGCTATCCCCATCCAAACCAGAACACCAAACCACTAGCCCTCATTTTCCTGACAGTGTTTCTTTATGCTTTCTGTAAAAACTCTACCTTCTTTCATCCTTCCTGTAGTTCCAGCTAACTAACTCTGTGCTCCCAACTTCAGCCCTCCTTGGTGCTGCTCTGCTCTCTTGGTCCAAGGTGCAGATCCCCTCCTGGATTAGTGCAGCAGGTGCTCTGAGCAAAGCCAGGAGGGGAGAAAGGAAAACCCTGCCCCCAGACCAGCAAGTTACCATTAATCACCCGCTTTGGGAACACTGCAGTGTTTCACACTCCACAGTTTGGGAATATTTCCTCTAAACATTTTGAAATGTTTTTAATTAAAATTCGTTTTTATACCTGTGACTGTAATCCTTAGTAAGTACCTTGTTCTACATACATACTTATTTTTATTTATATATTCTGTTGCATAATAGCAATAAGACACTAGTACAGTGCATTTCTGAAGGATAACTATTTTTTAAGTTACGTCTTTCAAGAGTTTGTAGTCACTTGGCCCTCAGCTTCAGGTCCTAGACCACCGAAAGCTTTCTCTAATGGCCCCAACACAAAGCTCTATCATATCTTATTGCTCAATGAAATGATACGTTAGAGAGTCACTAAACCATAGTGATAAATACTGCTCACTATAGCGTTATTGCCTTGAAATGAGAGGCTCTGCCTCTTCTGAGAAAAATGTGGATATGTACAAGTTGGTGCTGAGGACTACTTCGGGGTATTGTGCCATCAGGTTGCATGGCCTGGAATTGAAACCCACCCATTGTTGGATTTTTTTGAAGGAATTTGAAATGAGTGGAAAATTGCTGCTAAAGACGTTCGTATTGCTCTGCCTTTTGTAAATTATTTTGTGACGTTATTCTTTTTCAAATATCCTCTCTGGGCTACAGCTAATGAAGAAATAAAAGGAACTTGCCTTGGCTTTTTGATTGGTCCTCCCGGTTTTCATTCATGGATATCTTTATGATTCTCCTGTATTCATTCTTCAAGGTTGTCTCTGCAATTATGATACGTTATTGAGGTAATTCAAAATAATATAAAGACTTTTCAGCATTTCCTGTTTACTCATGGCTTCCTTCTCCTAGCAGTCTGTACTTATTCAGTTTTTTTCATGTTTTCTGACTTTTACCTGCTCTCAGTGCCATTCTTGGTTTAGTTCATTATAGGATGCAATTCTGTTTATAAGTACTTCTTTCTACAATATACGAAAATGAACAAACATCAAACTAGCAAAAGCACAGGCTAAGGTACAGAAGATGGCTGAGTTTCTTTTTTTCCTCCTTTTTCTTATAATATATAAGGATCCAGGTCCACTCGGAATCACTCATTACAAGGTCCTGATTTGATTTCTGCAGGTGACAGAGGTAAAAAGCTAGTTTTGCATGGCCTGAGAATTCAAAGGAAGAAATTAGTTAGAATTTCTTTTACTTCATCAGGTTCTGATAAGGAATGAGGAAAATGTTACCAGACCTATTTAGAATCCCATTCTTTCTGCAACTCTCCCACAACCTAGAGTGTTATCAATTAATGGGAAGACATTGACCAAAGCATACACGCTGAAAGGCTTCATGTTGGACACCGATGCTTACTAAGGATGCTTGTGATCTGCAGATTCAACTGTTTTTATTGGAACTATAGGATGTTCAGCATCTCTGAAGATATGCCCGCACACTTCATTGCTTATATATGGACCTAGATGATAATTTTTAGGCACACAAATTTACCATTACATCTCTATTCTCTAGAAGAACCAGAAACTTGACCTACAGGTAAGATTAAGAGAAGCAGAATTAACATAGCACCTTAAAGATAAATATTTCTAATTCCCCTGAGGCACAGTCTTACAGTTCTAGAATTCCAATTAATATACGCAACATTTTCTGAAAATAACAAAATGAGAGACATGATAAAGCATAAACAATATAATTGTGAATCAGCTAAGTAGGTATATAGTCTGTGGCCTGGCAAACTAAGGGGAATAAAACTGCTTTCTAATTATTATCTCTGCAAGCATCTTAACCAAATACAGAGAAAAATGCAAGGGATTTTGCAACAAATGTACAAAATGAATGCAAAGAAAAATATACCTGAAAGTACTTGTTATTTCTGCAAAAAACAACACATCTCAGTAAATGAGGGTTAAGGAATGTGCCCCAACTGTCTTACTTTTGCAAATTATCATTGCAACATTATTTTTATTAATATCCAGTTTCAGTTCCTATGCAGCAAATCACCCGAAAATTTTGGGGAAAAGGAAGCATGATGAACCATTACCTAATGTTCAGACTGCCTTTTCCAAAGATTTTCTCTTTTAAATGGAAATAACGGAACACAAGATTAATACAAACTAGGGGCAAGTGATTGTGAACCTTTCTATAAACATCTCTTCCATTAAAAATAAATCTTTTTGTTACTTGACTGTCTTATAAAAAGAGGACATGGACAACTGTTGATAACTGTATAGAAATTGATAAGGAGAGTAATTGTTTAGTAGAGTGAAAGGCTCAAACGTGTTCTGTTATTCACCTCTTTTGTGATTAGATCCAGGCTTCTGAGGTGAAAGTGCAACAACTTAGAGTGACATCTAGCACCTTTGGATTGAAAATTGTTTTTTTCCCCCTCCGCTCTTCTATATATTAGCTCCTGGTAAACCTTCGGAGTGGATGTAACTGAACAGATCCTAGCAGTATATGTTGGAATAGATAGTCCATTAGCCATGTGTTAGAATAGCTGTAGTCTCTTAAGCTCTTAGTTGCTTGTTGACCTTCAAAGGCATTACAGAGGAATGTGAAAGGCAGAGAGGCCTGAACGTTATATTTAATACAGATTCTTTCATTGGCTTATCCTATCTTTCCCTGCTAAGAATTTGCTTTCACTGTTGCCCAGCCAACGAGATTTTAACTGGGATCTGGCAAAGGCATGCTTGAACTCTTGTCACTTTAAATACAAATCATTTTTTATAAAATGTGAACTTAAAAATCTAGTGATTTGGACATATACAATTTTTTTAATATTTGCTTTCAGAACATTCTTAGTTTTTTCCTCATGTGTTTTTGTGCTCTGGAAGGATCTCTCTTGTACTCTAACCGCTAATTTAGTAGTCAAAGGAAATGGTCTTCTGTTTGCTGCTCAGTTTCTAAACAGAACATTTCTACAACACCTGCACTTCACTGCAATAGTTCCAGCTTTACCTGCATCCAGTATGTTGAAATATATTACTAAAAGTTGAAAATTGAAATGCAGCTATACCAAAATTTAGCAAACATTTTCAAATTGGTAATACTACGGAAGAATAGCAACATATTTTCTTGTTGATGTCAGCCATTAAATGCTTGGTCCTTATTGAACGGAAAAATAAAATAATGTAATGATTTCCTGTATACAAGCAGGAAACTTTTTCATCTCTTCATTTCAACCTTTTTTGCTGGCAACAGTCTCGACTCAGGGAATTTGAATTACTTTAATTTACGGCCAATTACCAAACTTTTAATTATTGATTTGGGTATTAAGAAACAAAGAAGACCTAAACAATTAAACCAACTCTCAGAGAAATGCCTGTTCTCCGCTCTTCCCTAGGCTCAACTGCAGTCCAGTAAGTCTCCCCCACTTCCTGGTCTCCCCTCCTTGATTTCGCCACAGGTTACACTCCCCTCAGCGAGGGGACAGGTGCCACAGGAGGTGGGGGTCAGCACCCAGCAGTCTCCCTTTCCTGCTCCCTGCATCACACCCTTTTCTTCTGCTGCTCTGGAGTGGGTTTCCCCACTGGCCGCAGTCCCTTGAGGGGTGTCCCTGCTGCACCCCTCGCTGCCTCACGGGCTGCAGTCCCCTCGGGGGGGAAGGACTGTGCCCCCTCTCCATGTCTCCTCCTGTGTCTCCTCTTCGCCTCCCCCTCATCTCTCCTCATCTTCCCCTTCATCTTCCCTTCATCTCACCCCGCGGCAGTTACCCCCCCTTAAATATGCTTTAGGCAGGGGCGCCGCCTGCTTTTCTGTCAGGTTGCGGTTTTGGCCCCGGGGCTGCTTCCACCCGTTCGGGAGCCGGCTGGAACCGGCTGTGACCGGAACGGGGCAGTTCCTGACCTCCTCCTGCACCCCCGCAGCCCCCTGCAGCCCCAGCCCTCCTGGCTTCCCTTGCTAACCACCCCTCGCTGCAGACCGGGGTTTATCTCCCAAAAAGTTTGTCGGAGTTAACGGTACCGGAAACTGATGAATACCTTAACTGGGGAATGCACAGTTTTCTTTCCCCCCCACCCCCCACCTGTTTCAAACCCATTGCATGTTTTTGTGACTTCTTTCCCATAAAATATTGAAAGGACATATGTTAGGACTGATTACCTGAATTTTGTTCATCTTCAGGACATTCTGAGATACTGCCCAGTTTCACTAGCATGTTACCGTCTGAATATGCTTGGCACTCCAGTTAGCATTGCTGGGAGTTAAATACTAAGTAAAGGAGAGAAAATAAGGCCTTATAATACCTCTTACAGTTACACAGGTCTTCTACATTAGTCGAACATTGGCTGCTGTGAGGTGACCCTACAGAGGAAGCTTTTTGCTGATTATAGCATAGATTTCCCTTACCTGTTTAGTAAATCAGTCTTTTAGGTTTTACTTATTTGCTTCTTGGAGGTCATACATATTTTCAGCGTTCATAACCCCAAAAGCTAGGAACTTTGCCACTTTTTTTTTACTCCAAATCAAAAGGAGCAACCTGGAAAAGTATTTAGGAGAAGCGATTAAATTCCTCAGAGAAATTTCCGTCTGGTCCAGCTAAAGTCTTGCCTGAGGAGCTTAATAATCTTGAGTGTGTAAAAGTCCAAAATTGATTGCAAGACCCATTTATACCACTGTTCGAAAAGGATATGCTTTGGGATACACTAAGATGCGCTCACCCGTGTGAATAAATGGAAAAGGATTCACAGAAGTTCAGGCCAAAGTTATTGAAGTGCAAGGTGAAAAGTTCAGCTCAAAGTGAGGGCAGGTACTTCTGTATGCTGAAGTTACGCTGCTGTGTTAACTACAACTGGTCTAAAACGGGGCTTTGCTCTGGGCCGCAGCCACGTGGACTGCTGCAGGTGGAGGTCTCGGATGAGACGAAAGTCCTGAGAAGCCGCAGGAAGGCAGAACGAGCTGGCTCCTGCTTTATACCAAGAGCGCTGCACAGACATGAATTTACCCTGCCTGACATCAGGAAACCTGGAACTGAGGAATCTCCTCACCCTGACGGGGGCTGTGTTAGGATCTGTATTCTCTATATAGCCGCTCTGCACTTAGATTTTGTTACTGTTTGAAATGTGTGAAATCACTTGAGGGAACAAGGACTAAAGGCTATTGGCTTTTATAAACCTTGTAATAGAGATTATACATAGTGCCTATTCTTAGGTAGTCTACTTTTGCTCCCTTCTGCATACTGTGCAAGATGAAGGTCATACAGAGGTAAATCATAATAAACAAAGGGATCTATGGAAAATAGTGGTATAAGTGAGATTCAAAAAAGGCAGTACATCCTGAACTATGGTTCTTGCTGTACATACATTTATGGGTCACTCTGATCAAGTCAGTTTGGGTTCACTTCAGCAAAACAAGGGCACAGTTTTCAAGGAACTTGTTCTTATTGAAACAGCAGGGAGACCAACTAACAGAATTGGGAAAGCCTCCCAGCAAATAGGAAAGCTCAGCAAAATGCAGAATAAAGCTGGTAGACCCCATGCTTCTGATTTCTACAGTATTTTCCTTTGCTGTTGGATAGATTAATTATTATACAAATTAAAATTAGTTCCCTGGTAACAAGTTGTTTAGTGGAATGTGTAGTCCTCAATTATTTGTTTCCCCTTCACTGTGGTATCCTAACTGGAAGATAGATCAGCTAAGCAGGTGATGTAGAACATCTGGTTTTGCTAAACATGATCTACCTGACAAAGTGCATGACAATTAACTACTTTTTCTCGGACGCATATTTAAGCACTTTTCATGGAAGTGTGTCATTAGACAGTTCAATTTTACTCTCTACTTCCCTTAATCTAGCAGGTTAAAGATAAAGAAAAATACTGCTAAAAGAAGACGACTGCAGAGGCACACTGTGAAGCATATTCAGCACTAGGAAATCACAAAGTAGCAGCAACAAAGCCTGGGGTTGTCACTTATTAAAATTTAATTCAACAGGAAAGTAGCAAAGGAATGTCTATACTGTAAGAAGTAGAGTCAGAGAGTTTATCAGATATATAAGTGAGTATGTAAAGCAAAAGCTGTTAAAAGTTGAAAATCACTCTATACGTAGAATGGCAATAATTGTCAAAAGCGACAGAAGAGTCAGATGATTCATATGTGACAACTTTCCCAAATCCCAGAAGGCAAGGAAGCAAGGAACGTTAATTCAGCCATGGTTTTTGGTAAGGTCATAGGCAGAAAACAGCTAGCAAATCTCAGGTGGCTGTGCTTCAAGATGTAGGACAACCAGAGATTATACCAACTTCTGGCAGAAGTGCTCATGTTTAGAAGACAGATGTTTCATGATAGAAGTAGGTCTGAATAACAGCACCAGGCACAGCAGGCAGTACTTGAACTCTGCTTTTAGCTTAGTTAATAGGATGTTCCAAATCATCTGAAAGTCTGCATTATGCTAATATCGATTCTTAAGTTTATTTGTCGAAGGAGGATGTGGGGAAGTGAACCTGTAAGATACTCTTCCTGAGGCAATTAGAGAAGGCTGTTACCCTCTGTAGAAGCCAGTGTTTCCCACAGTATTGATCAGCTGGAGCTGGAGAAAGCAGGACTGATGACTGAATAATATATATGGAGTTAATATAAATAAAAATATATAGTCACACTCCGTGAACTAGGAAGGACCCAATAGCAACCACTGAGCTTCCTCAGTAACTTGAATCTCCATTCAGCATTTCTTCGTTCTCATAACTGTAACATTCTGTAATATGGATTACATCACAGTTTGCAGCCACATTATCAATTAAATGATAGGTACTCATACTTGTTTTTGATTTGTATGACTGAAACTTGTGTAACGATGGGTATGCATGTTAAACGCTGGGACATGATTTTCCTCCTCAGTCTCTATTCGTATCATCAACAAATATTATTTCCTTACAGAAGTCATAGCCATTTTGTAAACTTAGTAAAATGCTGGCAAACCACCTAGAAGATGGAAATCTCCATAAATTTTAACCTTCAACCAATTGCAAGTGCAATTGCAATTGCAGTTACAAGGGCAAAATACATACAGTTTGTAAAAATTAAAAAATAAATAAAGATCATTCCGGAAAATAGTATGTACGCAACTACACAAAAGAGTAATAGCTCTTTGTTTAATAACAACCTTGTTCCTTCACCAAATTCTGTACTCACTGGTGATTCACCTTACACCTTTGCAAAACTGTCCCCCAGTGTGTTCTAAAAATCAGCGACTTTAACATCTAAGAATTAAATAGTGCAGAAAAAAGTCTATTTTTTAATTATGCAGGAAAGAAGTATAAAGAAATCTGAATATTTTCTACTTCTCAGATGTTTGTTAAACCAACAGTGTTGAAACATTTCAAAAAAAGAAAAACAGACCTTGATTCTGATTTAACAATGTAATTTTATTGACTACCAAAGAGCTGCTCCTGATTTATACAAGAGAGATCAAAATCAGACCAATTCCTCTATAATATTCTTCCTAACATATTCTGTATGGATGAAAATCTAAGAGGTAAGATTATGGGGATTTATTCACACATATTTGGCAGCCTTTTCATATTTATTGGTCTAGCAGATATCATTTGAATTTTGTGCCTTTTTGCTAAAGAGTCAAATAAGTTATTTGCTGTATGAATAAGTATTTGATAGCAGATCTGACAAAGATAAGGCATGAGGTATGAGTTTGCAGATGCAATAAAATGACTAAAAGGCCAATTTATCCCTCGTGTAACATCGCTGAAGTCAATGAATTTGATCTTTATGTTGAAAATCCAATTTCACACTTAAATAGATTATATATATCAGAATTGTTTGTTTTTTGTTTAGCACTAACTCTTGTAAGAACCCCTGTAGGATGAGACCAATTAGATATTCCCTTGTAACTTCTATACAGGCAATACAGAGTCTGTTTTTTTCCAAATTGTATCACCCAAACTCATATAAAGGAAATTCCAGTGTACCTGCATAGTACATACAATTAGTGATCATTAGTGAACATTAGAGATCTAGATGAGATATGCCACTTGAGCTAAATAGATTTTGCTTCAGAGACAGAACTGGGCACTGAATCAAAGCAATCAAAAAGCTGCACTCAGGCCAGGATCCAGGAAAGAGATACAGTAAGGAAAGTTGCAAAGCCACAGGATAACAAAGGGGCAGGAAACTGGACTAGGCCAAAGGCTAAAGGAAAAAACCACTTTTGCCGAAGATCAGGGGCCCACATCATACTATAAAACAGAGTGTGGGATAAGGCAGCAAAGTCAGACAGTTTGGTGAAGAGTTGGATCCAGAACAGGGCAGCAAGAATCAGGGAATAAGGCTGTGCAAGTAGGTAGAAAGAGCACGTTTCAGTGGTACAGCTACAAGCCCAGAAATATGTGGATTAGCCCAAAGCAAGTAGGGGAATGAGTACAAAGAGGAAATTTGTCTTTCAGTCTTCAACACCTGAGTCATAGAGGAAGCTGTGACCAGCTGCAAGTCAGTGTTCCCTTTATTCTCAGTCTCAGAGATTCCACTTAGCAAAGTCTCAGCCTTTCTTCTCCGTTAAGTATAAGGTAAGTCTCACCCTTCTGTTCAGACTGCTGCTATGTCTATTCCTTCTTGAACATCCTCAATCAATTTGTCCCTGAATGCTTTCAGCCAAAGGGTCCTTATGGGAACATGGGCAAAACACAGAGTTTGGATTTGCTCCAACTCTTTTAGAGACACAGGATTTAGAAATATTTCCTGTAGCAATTTCTATCTCTCTATATGACTTTTAGTCTTCATGCAGTTTAATCAGAGATGGTCAAAATATTTCAAATGAAGAGTGAAGATTTAGGGCTTCAGTATTGATCTTTCTATATATGGACAAAATTTCCAGCATCCTTCATTTTCAACAAGTTTTTTTTCAAATCAAATCTGCTTTGGCTTGGTCTTACATCTAAATAGTAACCTATTTCAGAGTGCGAGGAGGTTATTCTGAACTGAGTAAGGTCTCTAGGGTGCAAGTAGGTTTTTCTTGTGCAAAGAAATTGCTTCCCCTGTGTGGTCTGCATTTGTAAAAAGATTCCTCATTAACAGCCTTCACAGTCCACCAAAGCTACAGATACCTGCTTTCCTGAAGAAGCTGATCCTTCATGGTTTTGAAAACTTAAAGGAGATGAAGTTAGGTTCATCCTGCTTTGCAATGTTCAGAAGCTTACAACCTGCCAAATAAGAAGTTGTGTTGCCACATACACTACAATGATTTGAACTTACCTAGTTTCCAGTGCAGCACTGGAGTTTTTCACCTGGGAAATATTTCAGGTTTCAAAAGAGATTTTAAAAGTCAGGTGTCCATATCTATGAAAGTGTCTAGGTTCCCCCTCTAGTCAGCAGAGGGAAAGGGCAACCTCCAGAGGGTGATTCATTCTAAAAGGTGATATGTAAGAAAGCAGATGTGCCAACATCATCAGTAATAGTAGCGTAGATGACTAACCTTTAGGAGTATAAAGTAGAGTGAGAAGATCACTGTCAGTGCTTTTTGTCATCATGTTGAAGTTAGGTCTTACTAGCTCCAGCGAAATGCTAAAATAAATCAATGATGATTTATGTCATGGATATTCCAAAACGTTAAAAACTTGTAACTGAAAATACAATGCTTGACTACTATTCTGAGTAAGCACCAGAATATGTGAAAGGGGCACATGCAACTTTCTGTATTACCTACTTGGAAGAGTATCCTGTGTGCTTGGGGTTACTGTTCTGGAGTTCACATATCAGCATTTACAGCAGCTGTTCCCAAAATAGTTGTTTCATTATTAGCAAGTAAGAAGTTGAGGTTTTTTTTTTTTTTGAAGTAGGGCTTTACTATATACATTGATTGTATTTGCATGGTGCATCAGATGATCTAAGGGAAATCTACTCCCAGGTCTTCAGTCCTTCTAGAAGTGCTATCATGTCAGAAATCTTGGGTCCTTTCTCAAAATCTCCAGTTTTATTACCAGGATAACTAGATCGTACAGAATTCTGGGAAATCTATGCTGTGAAGCCAGTCCAGCTCTTATCCACTAATGCAAAGCTGTGTCAAGATGGCAGACTCCTTCAGTCCACAGAGGCTTTTACATAGAAACTGGCTTGCCAAGAATTAATCCATCAGATTTCGCTTTAGGGCATGCCATGAAGTACAAATCATATCAAGACTTTTCAGATTTCAGGAAACTGTACCTAGTATTGTAAACAAAGTCTGTTTTAGATACAAGCAACTATAGGAAATAGTCGTGGATGGGAGAACAACTGCTGGAGAAGGGAGCTGGTAGAGCAAGTCCAGGGATCCACACTGTTATTTTATTCCTGCACTCTGTAGATCTTAGGCTGAGCACACCCTACGATACAGAAGCATATAGGAAAAGCATCAGTCCAGCTTGATTTTGCATACACTTAAGGAAATTTGAGCCACCTCTATGTTGCAATCTTCTTCGTATGATCAGAAGCAAGTAAAAAGCCTCTCTTCCCTCTGAAGCATCTGATACAAACAAGGAAATCAAACCCTTTCAGAGATCAATCTTCATTTTAAGACCTAGTAGGTTTTTGCACAGACCTACAAAGGCTCCTGTGGTCTTCACTGAGAATCCTCTTCTGTCATGGAAGCTGATCATTTATTCTTTGCCTTCTGCATTCTTCTAATTATGAACCTCTAATTCATGAAACAACCTCTTTTAACCCCTCACACACAGCTTTGCTCCTCTAAAAGGCCTTACTTAAGAACTTTTATCAAAATTTTTTGCAAATATGTGTTAATCATATTGATAAAATTTGATTAATCCATGTGTTTGTTGGTGTTTCTGAAGAAGTCTAGTAGCATTGCAAAGCATGACTTCCACCTACAAAATCAGTATTGACTTTTCCTCAAATTTATCCACAACAAGTCTCCTCGTTAGTATGACTTCAAGCAATTTACTGACCTGGAGTCTAACAGTCTGTATTGTCAATTGTCCCCTAAGACCTTTAAACATTTTCTTCACATTTGGAACTTCTCTGCAACCAAGGAGATTTAGGCAACAGCCTAAACATCACAGTGAGTAGTTTATCCCACAGTTAGTAGTTCATCAGTTTTACATATGTACTTATTTAAAAATTTAGAGTGAATACCTTTATCCTAAAAAGCATTAAGCTTGGATTTTCATTTCCTGATGTGCAACCCTTCTTTCTATTAACCATTCTGCATTTCCTTCTCCCACCTGTAGCTAATATTGTTCTTATTGAAAACCAAATTATTCATATAATTTTGGAGCCCTACCTAGATTATTTTTAATCCTGACTACATCCTAACTAAATGACAATGCTGTAGTTTCTTTACCTGTTCTCTCTTTATATGGTTACACATGAAGTACTCAATTTAACTTCCTAATTATGCAACAACACAAAGAATTTTGAAAAGTTGTATTTTATTCCTATACTTACGGAACCCCCAGCTGGCTTTTCTAATCAGTTCCTTCTTCTATAGGCTGATTATACATCCTTAATATGCCCTCTTAGGTGATTGCGCCTGTAACTTGGTCTTGCACGCTTTGCAGCATGATTTCTTTTTGTTTAGCGTAGAGAGGGCAGACAGGGTTTTCACCTTGGATTTGAAATGTTCAGTTCTATGATGCCTGTAAAACTAGCCAGGTTTCTGGCAACTAAAATTTCTGTGTCCCCTTTACAGAAATTGGTGGGAATGTCTGAGGGCGGCCTGGCAGGAAAATCACCTTTGACCTGAGAATATATCCATCAGCAAATACACCAGGTCCATTCATGCATTTCCAATTGCTTTGAAGTCCACATTAAAACTGATGTCTTCTGTACAACAGAAAACAGACAGACAGAGTATGAAAAACATGTATAATTAGCAGGGAAATTAACTTAATGCTGAGAGGCAACAGGTGCCTAATCGAGCATCCAGACAATCTCCTCATTTCTGTATCTTTTGGGGGTTTTTTCCTTGTTAACTGACAGATGAGAGCTAATGATGATACTGATGAAAAAGAATCAGTTGAAAATCCTGAGGAAATCCCATAAATAAGCAAGAAACAGCCAAAAGACTGGCAAGCCTGCTCTCAGAAGCAATCAGAGAAAGCTCTATGTTGATAAGCAAAAAAAAAAAGGAGAGAAAGGCACCATCTGGCTTTACCCTTCCCACAGAAAGGTCAGAATCTTTTCTTGCTCTGGAAATATCAAACCGGTCACACACCAGGGGTGTTAGACCCAAGAGTGAGAGTCCTGCGAAATGGCATATTCAGGTAAGCAGCTTCCCAAGGTAAGGCTTTTTTTTTTTTTTTTCCCGTCATCTCCAGTGTTTTAGGGCCAGATTCATCCTCAAAATGAATTAGGTGTCTGTAGAGGCAGCTGCTCAAATCCCATGGCAGTGTTAGGAAGAGAAGAGCTTTGTTAAATCTTTCAGTCTTTTCTCCCATTTCATACTATTTGCCTCCCTAACCCCTCAAAAGCACAAGCAGTTTACGGTACTAAAGCCGTACTTCTTGATTTCAGCAAATGTATAGCGATGTTTCTAATAAAGAAGTATGTAGTTTTACACTTGAAACAAAGGTTTTTTCAAGCCAGTCAAAACATTTATAGCCATTGTACTTCTTCCATACCCCAAGTTTTGTATTCTTAACAGGGTACCCTTCTTTGGCATGTAGTGATTTGAGAGCTGTTAAAATCTTTACATTATCCCAATAACGTGTCAATTAAGGGAGACATTTTATACAGATTACAAAGATTTGTCTGAGGTGGCCACAGCTTTGTTAAAGCTGTTTTGTGGACATCTTCATAATTAATGGAAAAATCATTAGGAATTCAGTCTTTATTAACCCCTGTAGCTGCAGGGGCCCATTTCATCTTAATTGCATTCATTTGGCACTGGCAGTATTATACAGCATAATCACTAATAAATGATCTTTTAATTTGTACCAATCAAGAGAGCTTGCTTTCATGCCAATATTCCTGTTTCTTTGATGTTGACCTGTCTTGATTTTTGATCATTTAAACTTAAGATGATTTACTGGAAAATCAATATCAATACCAAATCTGCCGTATTCATACATCTGTGGTTAAGTTCAATTTGACTGTATTTTGATTGAAATAAGGAGTGCTTGATTATCCATTCAGATTTTATGAAATAATCAGTTCGGGAAATCTACTACTGTCTTCTTATTCAAAGGCAAATAATTAGAAACTGTAGGAAAACTACAGAGCTGGGACAGCATTAGAAGTAACACTTCAGATCCCACTAATTAACCAACTTTGTAATCTCCTAAAGGCCTTCACCAAGAGAGTAATATGCTATTACCCATTTAGCAGGGCCAATAGGGGCTTTGGCTACCCTTGTTAATAAGAAAATCGGAGACAGTTTCTCTCATTATACCCCCTGTCAGTACTGTCTCTACAGTATAAAATCTGTATAGCCATCATTGTTCTGTTGGTCAGCTAACCAGAAGCCAGACTACTGTAAAAAAATACTTTACAGCTAATTGAAAGAGACTGAAACATTCCCTTATCAAACAGTTACTTCGTGTTACTTGAAGAAAATATAAATGTTAGTGAGGGAGGGCAAAGACAGTTTGGTCTTTTTAATTAATACCCCCTACTTGAACAAGAATTACTGACTTAGCTAAACACAAAAAACCCTCAGAGCTATTATTTAAACCTTTTGGTTATGAATTTAAAAAAGAAAAAGATATCTTTCCTAACATTATAGCACTTATTCTTTAAGTAGTGAATTAATTTATTGAGAATGTACAAGTAAATCTGTTAATTACTACGAGCAAGAATTAATAAGGGCCTTGTCTAAACTATTACTGCACTGCTTCACTGTGATACAGCTCCTCTACTGGCTATGAAACGAAGAACTTACTTATTTGTAGCTGGGAAGGGAATAGGCTGGACCACTATAACTGCATCAAAGTGAGGGTTATGTGTTGCTTGTGTTCTAGTGTCACTGCCTTTGCTCGTCTGACTCTCATGGTTTTGCCTGCAGATACCACAGGTGGCTAAGCTCTTTCCTTAAGTAAGTCTTTGATAATTTTGGACAATGGGGTCTGGAAAAATCTCCTTTTCTAAGAAGGGAGGTAAAGTTCAGCATGTGTGTGTTTGTGTGCACACAGGTATGTCCACGTGCAAGTATTATAAATGAAAAGAAATTGTAATGAAAAGAACATGCAGAATTAAACAGCTGATTTCCAGTTGCTGAGATACAGACATGAAGGAGGCATTTCAGACAGTTTTAGCACTGCCGTATCGTAGCATCACAGAGGAGTCTCTGTAGGTTACGGGGACAGAGATGGGCATGGAAAACCTTTCAACCTGAAACTACAAGCATGATATTGCTTCCATTAAGCTTGATTTCCTGATTATTGTATAGCATTATCAAAGGGCATACTTAAGGCTGTTTTGGTACTCTAAATTTACATTTCCATATCTGAACATATATAAAATTAGTAATGATTGCCCTTAACATATAGTGCCTGTTTAGTTACTGTTGGATTTTTTGTAATAGTTTTATAATGTCATTTGTCATGAATGATGGGGTCAGTATTCTCAGCTGTAAGACCACTATTATGTAGCTATTTGAGAGGATTTTTGAGAGGGTGTCTATAATAACAGCTCACACTTCTTAAAATCTGTTTCTGGAAATTACAATTGCTGAATGGGTTGCACGAGACCTGCACAAAAAGTTTATGTACGTGCTACGGACAACTGCTTGCCTTATCTCTATAAAGAAAAGAAGACAGTGTTCACACCAATAATTAATTATTCAAATTCCAGCATATTGACAGATGCACACCAAACTAGTTAAAGTAAAACAACAGGAAAGAAGAATCACCTTTCCCAATAATACCACGGCTCAAGATCACTCTTGGCTCTTTAGGCAATTCTTCACAGATCTCTAGCTCATCAAGTTTTTCTGCTTTTTTTACAGCAACATCTCCAATTTCCCTTTAAGGGTTTTTTCATTTGATTGCCATACTTTTTCCAAATTAGAAATACATTGCCTCTAATCCAGTCCATCTTTATGGACTAATCTTTATCCAGCAGCTTATATTTATCTTCTTCTTTTCTATACTCAAAACTTGATTTCTCCATTTGTCCTCAAATGTACTGAGTTGCCTTGCTTTTTTGGTCTAAAAGTTATAGTTTATCACTCTTCTGTCTTTGAAGGCTCACCACAGTGGAAATCCCAGACTCTTGCTAGTATTTTAGTATGTTATTGTAATAATATGGATTTTAAAACTCTTCTTGTTTGCCCCAAAAGTCTTTTGGGCAAATAGTAACATACATATAAACACAGTGTATTACTGCACATTTTATATTTTTCTATATAATCTTTTAGCAAGGACTATATTTGCGCACATATTCCTGATTATTATGACATGTATTACCATATGCCATGTTGCCATGTGACTGGATAGATCTTGTTCTCAGATGCTGAATTAGACTCTTAATTTCCTCAGAGGCTTTTTTTTTCCAGCACTGTGTAAGATATATACAAAATTCCCTTTAAATTTTCTCTATTCTTGTCAATGAGACCAGCCTCTAATGCCTCCTTTTTAAAAATTGTGTTGTGTGTATATTTACTCTTGCACTCAATCCGTATCCTAAAGAATCACATGATATGTATTGTATAGTGCTATAAATAATTACGGTATGTTTGATTTGGTACTACATGTTATAAAATTCTTCCAGAGAAATGCTTAATAAAGATTCCAAGTAGAATTCAAGGAATTAAATGAAGAGAAGAATAACTTCCATAGCACTCACTGCACAAAGGCTGCTTGTAGTTTTCAGGGTGAATTTAAAATCTCGCAGGGATAAACCCTAAAAATTATCTTGATATAAATAGGGCAAGGAAAGACTATTGAACTCAGGGGCTATTTTTAAGTTGGATTTGATTTGAACCAGAGGGAAAGTTAATGGGAGAACCACAGTTGTTTCTTCGACCAGCATATGCGTCTTTTGCTTGACTGCAGTTTGTGTAGAACATCCACTGTACATCCCATCAGAATGATCACTAGACGTTTTGCCTCAAATCCTCACTAGCCTTGGCAATTCTTTGTATGTTTATTATTCTCATCATGGATAAGTACTTATGTCTATTCTGAATTTGTTCTCCTTTAGTTTCCATTTATGTTCCTCTTGTCCTATCTTCTTGTGCTGCTCTGAAAATAGCAGCTCATGTTGACATTATCAATTCCATTGATTCCATTTACAATTTTAAATACTTCAATTAAATCTCCTCTTAAGTGATTTTTCTTTCCAGACATCGTAGATTTAGATGTTCAGCTTGTCCTCAGAACTCATATTTTCAACCTTGCCACCTTTGCAAGAGCAGCCATATCATATCTAGGTATATATCAAAGCTAACATTCTGTAGCTTGAATGTTGTCTCCAACTTTCTTAAATATATATATTCTCCTGCCCTGGCTAACAGTCCTAGATAGCATGTCTCTGGAATCAAAGGTTCTTGTCAAAGTCATCTGCTTTAGTTGTATTCTATCTGTCTTTAAATGTGTTTTATATTTCTGTGATCAGAGCTTGAAAAATTTTTCTTAACAACATTAGTTCTTATAATCATGTAGATGCACATTTAGTGGATGGACTCTTAAAATTTAACATGAATATTTTTCATTACTATTTATGCCCTATTTTTGGAGTTGCCTCTCCTAATGATGTTCTTTATTTTTATAGAAACCCACCAATTCTTAATTTGTGGTTCTTACACTTGTAGCTATGCATCGTCACATTCTCCCCATGCTATTTCTGTTTCAGATAAAAGTCCCCCAGTAAAGCACTGGCCCAGGCACATTTTCAGATTTTATATCAAACAGTTTATGCAGAAAGCCATTTGCAAAAATACTGTAATAAATGAGATAGCTTATTACTGAGTGCTGTATTATTTCCATTTCAATACCCAACCAGCAGAGGACTGCTTAGTTTCTGTAGGGTAGGAAAGAGTCAGAAAGCACAAGAAAATTATCCAAAGACAGCAATTCTGCTGTTGGCTGTAGAGAAAACACCAGCTAGCAGCAAACTCAGGTGAGGTTTTCGTTCTTTTATGTGCTAGAATCACAAACATGTGCCTAAGATGTTTGTACCTCTTTTTCTGGCAGCGCTACTAGAAAAAAAAACCTCTTACCTGAAGTACCTAAGTGTTCTTGGAGACCTTGTAAGGACTAGAACATGAAACATCTGTTGTCTAGAGCTTCTACAGTGTTTGCCTGTGGCTTTCTACTACATTGATGCAAGCAAATATTCAGAGTAGTCATGTCCTGTAGTTCTCTGAGAAGCACTCCGTGGCAATGTCTTGTACATCAGTACATACACCGAAGGAATAGTTGATGAATAGGGTTTTCCAGGATAAAAAAATGAGGAAGGAATAATACAAGCCAGGACTTGGTGATTCTGTATTGGGTTTCTCTCAGACCTGTGCAACTTCAGCAAGTGACTGTGATGAGATCGGGCATAGTAAATCATGGAAGCTTTACCACTGAGTTCAATGAAAGCAGGATCTGATTTAGTAACAGCCTGTGCCTCAATTTTCTTATCTGTCAAACAGGATAATTATCCTTACTTAATTCTCTAGTGTGTTACAAAAAGCACAATGAATTTCTCCAGTAGGAAACATTATGAAATACAGCACCTTGGAAAGATACCTGAGCTGGCTCTGAGTGAACTAGCTCCAGAACTGGCAGTGCACAGCGTTGTCAGCTGAGAAGGTTCATTAGCCCTACAGGAACACCTTGCAAGTTATACAGTTTCCAGGACTTAAACTAGTTTCTTTGCATGGAGTTTTGCCATGCTGCATATACATACCAGCTTGTTCAGACAGCAAACCTTGCACAGCATTGCACTGCATGATGTAGGTCCATATGCTTAATTCTCAGGTTTAGTCATGGTGTGGCTGGAGCAGAATCTGAGACAGTGCAAAAAGGTAGGTTCAGGGACTTTCAAACACTTGCGGTGAACCTCAAACCAACTTCCCAATTTAGAGGAATCCTGTATATCAGTAACTTGCTACTGGCTGAAGCGTAACCAGTCAGTAACTAAGGCTGCTAGTCTTCCTTTTCACAGCGTCCTGCTCACTCCATAATCTGGGGAAGACATGCAGCACAGGGACAGTCACACAACTCCATCACCACAGTTTCTCTCTGTGAAAGTAAAATTCTTCATCCCTCCCTCTGACTGGAGTTGCTCAGTAAAGCAAACTTAGTGGAGGCTAGAGTCTGTCTCGAGAATTCTGTAGATATTTTCTTCATTATTTAAACTAAGTATCGTAGACACCTAGGTTTACATGAAAATGAATAAAAAGAGAGATAAAGCATACAAAACAGGAGAATACCATTGTTGGATAGTTTTGTTGCCTGCAAAATAGGAGAGATTTTGTTTCGCATTTCTTTTGTGACACTCTGCAAGATGCAGGAAATGTACTGGATTTGTTTAAGTGTTGCAGCAGTGTGGTTTGGAAAAGTCTCTTAAAATTGGGTTTAAAAAAAGGAATCCCATCTTACAACTAGCCTTCAGAGTGTGCTCTTGGGCACCCTTTTTGGCATTGTGCTGTCATTGCATTTGATTTGCTATCTGCATGCGATGTTATGTGCCATATTGTCACAACTTAGGAAGAAGCAGTAAATTGAAGTCGAGTCCTCATTGGAATGAAACTCTCATTTTAAGGAGAAATTCAGATCTATTCAGTTTGACCTTGGAACTTGAATTAAATCTTTAGAAACTCAACTTTCTCCAGGGAAGTATGAGGTTTGTATGAGTCTGGATATATTAAAAGCTTGTACTGCTCTGGTACAGTATATGTGCCAGGGTGGTTAATTTCTAATTTAGAGGACAATGAGAAAATCAAAGGGTTTCACCTGAACTAATTTTCACTGAGTTAATTTGTTATACTCAAAGCTGGTTTATAAGCATTTAACAATCCATTAAAAACAGTATTAAAAGCTCAGTTGTGATTTTTACGGAAACATTTTTGTATGTTGAATTTTAACTTGATTTCTGAATGGAATTTTTATAGTTTGGGGTAGTATCATAAAAATGCACACAAGTCTAGGCTGGATTCCAATTTTATATTGTAATAAGCAGCATTTTATGTATAGGTCTGTATGCACATTCAACAAATCATTCAGAAAGAAAAATCAAGTGGATGTGGTTATTGAAGATGAGGATAGCATTTACCTGCTTGAAATTTGATGCATATAATACATAAGGGGATGTCCTTGCTTCAGTCATAACACTAATCCATTTAGATTGTCAAGTCAGGGAGTTAGACATAGAAGGTTTTCACTACAGCACCCATACAGGAGAGCAAAGCCAAAACCCTAGCTTCTGCCCTACCTGCAGCAGAATAAGGCAATTACTAAATCCTCTCTGGGGGTTGGGAAAATAAATTTGCCCTGCTGCCATGGAGAGGTAACACCTGAGATTTCTAAAATGGTCAAATGTTTTGCTCCTACTTGCTATCATTGCTGAGTAAATGCTGACTTATCTTCATTAAATCTGCATGCAGCAAATCAATAAGAAGTTGGGGTGCTTGTTTGTAGAAATAACGGAATCATTTTGGCATGCTGTTAAGAAGTTGATGACTCATTTTAGTGTGACTTCAGGAGTTGCCAAGAAATATTGCTAAGCTAATCTAAGTCTAGCTAATGCAGAAATGATAGGTACACTGCAACCCATGTGTCAGAGTAAAATGGAAGGAAAATAAAAATCCCCTGGTGCATACAATTCCTCCCATTGCAGTAAGACATCTTTTTTAGGCTAAACTACATTTTATATCTGTGCTTTTCCAGGGGAAAGAATTGGCTAAAAGTGGTTTTCTCATGAGAAGAAATGTGGAAGGTTAACCCCAGAAGTTCCTTCGTCTCTATAAACTACCAAATGGCAAATATACCTAAGTGTGATGCTCTGTAAGTGTTGTACTTTTGTGCCCTTGATTGTAGGGATGAGGTGGAGGAGAGAAGCTGCCCATAACGCTGAAAAATTTGAGTGGGCAAGGCAGAAGTGGCCAGGTTCAGTGCCCTTGTGTTTTCACAAACTGGGGAAAGTCATGCATTATGGCCAGCCTGGGAAAAAGAAAAAAAAACTTTTTAGTATCATTTTCAAGGAACTTTCTCTTTTTCAGCTTTTAGGTATACTAGGAGGAGGGATGCAAAATCCCTTATACATTTATGGAGTTCCACTTGCAAAATGGTGCTAAATACACTGTGAGTGTGGAATTCCTTTGCTAACGTGCAGAGAAACAACAGCACATCCAGCATCAGTGACCTGCTGCATAATTCAAACCTTCTTCTCAAATGATCGCCTCTCCTGGGCACAGAGAGAGTTTGGCATTGGCAGCCCCTCTGCTAAGGATGCCAAAAGAGCATCAGTGTATGCTAATTGCAGTAGTGTTTTTCTTATGTGGACTTTTTTCCATCAGGAACTCAACTGAGCCTCAAAGATAAGGCATCAGATGGGTGATACTGCCAACTTGGCTAAAGTCTCCGAATACTCTCAAGCTAAGCTATGTCCCTGAATTGCTTTTCCTCTTAAGAAATGGACACAAATGTGTGAACAAAAATTTGTGGGGAGCCTGGGGCAAAAGAATTACTGAAGAAATCATTTGTGACTTTTGAAATGCACAATAATAGCCACAGAAGCAAAATATTATAAAAGTAACAGAGAAATCTGGTGACTTATGCACCTCTCCTTTGACTGATTCAGCCGTTTCCTCTTAAACCTTCGTGTGTGTGATTGAAAAGTGTCAGCTTGCACAAAATGATCAAACTATAAGTCTGATCTAGTCAACAGAGGTAGCTTCTGGCCTTTGCTGTCTGCAGAGGAAGAGGGAAAATTCACTGAAACGACCAGTGATTTTTTTGATGGGAGGGAAGTCAGAAGCGGGTGGGGAAGGGCACTGAGAATGAGAGCCTTTGTTCAGTGAAACAAATGTTAACACCAGAAAACAGATAAAACTTTATGTATTATTAAATAATACATTTTGCTGTTGGAAAAATGTAATGCAACCTGGAATCATTTATTCAAACTGGTAATTCTTTTCATGTTGTCACATTACAAAAAGTCTTGACGTTTCTTGTGTCTGACTGAAAATATAAAACACTGTGGTAAAGGCAACTAATAAGAAGGACTACATTTTCTTTAGCCTGAAAGTCATTGCAGGAAGAAATTACAAAAACACTGACATAATTTGATGGGAAAGGAGAAGGAAAAAAAAAAAAGCAAAGATATTCTGATAGGTCATTTTTTTTTCATACATGAGCATTTAGTCTACAGTAATCTACCAGGACTGTCAAATTTGATTGAAAGATAATGCAAGATTTTTTTCTTACCACAATTTATAGCATGTATCCATTAGGAATAATTATGGTTGCATGATTTTGCTAGCTGTTATCTCTACAAGTGTTACTAATGGTTTTATCAATTACTCCCTGTCCAATAACTGCATGGTTGTAACCTAATTTAAAGACACTCTATCACTAGGCTGATTTGTGTAGTAGTAAATGACAGCATTTGAGACACCAGCCAAACGACTCACTTCAGTGACTTAGTTAGTCCCTAATAATTAACAATTAGGAGGTACCTACGAAAAACTCTAGAGATTAGTGCTCCCATGTTTTTCTTTCTTATCTAAACACAAGAAGTTACCAAGATTATCTCCTGTAAATACAATCCTGTAAATAAAATCTCTTTTTTTCTGCAGCTTTTAGAAAATGTACTTTAATAAAGGTTAACATTTGGGAAATAACACAGAACTGAGCTTTAGGATGCATAGGTGTAAGACTACACATACTGATACCCTAAAGAGGAGCCACAGCATTACTCTTTGCGGTTTTACTGCTAGTGCTGCAGTTCAAAAGCAAAGCCAGTGTGTTAAAAGGGGAATAGTGCTGGCAAAATTGTGCTGTTTTCTTGAACTTTAGAGCAAAAAATGCTGGATGTGCAAAAAAAAGCACTTCATTAAAGATCATTAGTGAGGTTTTATGTACAGCTCAGAAAGGTATTTCCTGCTCAGAACAGACTGGAAAGAAGTCTAAAATCTATTTTAAATGAACGTAAAAGATGATATTCCTCTAAGGAGGTTATCTCTGAGGATTTTAAAGAATTTTTCCATTAAAAAATTTCTCTTCCTAGATAAGACTTTGAACTTTAGGTTTAGAGCAGGACCTTGTAGTCTGCAAGTAACTATTTCTTTATAGGCACAAAGACCTATTAAAATAATAGTGAGTGAACAGGGGTTGAGGTTTTTGCAGTGCACAGCCCTTTGCACAGTCCATTAGTATATTTGAATTTAGCTTGATGGAGCAAAATTGCCTGGAATAATTCATCATTTGGGTTATTGTGTCAGATCTTAGTACATCATCCCTTTCAGATTATCCAAGATCCCAAAGTAACAATCTTTCCTTTGGAGCCCCGAGGGCTGTATGTTTATAAAATGCTGCACTTTACCCACTCAACAGTCTGATGACATTTTCAGGCTTACATGCAAAACCAATATCTGCTACGAAGCTTGCACACTGTTCGTAGGAACATAGGAACTGCCATACTGGATTAGATCAGCGATCCATCTAGCATGGTCCCTGTCTGTGACAGATGCCAAGTCCCAACTGCTTTAGAGGAAGGTGCAACAAATCTTGTCCAAAAAAACTGTAGAAACACCTACCTGTAAAGGGAGTTGCTCCCTAAACCCTTAGTAAGTGGCTAGTTAATGCCCTAAAGCGTGTTTGCATATATCCCTTAAAAAATGCAGGGCTGTCTTTATAAGTGTGGGAGCTCTCACTACTCTTATAATATTTACATTACATTTCTAGTCTCAAGGCTACATCTGGATTGCACAGGACAGTCCCACTTCCCTGATCATTATGCAGGATGAGGGCTGACCCAACCAGCTTACAGGACCATTCTGGGCAATATGGCCAAGTTTCTCTCCTGGGAACCAAATCCTGGGTGGGGATGAGGGTAGTGGGTAATGTCTAGTTCTCAACTCGATAGGGGCTCTCAGATTCCACAGTCTAAATAGTCACAGAAACCAAGTAGCAGTGAATTCCATTGGGTTGGTTTTATGCTCTGACATTTTTAAGTCTCTTTTGTTGGATTTGAATTTTCTTCCTTTCATTTTCACTGACCCCATGATTTTGATTCTTACAAAGAGTAAATAGATAGCCTCCTTTTTTCCGCACTATACATTTGTTATCTTCAATACTCCTATCATTTTCTTTACTATTCACCTCCACTGTAAAGCAAGTAATTCCAGTCTTTCATCTTTCTTTCTTAACCTACGTCTAAGCATTTCATTGCCATTTTGGAAGCTCGCTATTTTCTGCCATCTCCTTCTTGAGATGCATTAGACACGGTATGCTGAGGATGTGTCACTCATTTATCTGATGCCATGAAAATATTTTTGGTTTTGTTCCCTGCCTTCAAAAGCTTCCCTAATGTAAACATTATTTGATAAGGTTAAATGGCAAAATTCATGTCTCTGATTTTAGCTTAATCTGATGAAGATAGTCCAAAATGGGAATAACAAAGCATATGTGCATTCAGTGAGCTACTAAA
This sequence comes from Struthio camelus, assembly GCF_040807025.1. Classification (NCBI taxonomy): domain Eukaryota; kingdom Metazoa; phylum Chordata; class Aves; order Struthioniformes; family Struthionidae; genus Struthio; species Struthio camelus. Next base: position 54,156,913 of record NC_090944.1, read on the forward strand.
ACAATTCCAAGTGTAGGTCACTAAAGTCATAGATGTTCTTCAAAATGTAGCTTTAACCTCACCCGCCCTTCCCAGTTCATCTGCATATTCCTTTGAAAACCACTCATTGAGTATCTGTAGCCCAAATGATGTCATCAGGCACAGCATGCAGCCACTACAAGTGGGACAATTATAATTTTTGTAGCTGATTAATCATCATGAAAAAGTAACAGTCAATTGACTCAATCATACATCCATGGTGATTAATCACACTTCACTTGTGTTTTTTACAAGTATTTTACCGACAGTGCAGATGTTGGATGATTTTTCTCCTTGAGCCTTTTCCTTGGTCACAGATGTTAAGTAATCACCTTGTCCTGATATTTCACTTATCTAATTTTTTCTTCTATAGGCCCTTAAAAACAAATGTGTTTCTTCTGTAGAAAGAAAATGTAAAACTAGTTATTAATTTTGTATGGGTTAATCAATATCTGACATCACCACAATTATCATCTATATTCATAGGTGTTTTCAATAAGCACATCATTACTTTTAAATTTGTTCTCTGTTAAATAGTGATGGCAGGAGTACTAGTAAAACATTGACAGAAATGGATAGCAGAGTCCCTCTCAGGTTTAGACTAGAGTTAGAGCTTCTAATCCAAATTCATAAAAAAATGCCCTTGTTTGTAATTAATTGGCATACAGACATACCTACAAAAACGAACACACACACACAAAGAAATCTTTTGGCACAAAAATATAGAAGTTCATAAGCATTCTTATGCACTGGTAGACTTCAATCTCTAACCTCAATTAGAACACTAATGGAACTTGCTGACACATCACAGCAGATGAAAGTGTCTTAGTATATTTCCAAAACATGGGTAAAGACATTTTCTATAGTTACATCTGTGCTGATGAGGCCATGTCCCTCCGCAACTGCTGTCTGCCCCATAACTATTGGATTCGACTGCTTCATAACATATATGAACATACAGAGATGATTTTGTAAATGTTTTTAGGAGGGTAATTTGCTTTCCAGGCAATTTTCAAAAAGTCACTGCAGAGGACCTCTTATATATAAAATCTGTGTAATACTTCACATGTTGCTCTCAATACTGCAAATGGAAATGTTCTACTCTGTAGGCCAGATAAGGTGCTTACCTCAAATAATGCAAGCCTGACTGACTCCAATCATGTTTCCTCCTTCAAAAAAAAAGCCACAGCTCCCGATTTTATTTAGCAAAAGGACAGTACCAGCCTCTTTGCCCACCCTTAGATCATTGCTAAGATCAATGCATACACTGGAAATTGCTTTCATGAAAAGATGACAGAGCCGCATTGAATTCTGCACTAGACTACAGTCTTGATACTGTTAATAAAGAGCCTAAGGTTGGGTATAATTGTTAATACACTAATTCTAAAAATCCACTCAAATGTCACTTATAATCAGGATTTTCTGCTGTGCTAGGACCCCTGGGGAAACCTTTGAAGCTGTGAATGGTGTACACGATGACAGGGATGAACATAAGAAGGTAGAAGGCCACCGATACTGTTTAGCTTAGTTGTATAAAACTATCACGTATATAGAAGCTTAGAAATACTGGCAGCTAGGAAGATGGGAAAGCAAAGTGTGAGATGGAGAAAACATCCAGATCCAGAAGGAAAAGCTTTGCACTAAACCCAGTTATTTCAAAGCATTAAGGGGAGAGGTGAAGAAACCGTATGGCTTGTAATTTACAGTGGAAGTACCAAGGCATTATAAACACATTTCATCGAGAGGATATCCATGACATGACTATTTAAAACAAGTACACCAAAACCTCTAGCTATTCCACTGGTAGCATAGATGAACCTTAGAATAGATGCAAAAAGTGGGATCATTATGAAACCTTTAAAAGGGAATAAGAGTAACAAAGCAACTAAATATGCTATAGTAGAAAAACCTCTGAATAAAAGTAAATGATTATATTTTAGTTGATTTTTCAGTTACTGTAGCTGTGCACACTTATTGTCCAATTCCTATCACATTTTTGAAATTAATATTCATAACATTTTGAAATTAATCTTTATGTATTTCCTGGCAGTGCTTGTTGCACTTTATTTATCGTTAGTGCTTAGGCCAGTGTGAAGTGAATGCATATGCCTCAGAAATGAAACACGGAGAGTTTGGTGGATTTTTCAGAATCACAAGGCCTGCCATAAAAAGTCCTTCATGAATCTTTTACAGCTATAAGTAACATGACATTGGTAATAGCTCTACTACTATAGAAAATTTGGTAGAAAACGCTTTGTAAAAGCTCCTGAGAAAGAAAGGATGCCAGGAGTTATGTGTGGTGGTGCTGGGAACAGTTGTTTTCAGCAAGGCTGAGTTTTCTCAGTTTTGGTTTGGAAGAACTAACTGCCGCAGATAATAGCAGCTTGCTCTGCTTCCTACTTGTAGTCAACACAAGGTTTTCTCACACTCCCACCTGATTCTGTTTTTTCCACATCAGAGTATTTCACTTGAGCTGTAGCTTGCTCTCTCATTACTCACTTACATGGATTTCTTTAATTATTCACGCTAAGTTTAATCATATGCTAAACATAGATAATTCTTCTTTGGAATTGTATTTTTCTTACAGACAAGAACAGCAGTCTTTGTAAAAAAGGATGTGTCTTCTCCAGTGCCTGTGAGCACAAACCCAAATTTGTTAAGATATAAATCTTTTAAAAAATATTACACCTGCTAAATAGATACTCACTAGGATTAGTAGTTAGGATCCCAGTGGATTCCATCTGTACTGTGCCAAAGCATGTGTCGAAGAGGCTTTCTTTGCATTTCAGCTGAGGGGGTCAGGCTGCGAGCCTCTCTCCTGAGCCTTCAAGGAGCTCTTTAGTTAGTGTGCACACCATACAGGGGATTTCAAGCCGTTTTGTTTGAAAGCCATGAAGGGAAGTTGATGCTAGCAAAAAAAAAGAAATTGGTAGGATGAGTGCAAGGTGCAGCCCTATTCTACAAAGGGGCAAGAACAAAGAAAGAGGAGATGGAGGGAAGCTAAGAGCAGTTGTCAGGATAGATAAGACTTCTGGGTGCAGCAGATTGAGACAGGAATGAGACACCTACAGAATGGCTACTGGGACAGATGAAATAGGAGTATGGAGCTGGGAAAAGAAATAAGGAGTGAGACATGTTGGAAAAGAAATAGGAGAAGCTCTTGAGGCTGAGGAGAGGTTGAGCCCACAAGATATTTTTCTCTTCAGAAGGTGAAATGCAAGTGAGGTCTTCTGAGTGTCGTTATTCCTCCACTCTTAGTAAGTACATAGCTGTGAAACTTGCTGCCACAGCAACTCATCCTTTTCTAGAATCAGTGCCACAGTGATCCAGCCTACTCATGGCAGTAATCCTCAGTTCACAAAGCAAAGGGCTGAGTGGTGGATCACTTTCAGGCCCTCCTAAAGTCAATATGGGTCCAAGCAAAGGCATTTACTGTAGTAGACTGAACAGAGAGCAGGATACAGTTCACTTCTTAGTAACAAAAAAAGCAGCAACATAACTTGGGGAATTAAACAAGCATATACAAGTGTTCCAGACATGGGTAAAACTGCCCTCTCCTTCCTTCCTAGTTAGATACCTTCATTCAGCTGTAACTTTAGGGAGTGCTCTCACATGTCTGAGGAGCCAGCCAGGACCTCTGAGACCTGCGCAGGAGTCCTGAGCCTACCTTGTAAACCAGGCAAGGTAACTAGCAGGGCCCAGGCTGTCTGTTTCCCAACAGTCTGTTGTTTAAAATGCTCATGTTCGTGTAGTCTGTTTTTCACTTTCAGCAAAATAGCATTTTCCAAAAATGTGCTGATCAGCTCTAATTATTAAGGTTACAAACTGAATCACTCAAAAGGTAAGAAATGCCAGAATCCACGCTGCCTGGGCAACCTTAACACTTACATGCACACCCCCTTGTACATGCATTATGATGCAGTCTTTTAATTATCTGATTGCTTGTTATTTTTTTCCCCCTGTATCATTCAAGGCATGGGATGCACCTGCACTAGGGATGAGTCAGAGTTAAGTGATGAAGGTGGCTGCTGTCCTTAGGCTCGCTGTTTTGGCTGATGCAGACATGTGCAGGCTGAAGAGGAAAAGAAAAGGAGATGTCCTAATTAAGGCAAAAATGATGAGCAGGGGACCTCATTCTATCTAAGCTCCTGCCATAGTATTCCTCCAAGAAGCTGGTCAAGTCATTCAAACTCAACTTTGCCCAGGTGAGCATTTAGGGAATCCTGAACTGCTCTGAAAAGTAATGTGTCCATTGCTTTCAGAGGAAGGTGAGGGAGCTTTGTGAAGCATGGAAATACCACCTTTCGGGTACCTCAGTTTAGACCCTAGTTTTTGTTTTACAGAGCTTTGGAGCAGTCACACCTGCAACTAAGATCAATATTAAGAGCTGTACTTTGACTGCATAAGGTATTGTATGATACAGTGCTAACATCTCGGGGGGTGGGGGGAAACAAACACAGATCCTAAACACCTCTAGCTGGGAATACAGGGTCAGTGGAGAAAGTTGACCTTAATCTCCCTGTAACCTGGTCCTCTATCTAGAAAATAGGAATAATAATCATACCCCTCACATGCCAAGGATATCATGAAAGCAAATTTAATGTATATCTGAGAAGCATTCAGACTGTAAAATAAAAAATCCATGAAGAATTTAATAGTTTTATCTTCAGAGCAAGGGTTTCAGAGCGGTAAATGAGGCACAAAGCCATGAAAAAATAGAGAGGAGGTGCTAGACAGCTAGCTTTTCATTATATGGCCACCATTTACATTGCACCCTGAAGGAGGAAGGGATCTCAAGGAAAAAGAATGGTATCTCTTCATTTAATTAAAGATTGCATCAGAACACACGTGTATAAAACGTTACGGCCATTGTTTGATGATACAGTAAATCCAATTTTAGGGTTCCTAATACTGTGATATAAACACAGCACCATGAAAATGCTGATTCAGTTTAAACTGTTTCTTCCAGTCCAGACTAGTTAGCAAATTTTGGGGAAGTTCAGTTCATATATTCAGGCTTCAGGCATTGCCCATGTGTTTTATTCGTTTCTTGAGGCCAGCATAGAAACATAAGTTTGAGACAAGCTTTGGCAGTGGCTGCTTTTGCTAGTTTGACAGTAGCATTATTTTGCTGCCCTACTTGATCTGTATCCAGTTTGAACTGCCCAGTGGTCTAGTATTCAGGTCTGTAAAACTGACTGGAGCTGAGGAGCAAACTACAATGCAATGCTAACATCCCTGGGGAAGAAAACACACACAGATCCTAAACATTTCCTTGCCTCCATGAACTTAATTTTGCAACCTTAATAAAGTTTTCAAACCTTTCTCTAGCTTTTTGTCTGTTACATAGAGGTTTGTGTATAGCTGCTTGCAATAGTCACCAGTAAACAAGAAACAAAATTAATGTACTTTCATCAATGTAGTCAGAAAATAGCTTTATTCAGTATCTATTAAAATTGCCTATGCATACAATTTATATTCTCAGACAAAAGGTTAACTTTTTGTACTACTTCCGTTACTGTCCAGATTTTGTCTGGTGTCTAAAATAAGTCCATCAGGATAAAAATTTTGCTGTTTACATCCCAAGTTCATTTTTATCCTAGCTTTAAACATACATTTATCTAACAAAATAAACTGTGAAATAAATAACTTTATTAGGCTACAGCTATAGTTAGGAAATTATTTTTCATATGATAGAAGTTTTGAAGGAACTTTCAATATCCAATTTTGATTTTCTCTTTCGATGGCTCTTTGTAGACAGGCATCTCTCTATTTTTGTTGCCTGTTGAGATCATCCACTATTCTGAATACTTATTCTGATCAGAAACAACTTGAATGCTCTTTTTCCAGAAATATTAACACTTTTTTTTTAATTTTCACTTTTACAGATAGCCAGACTAAGAGCAGTAAAAATCTGAAAATAACATTCATTGTTATTCTTGATAAAATCTTCAGTTTTCTCTTTTTGCCAAGTTCAACATTTTCAAAAACAAACATCATTTTCAAGTTTGAAATTCAGTACGTTCTTGTTCTTTTTTCCCTCATTCAGTATAGAACTGCTCTGTGCCAAAAATGAATTAAATCTCCTCAAAGCCAAGACTTCAAGTCAGGTTTTAACCACATTGCACATTCAAGCCCTGTAACAGCAAAGACAGGAAGAGAACAGCATTTCAGTAGGCAGTTGCCATCAGGACAATGTGGCACACTACCATTTGTTGAAAAAATATAATATCTAACTGAGGAAAATCTGTTCAATTCCTTCAATTCCTATATGAATCACTGGATTAGACAATGCAATAGGGGTGGAGGCTATATCAACTTTTCTCACCACTTAGGTCAACCACCTTATACCTGTAAACTGGTAAAAAAAATCAGATAAAATTGCCTAAACTTTGTCCTTTTCCCACCTAATTTATCACTAATTTTGACTGAGAAATTGAGGTGCTAGAGAAGTCTACCACAGAAGACAATAAGGGCATTTAACCTTGTTGCAGCATTGTAAAATGTGTTCTTAAAATATACATAACTTCAATCTCTACCTACTCAATGACCATTTCCACTACCAATTAGCCAACAGCAGCCTTCATACCAAGGAGAACCAGGCCCAGAGCGTTCCCCTCCAGTAGTTTCCAGAGTTATAAAATCCTAATGTTTGTACTGACCTTCCTGAGTACAAAGGAGTTGCTCCTCCTGCCAGCAACTGGTTGCTAGCGCTCCTCAGCAGACTAACCTCTCAAAACACTGCCCAGAGGCAGTGTTGAGCAGACTCAAAACACTGCCCAGAGGCTGGCCATAACTCCAGGAGAGCAGGTAGCAAGGCTGGAGCAAACAAGTGATATTCAGGCTTGTTTGTACAGAAAAATTGTAAGCAAACTGCTCTCAGAAGAGGAAATGGATGCTCGCTTGCGTTACAGCTGATTTCCCCCTTTCTCCTGGATGTATTGAGCTGAAGAACCGCAGATAGCCCTTTCTTCTGAAAAAGTTCTTTGTAAATTCGGTGAGTTATAATCAGTTTATTTTGATCATGTTGATAATTTTAGTTAAAAGTACGTTTAGTTAAAAAGCAGTTAAAAGCACTTGATGGTTGTATTGTTCAAGATCCTCCCATATCATGTTAGCATCAGTCATTTTCAGGATGCAAAAGAAAGGACCGTTCTCTTGAGTAGTTTCACATCCTCAAAGCTACTACTACATCCTGCAGAAAAACTGCTTGTATTTTGAACCAAAGAACGATCCCAATGGAGTAACTGATGAGACTGCTCACACCCATCAAGCACAAATGTCTCTCCAGCATATAAAATACCTCATGGTATTCCATGGCCAAAAGGAAAATAAAAGTGTTTTGGTGGTGGGATTTAAGTGGTCCTTTAAGCAAAGCTTAAAGCACTAAAGCACAAGTAATCAAGTTCAAAGCCTGAACTGGAGGAAGTCACAGGAAATAAACATAATCGATCTTTCTAACCAGAAAATCTGTGTGGAAAGGATTCACACAGGAACTAATTCAGATGTCAGTTAAATAACTTTCAAGGTTTACTTTTTATTCTTTTATATTCTCTATTATCTTATTTTATCTGCACATCTGAATACAAACATCAAATTATTGTAATTCAGTATTAATATGTGTCACTAAACAGTATAAAGCATTTTTTCCTGCCTTTGGCCTTTGATTTGTGAAACTCAGCAATGAAAAAATCAGAACTTTAGGAGTTAACAAAGTTATCTGTAGTATTAATATCCCTTTGTATATACTTGCATTTATAGCTTGTGTGTTTCTTTTTTTTTTTGGTTTGTTGTTTTGCTGTGTTGGCTGGAAGGACTGTGCAAAAATTCACCTGCCACTCAGTTTAATTTCTTGTGTTTAGGGCTCTACAACATTCCATATAAAGCTAATCAATACAAGGATTTATGAAACATTGAAATAGAACAGTCTAAAGGAGGAAATTATAGTCAGTTCTAGTTATTAAAGATTTCCTATACTAAATTTAGTATAAGAGAATCCTTATACATCTTATTTTAGGGTATTTGTCAAGTACATATACTGAAGAGACAACCGTGGTTAGTTCCACTGCAATGTGTCTTTATTTGTTGCTTTCTATTTAATGCAGGCTGGAAGGAAGCAAACCATGTCAAGCCTAGGTGAAATACTGATTCAATCTTAGTGTCTAAGAGTTCTTCCTTTAATGTCTTTGGAAAATTTACCTGATGTGCAAAACATTGTGCAAATTAAAAAAAAAAAAAAAAGCAATTTTTACAAAAATGAAAATGTAAATGATTATGTATCCTTCCTTCACTAAACTGTCTTAGACTGCAAGCTGGATTACATATATATATATGTATGTATGTAGGATATATGTATTCATATAAGGGTATATATATAAAAGGAAAGAGAGAGAAAGGGATTTCTTTTAATCAGTTAGATTAACAAAATTATATACATATGCATCTTATTACAAATTCTATACATATACTGTACAAGTCAAGTTACTTGGATAACTTAAGTCCATTCCTGTAGGTTGGTGAAATTTACTGAACACAGCTTTTTAGAGACTTCATTTTTTGGTTCTCTTCAGATATAACTTGAAATCTTGAGATGTTATTTATTTTGTTCTTATGAACAATGTGGCAGACCAAAAGTTATCTTCTACTTACTATTGTTTCCCTCACAGTTACCAAAGATTTATCTGGTACTTCATGGCATATTAGTAAGCAAGTTGCTACCAAACCATCCGTGATTTAAAATATTTCCTGCTAAGGAAATGCTTGTGAAATATTTATACTGATTTGCAGACAGCTCCCTTCTCTTCTCTTCACTTTCGTCACTTACTCACTGTAACATAATGGGATCTGTGAAGAGCAAGTAATATACCATAAAACCTCATACTGTTTGTCTATAGATCACATTAAAAAATAGCTAATAAAAAAGAAAGGCATAAACCGTACAATTTCTTTTGAACATGGCAAGAAATAGTTTAAAATGTCAGTGTTAACCAATCAATGTTAAAAAGATCAAGTCTGACAAACCACAAAGAGGCAGGAGAACAAGGTTTGGCTTGGTTCTTGTTGCTGCTTGTTTCTAACAGACATTGATCAACAGGCAACATGCAAGATTTCAAGAGTTCCAGTTAATTCACCTTAGTATTCGCATCGTTCCCCCCAGTCACTCTTTGCTTTACAGAAAGTTCCCTTGGAAACAATTGTCAGCTACAATGCGGTGATTAACTTGTACATAAACGACCAAAGTAGACATTTTATCACTGTAATTCGGATATAGCTACAAATGGTGGTGATCTACTATTAGTTGCATCTACCAAGTTCTTGACTCTAGCCAAAGCTGGTTTGCTTGAAAAAAGGAGTTTCTCTCGGGCCAAGCAACAAAATTTATGCCTCATTCAAAGCTAACGTGCAGTTTTTGTCTTCCAAATCTTTATATTCCCCCCTGGGATATGTGATATGGGAGCCTGAGACAGACAAAACAACAATAAAAAGAAAAAAGATCATATATCAGCAAACAATTCCAGAGAGTGAAACTGCAGAATAAGATATCCAAGATGTGATGAAATCTGTTTCTTGTGACATAAGAAACAGACTGAGAAGAAGTCCTTAAAAGCTTTAATATAGGGAATGAGACCCTGTTTTTCTAGCTGAACAGGATCCGGCTCCTTTTTAGACTCCCCAGTATGTTCTGTGAGTATTCAAGAGACAACCCCGTAATGTCATTACAAGGTCCCATCACAGAGACTTGCACATTTCCTTTGGCACAGCATTTTTTTGTTTGATGGGGGACAGGGTCAACAGTCAAGAAATCCCTGCCCTCTAATAAGACAGCAGGAGAAGAAAAATACTTACTAAGCACTTCAGCTGTTCTCAGATTCATAAAAAACATGTTGTGGAAATTATAATGTTTCTTTTTCCTATTGGTTAGCTGCTAGAAAACCTTTGGGAATTCACTTGGTAAAAGCTCCAGGAACTAAGAGATGCTTTCTGCTCTCAGGTCAGTAGAGTAGCTATGACTGAATTTCTAGTGCCATATATTCCCTTATAGGAAACATTCCCAATTACGTTTGCACAGCAGGCCTCTCCTAGTCATTTCAACCAATAAAAACAATAAAAGAATTTATTCAGATCTCAAGAATAAACAGAAAAACAAGAAAAGGTAGAGAAGAGTGTGGCGAGAGACTGATGCCTCCAAGAAGAGGAATGAATTTGAGACTGGAGGATTGAGAGCATCTGGATTATTGGCTCTGGAAGTTTGAGTTGAACTTAAACTCTCGCTCAAACCTGCAGCCGCTGGCGATGAACACAGCAAGTTTCAGTTTGTGCATTACACTAACAAAATCCCACAGTTCTGCTTTTTTTTCTCTAATTCTGCACCCTTCAAACTGCAGGAGAGTCTTTTTATCAATCTTAGTCTGTATCCCAACCTTCTTGCGCAAAGGTTAAAAAGAATGTATTGATTATACTGTGAAGTGTGCCAATGACATTTCTAAGGTGGTGTAGTACAAATCTATAGCTAGGGAGTATTCATGCTTGATCAAGTTCTTGTTATTACTGGGAGAAGCTCAGACCTTAGCAGATGAGAGATGTTTCTCAAATTACCTTGCTCTGTAAAATATTTTTCCTGATTCGGAGCATTTTACCTTCCCCTTGCTATTAGTGCAACACAAATCACAGAGGAGTCTATAGAAAAGAACCAGGATGAAATCCTGGTTATGGGATATCTGTCACCAGCTTCAAAGTATTTCACTTCAGATTCTTGATATAAACAACAGGGAAAATAAATCTTTGTAAGCAAACATTGATCAAGACAGTTGTGTCAGATCTGCTCCTGGAGCTGCTGCTACAGGCAGAGTGATACGGGTATTTGTGGTTGCCAAACACTTCCCAGTGTAACATAGGATAGCAGTTGTTTATCACTAACACTGCACACAGCTTTTAGCTCAAGTGCTAAGATGAAAAAAAAGTCTTGGTGCCTAGTCCCATTCTTCATACATTCGACCTTTTTTCCTGCCTGTTTTGTAGCTGCCACTTGACCCCTCAGGCCACACTCCTATCCCTGCTTCTGCAATGGGACAAGAAATTCTGGAGCTTTGCTCCAGAGCTTTGCTATTGCTGCCTTACTTTGCTTTAGTTAGTCCAGTAAAAGTGGAATTAGTGAAGCTTGGCTTCTCATGGATTTGTGTCCTGTGGTCAGATCGCCTCATGTCTCCCCATGTGTGAGTTGTGACTCTCTTCATGCTGTTGGGGCATTCTTAACGCTTCTCTCTCAGGCAACTTCTCTGCTTTGATAAATATCTCACTGCCTCCGAAAGTGTTCTCTCAGGTTGACACAAGTAGGAACCCTCTCTCCTAGGAGCCTATGCTCATGAACTCTGGGGTAATCTTACACATGTCAAAACTGCCAGCCCACTACAAATTTAGATTAAAATCTGTCTGGTCAGATAGACAAATGTACACAGACTGGCAGACACAAAACACTTGCTTCTGTAGAAAGGCAAATTTAACAGAATGAATTTTAAATGATTTTCTGACAGGATTCCTCTGTAGGTACACAGGCTTTAGTCGTAAGAGCCGGAAAACTTTCATCAGCACTTTCCATCCAGCAACTGGTTAGTTCTGTACAGCTTTTGTTACTGTTATTAGTAAGTCGTTCTCGAGCCTATAGACAAAAGAGGAGAAAGCATGCAATAGCCCTTTAAGGGAATAAACAAATCAGCCTTTGAGCCTCAAATGAGTGCTGAGATATAGGTCTCAAGGCTGACGCTTGAGCTCCAGACTTTAAAATCTGCCTTGCCTGTGTGTCAGCCATGGCTGTGAATACAAAAAGGCTAAATGCCTTTCTTGCCGACAGAAATCTCATATGCCAGAGAGCAGCTCCGTTTATGAGTCGTTGGTTAAGCAGAAGTCAAAAACCATGATATCTCAAGTTGATTTCTGATAAAAATATATTTTTTAAAACGTTTCTAACGCTGAAGTCTCCTCTCAATGATAGCTTGCTACTGCTTCATAACTGTTTTCGGCTCTACGTCCATCTACCATAAGAGCTGCAGTGGTAGTGTCATGCACCATGCATCTGTGTTCAGACAGAAAGATACTATAACCTTTCAAAGGAGACATATAATTTAGTCACCTAACCAAGACTGACTTCCAGGTTTTGAGTAAGAACTAGTGCTCTGAAACTACCTCTATTACTGATACTTCATCTCGGGCTAAATTTAAGAATCTGGAAATATGAAGTACCATCTGTAAACAAAATCACTTCTTTTCGTCACTCCCTACTTGTTGGCACTCTGGCTATCAATACTGAAATTTTCCATATGCCTAGCTTTTTAATACCAATGTATCATCATAAGTTTTCAGACCTGGATTCTCTGTCACCTAAAGCCTCATATAGATCTGCACTGGCCCTGGGGGAGGATTGTTCATTTTCACTGTCATTTGCTCACAAGTACGCACTTTTTAGATTTCTTTTTTCCTGGAATAGTTCTAGAAGGAGAAGTCATGTTTCAAGATTTCTTTCTAGAAGTGCTTTTCTCCACAAGGTTGGGAGAAATTTCTACCATTACTACCGAAAACTGTAACCCTGCAGACACAAATTTGGCCTTACTCCCAGACACCCATCTCAAAATCCGATAGCATAGAATCTAGTTCACTAAGGGTCTGCTATCCGTGAGCAGTTCAAGAGGCTTTTATCCAGAACAAAAAAAACTCTGCAAGATTTTTGTGTAAAGGAAGGGCTTTTTCTCCTGTCTATTCAGGGGTACATTCAATCTTCTGACCTTTTGTTCTCCATTTTTAATTTTTTCCCCTCAAATAACTGGGTTTTATCTCTGAAATATCTCAATCAGTAATAACAGTAATAATAATAATAATGCTGCCACACTTTGATATGGTCCCTTTCATTTGAAGATCTTGAAACCCTTCATAAAAAATGATCATTGTTATTACCTTCCTTTTATATATTTGGAGGCTAAACCATAGAAGACGTACAGTAACTTTTCCAAAGCTACTCAACAGAGCTAAGAATGAAACCAAGTTTTCTGTTGTCCTCATTTCCTGTGCCACACTGCTTTCATAAACTTTTGAAAAGTTATATGAGAAAGGAAACATATATTATATATACAACTATAGAAGGCAGAAAGAATCAAACTCAAGAACTGAGAAATGTTCCTCAATAAATTACATGGTATATGCTAGGATCAGTGTCAGCTCAACCAGAGTGTATTTCTGCTGCTGTCTGCACAAATTTCTGCAGGTTAAGGATCTTTTGCACTTCACCATTCAGATTTCTTTTATCTGTCCTATCTGGAATTGAATGCAGTGGTGTTTTTCTTGATGCACCCTCTTTCTGAGCTTATATCATCATCTTAATATCTCTCAAAAAAGCAGCACTTGTGATAGCTATCACTTCATCTTGCAGAATGTGCAAAATGCAGACTTTGGTAGGTCTCTCATCAACATATTCCCTATGGTCCAGATTTTTTCAGTGAAAATTGTTTCAGGTTTTTATATACACTTGCTTTTTTTTTTCCCTAAGTCCCATGACTCTCCCACAGAGACTAAACTTCATACACTTGATGTTCTTAGAGCTGTGTCCTTTCATCTTTCTAGAACAAAGCCATTTTGAAAATCTCTCAGGCTTTTTGTAGCTTTTGGTAATAAATCCAAGGGGACTTTTTTTCTTCCCAGAGGCTCTCAAAAGGGCTTCAACTTGTATGAGGGTCTCACAAGCACTGAACAAACTATCCCTCCCCTCTTGATTAGGGCTCACTTTACTAAGGCTCAGGCAACATCTGTAGCTTGCTTGAGGGGAATCCCTACCTCTGAGCTATGCAGGGCAGCTATTTGGAGTTCAGTGCATATATTCAACAGACATTGCTTCTAGATGAGGTCCCCTAGAGTTGTTAATTAGATAAACCTTTAATTGCCTATCTTCTTGTGAGGTCATTGGTAGTTGCCTACAGAGAGATCCAGGGAGACCACTACTGGAGGAAGAGAGAACATTTTATGATAGTTTAAAGTTCTTTGGGATGCTTTTGGGTAGATAGATGCCATGATGCCTTCTCCATTGGTGCAGAGTTTTATGTAGGTATAAACTCAGGAAATTGGGTCTACTTTGCCTTTTATGTCCTACATTATACTATATAAGCCCTAGTAGACAGACCTGATTTAAAAGAGAGGTGTTGTATTTGTGGGGCATACACACAAGTATGTAGTGACATCATGTGACCAAAAACATTACAAAGATCACTCCAAGTCATGCTGTAAAGTAATGCTACCAGTGCACTAGCTCCCGGACAACTTCTGCAATATGGCTCTTAATGTCCTATGTTCTGTTTCACTGATCTTGTTGGTTCTGTTTATTCTTCTGGAAAGACAGTCATAAGGGAAGAATGAAAATACACAAAGTCTGTATTCTAACACATACACAGAATTTGGGTCTGCATTTCAGCCACGTGAGTATGTGTTCATTTTAACTACTTGCTTTTTGCTTTTGCACCCTTAGTGTTCTTTTAACATCAATTTATTTAAGATTAGCTTAACGCTCAATATTATGAAGCGTTTACTGTGTTAAACGCTGAGCTGTAGAATAGGTGTACCATTATGGCCAGAATGGCCAGATGCCTTAACAAAATGTCAGAGATAAGATTATGGCTTTGCTTTATGCAAATAAAAAGTGAATTTGACCAGTTCCACTATATTCAGCAAGCACAGAGCTGAATCTCAGGTCTGCCTGCTTCCAAAATCTCTACACATTTTTAATAGCGAATATGCATTTTTCTTATGCTTTTGTCACTTTTGCATGTCTTTGGCATGCCATCCAAGTTCTGAATCTACTAAGCCAAAAAGTGTGCCAGAGTGACCCTTATGCTAGTATTTTTATCTAGAATTATACATCATAGTTCTAGATCTTTTTATAAGACATAACATCTTTTTTTTTCTTGTTCAGAGAAATGAGTGTTTTGAATAAGCATATGAATTCTAGATATAATTCCAGTTAAATGTTAAATAAGATCATCTTAAGATCAATCTGTGAGACTGGACAGCTGATGATTTGGGGCTGAATATGAGGCTTTCATGAGCATCATGTAAGGGATGAAAAGGGTGACGTTCCTTGCACAAGGTGTAAGTATCCTTTTCATCAGAGAATTATATGCATTTTTAAGACCGGCTATCTAGTGTTGCTGTTTACTCTGTTTAGGTTTTGGTTAGCAAGGCATAGATAGAGTGGAGCCGTAGTTCTGTAAAAGCATCCTCTCTCCCTCATCCCACCAAGCCCTAATCAATGCAACAGATTCAATACCAGAGAAGAAATGAGCTTCCAAATAGAACAACAATGTAATTTCCCCAGAGAACTAGTGAGAGAGAAAGAGAGCTGTGACTATATGGCGCTGTCTATCGGGAGATCCCTCTGACACAGCTGTACTTTGGTCTTCATGCATGGTCAGGAAAAGAAAGCTGAGTTTGTTTTCCTAGGCTATTTGGAGTAAAAAATCACAGATTCAGAAAGAATATTATGGGATGGACCATTTTTATTGTGCAATGCATTGGACCCACATCTAGGCCATTAGTTAAGGAGAGACTGTTTCTATTGCAGTTGATTTACAGGATCTAAAATTTAATATAGCTTAGAAGTCAGAGGTGAAAAAGACCTGGTGAATTGTCATCTTATTGGCAGTGCAAGATGCTTCTGAGCTAAAGGAATGTAACTGATAATGGATAACCTTTTCTGGGTTCTATTCTTTTTTGCCGAATTACAGACAAGGAACAGGAAATAAGACTTGAGATGACATTTGGGCCATAAGTCTTAAAAAAAAAAGATTATTAAAGACAACAAGTGTGTCATGTGAGAAAGGTCATGATTTAATTGCACAATTGTGAAATTAGGATGCTAAGCACTGGGGTAACACGTTCAAGAGACACATTCAGTTAAAAGGCTCAATAGCATAGAGGACATTTCTGGATAAAAGAACATTTTAAAACTCTTAATGCAAAAAAAGTCAATGTGTAAATTCAGTGCTGCTTTAAATGATAAATTACATCTATAGAACACTTTAAAAATAAAATATCTCTTACTTAAAATAACTCTTAGTAGATCAAGCCTTCAAAATCTGATCCTAAAATACTTATCTGATCTTTATTTTATCAGAATCAATTGTACAAAGACTAAGCAGTGAAACCTTAGTATCATAAAAGTAATTTTAGCAACAGTAGCTAAGGTGAAATAATTGAGTAGCATGTTGACAGCTGTTCTTGACAAACATGCTATTAATCAAGAAGACAATGCTGTACCTGTAATTATGAAAGAATATTATATTCTGAAGAAGACAATATTTTACTGTATGTCAAATCGAAGATAAAGGAAAGTAGTCAGAGCACTCTCTGCATTTAACTGGCTTAGAAATGTAAATGTTTTGTGTAGTATCCACCAATTTTTTCCTATAACTTACAACAATGAATTTTTATCTTCTAAAATTGATTTCAGCCTTATGAAAGAAGTTGGATTGCCATCACAGAGGACTGAATCCTCAATTTATCCAAATTGCAGAGATGTTGCAGGCATTGCAATTTTCTATAAGCTATCTTGTCAACATGTCTCAACCCTGACCTACTTATGGCACCTCCAAAAATGAACACATTTTTCAGTCTCCGCGTTCATTCAGACCTTAGCGTCTTTGCTGAGGCTGTCAATTAGTGTCTCTGAAGAATGTGTTTTTTTTGATGTGGACACCAACATTTGGACCACAAGGCTTATCTCATAGAGTTGTTTCTGTTAACAAGCCAACACTTACTAACAGTTTCAAACTATGATATCTGACATGAGTTTTATTTCTTTACCTATGTTTATGATATGAACTAGCTGTGCTGTCTCACATTCTAGTGCGTGAAAACTGTTGGCAAGTGTTGATGTATTTTTTCTTAATTCTGACTGCCATACACCTCCGATTAGCCATTACATAATACAATCTGCTCTGTATTTGATTTGAACTAACAGATTCCACTATTATGGACATATATAAGTACCTAGAAAGATGGATAGGCTTGTTGCCATGAAGGTGATAGACTGCACACTCCAACAACAATCCCTGTGTCATTCAGTCTCCTGTTGAGTGTGAATTTAAATCACTTAAATCCTGAACATTTCTGTCCTTTGAATATTATAAAATTTAAATCCTTTATGAATTCCTTTGGAAAAAAATGAATCAAGAACAAATGTTAAGATTAAGAAATCAGTTGTTCATTGGACTTAAAAATCCATCATGAATTTTCTAAATCCCAGACTGTTTAGTTAGGTTTTAGTTTTCACATTTGATGTGCTTGATCTTAAACTGTTCAGTAACGAAAAGAAAAAATTACAAATCAGTCTGGTTAAATTAGAATATTCATAAAGTGAGGTGCCATAAGAAAGTCATTTAGCATCTTACAAAGTTCACTTACATAGTTCAAATAGATGAAAAATACTCCTCAATAAAATACAGCATATATATCAGGATCAACACCAAACTTTTTCTATATCCACTGGGATTATATGTATCTCTGGGTATTGAGAATAATCCTTCTCTAAGATTAAATTACTTAGGAATTCTCCTAAACTTCTGGACATAATGACTGTGAGAATGGCTGTTCCTGGTCCAGTCAGAGCCAGAAGAGAAGCCAAGCAGCCAATCTATCTGCAAGCCTAAATTTAGAGTGAGGCATGCCACCATCTGTCATTCCCACCTTACCTTATGGATGTTATAATGATTGACTCTTCAAAAGTGCTTGTCCTAAGTAAGATTAGACTAGGGAATATTTTAGATATTTTTACATTTTAGTTTTCCAGCTTCAGTTTTTCATAGTTAGATGTAAGAAAAAGTATAAAATAATGTAGGGAAATGGCAAGAAATGGCAGAAACAAATGCTCACTCATCTTCAGTAAAAGTGGAGTGGAAGACACTGGTGGAAAGCTCAGAGAGTCAGAAGACCCTTTAGATCTGTTTAATGAGAAAGCTGAGCCTATGGGATTGATTGATTGACAGCCTCTCTGTGAAAGGTCCTTCGCAAGAGCCAGAAATGTAGAGGACCTTGCTCACACCTCTGTCCTTTTTACATGATCCTTGTTTGGAAGGCAAAGAAGTAGTAAATTGCTTTTAGCATGTCTGATACTGTTTGGGAGTTCTTTGTTTTTCAGTGACAGTAGCTTAAAAATTTTTGAAATTTAAAATACACATCGGAAAATGTAATCATTAGAAACCAGGGAAGGAGTTTAAGTAGTGTGAAGTAAGAGAGACATCTTAGGCTAAATTAGGCCCACAGATCTGTTCATTGCCCTCCAAGTGTGCAGTGACAGCTGGCTCATCAGTCTTAAGCAGGTTTCTACAGCTCTGCTATAGCAGCAGAATATCATCTGAAAACAGTGGGCTACACAAGTGTAACTACAGACTTAATTTATCTTTCAGAATCATTGTTCTCAATAATGACAAATAAACTGGTAGAATATAGCCTGAGCAGCAGATGCCAGAGTGAATAGATGTGCGTAAAAAGACCTCTTTTTGGTTTTTTCCTTTTTCTTTTTTAACTTGCAGAGTTTATCTGAAATGTAAAATTCACTGATAGTGGAGTTGGAAGGGGGGCAATTTTTAACTCTTATATGAAAATAAGTTGAACTACACTTTAAGTTATTCACACTACAAGAGTTCAGGCTCTTAATTATTGGCAAAGACAAGCTTTGAAGGCATTGACTAGCTAATCTGGAAGTTACTTTTGAATTCAAACTGTTCTGTTCATAAATCAGCCCCTTTCTTCTCAACTCTTTTTCCGATACTTGTTGGATTGGGAAGACAGCCATCTACATCAGGAGTTTGCAGATTTTGTGGCCAGCAACTTGTAGTCAAATCTCCTCCCGTTTCCTCAGATTGCCCTGTGCCTGAATCATCAAACTTTTAATACATTATAATGACAATGTAGTTTCATGGACAAACCATTTACCATGATTTCACAGATCACCATTTTGAACACATTGGCAGTTTACTGAATATTCAGTTTGTCTAAACTTGTGTGTTTTTTTGAGCTCTCCCATTTTTGGAAGGACTGCGCAGACAATTGAAAGGATTGTTAGTAACTTTCCATCCTATACAAGAATTTGTCTGTGTCCTCATAGCCCTCCCTTTCTAAAACATCCCATTTCTGGTGGAAATTTACAGATGCACATTTTCTTTTCATTTTGTAAATTTAACTTTCATATGCCATACATTTCAGAAGACCTAAGAGCCAGATTTTGAAGAGAAGTTTGTTATTTCCAGTACTCTAACAGAACTAGCAAGGAAGTCAACATAAGTCCTAGGGTTATAGAAGCACGAGGGCTATATAAGTCACTGAGGATGCTTATCGGGGGTATTTAATCATTGACTGGCATGTAGTAAGGAACAGGAAGTTGTGCTTTATGAAGATGCTATTACATTTTGGGTTATAGTTTTGCATTTGGAATTTAAACGAGGCATTAACAAACAAAAAACTAAAAGAGAGGCTAAAAAAGTATTAGAATAGTTCACCTACCCAGCATATCATCCAGACATGAATCCAAATCTTAGACTCTGTTTACAGTAGGATAAGGGCCATGGATGGCTCTATCTGTTGTGTGAAACTACACATTATGCTTTTAATACATCATTAATTCATTTCACTATTTTTCACAATTATCTTTTTCATTGTCTAAGAGTATTTGCCCAAATACATTTATTTTACCAGAATGTTCCCAGATAGGGCATGTGATTATTTCTGAAAACACTTAATGTTTTTAATGCATATCAGTCCATATATAGTTAAATTCTATGCACGTAAAGCTCCAGTGGTTAACTCTAATCTCTTCCCCTCTTTCTCGCTCTCTCTCTTTCTCTCTCTCTCTCTCACACACACGCACATACACACGCACACGCACACACAGACACAGACACAGACACACAGACACACACACACACACTCATGCACACAGGCATACACACAAGGAAGCTTTTGGCGCCCAAATTCCCAAATTGTTCAAATAGTTTTCAACAGAAATGCTAATAAACCAAAAAACCCTGAAACCACGTAAGAATGCAACAGCAGAAAAAGGGAGAGGTGAAAAAAAGAAGTATCTGCACTGTTATACAGTACCTGGGAATTCTAGGGTGCAATATATAGTCTCACACTGTGAAAAGCAGATCATCAAAGCAGACTTGCTAAATCACCTTCCACTGGTAAGCACACAGGCCAAGTACCCTCGCCCTGTAGCAGCCAATAAGCATCTACCTATTTGTAATGCTGCAAACACAGTTAGCAACATATTTGTTAGCAGGTGTCACTGTGATGAGAAGAGCAGACGGCAGTCAGACTGTAATTATTGTGTGAACCCAATAGGCGTTACATACTTCATTTTGGAGCACATCACAGAATTCTTTAATAGCTGGCCTGATTATTAGGATCTTACGTTAATTTGTGCAGAACATTATAAAAAGTTAAGCAAGAAGATATTAACATTATACAAATGAGTGTGGTTATGCCTGTTAGCTTGAACATACGGCAAGAAACAGAATGACACTATCCAACACTGCAAATTTACATTTAACAAAATCGCTAAGTAACAATTTTACAGTCATCTTAATTTGCATCACTAAAACCTGGCAGCATTTCACCCAAAATGCATTAGCAAGAACTCTTCATAAGATCAGTATCAAGGTTTTCATATAAAGCCAGTGAATTAATATAGTTGTTAGAACAGTCACTGCAATAGTGATGTCTAACTTCCTTAGAAAGGTACTGTTAAGGAGAACCGTCACTGTTCTATGAACACTTGTAAAACAATTCATAGCAAAATGACTGTGACAAGGTAAAATGGGGTCGAAATTGGGAAAATGCTATGCAACTTTTCAGGGCGATCAAATATCATCATATTGTGCACTGTCTTGGGTGTGAGTGTAAGCACTTCACAGTGGAAATGTTTTTAATCCATATTTGTCCAACACAGCACAGAGGAGCCACAACTTGCATTGATTTTATCATTGTGTTTGTGCAGCAGGTGTGAACTAATATAGGCACTCTCAGGGTCTTGATGCCCCAATTCTCCATGGCAGGAACCTATTACCCTTGCAGATCAAGTCCTGCTTTTCTCCCAGTGCAGTGGAAAAACAAGCTACGAGGAGGGGTGATGCAGACTTGGGTCCTACCTCAGCATGGAGCCAGAACATAGCAGGAGGGTGTGCACCAGAATATGGAGATAAGAAGCATTTCCAGTTTAAGCAATACATTAATTTAATTATAGAAATTTAATTAACCTATTTTGCCTCTCGAAATTGCAATTTATTCCTATAAGGCCAAAACTTCCTCTCAGATCTGCTATAGCTCTTAATTACACTGATCTACTGTACTAGCACATTTATTTTCCTTTATACCAGTTGAAACCTGCATAGCTAAGGAGTCCAGCAAAGAGCTATCATGTGGATTTGAAAAGAGAATTTTGCCCTCAGATTTAAAAAAAACGCACAACAAAAACGGCTGAGTTTCTGATAGAGTGCACCACTTGTATGCTGCATTATATAATATGAATAATTTATAGTGCTAAAAATGCTTCCTCGGAAATATGGGTAGAAGTGGGTAATTGCCCATGGATAATACTTTATATATTTTGTAGGAGGAACATATCTCAACCCAAGAAAATACACTGGAGCTAGGCACAACTTTCAGATATGAATGACTCAATGAATCATGAATGACTATGATTTCCTTGGGATCTAATGGTTTAACACACACTTAAATACATAACAAATGAATAGAAAACCCTACCCAACCTAAATTGAGTACCACAGAGTGGACTGTGAATTCTTCTGAGCATTTTAACTGTTTGGGGTTTAAACAATAAATGAATAGGGGCAGCTCTTACCTTGGGGATCATGGCACTCAGCTCCACTAGAACTTACAAATCTTTTTGAAATCTTTCTCTATCACTCTGTCTTAAAAGTAGCATGCAGTGAGCAGCTGCATGGCACAACAGAGGTTTAAGAGAACAGTATTGCACAAAATACGAACAACATTTAACACATCACAATTTGTTCTACCACCTAACAAGTTTCAACATATATTATTTCTACTGATACTTAAGCACATTACAGGGTTCCTGTGCATTTACGCACCTGTGCAGTTGCTCTCAGGGGGGATTTTGCTGGCTATCCCCAAGCTTTCAGAAATATGAAAGTGGCTGTTCACGGTGAGCATGTGGAAGGGCCCTCTAGGAGAAGGTTGCTAAGATCCCTTAGAAGGTAATGGCCATCTTTTCTGTTTCTCAGCATCCAATAACTAAATATTCTTGTCTTGCTAGTGTTATCTTGATCATTAATAACCTATACTCTTCTTGCTTCGTACTGTATTGTTCTCTTAAATCTCTGACATATGCACACATGCACATGCAAAAAATCAACTTCAAATTTTGATGTTAAAATACCTACCATCTAAAAACCATAAAATAAGCAGCCACTGCGTATTTGTTAAAGTTTTCAGTCTCTATATTCGACAAATTAAGGCTAATTTTACTCTTCTTTGGCACAATGCATCCAAGGAGAGTGAAAGCACTAGTCAACCATTTAATGCTGTTTGATGTGTCTTACATGAAACATCATAACTCTGTAGTGTTTATGGGATATAGCGCATGGCTGCCAGGATTGCAGGACCTGGAATGACACAAAACAACACCAGATAGAAAGTGGCAGGTAAGAAATGTTCAAGGAAATGCAGAGTAGTATTGTATTTTATATATTAACTTTCAGATCAGATGATCGCTTTACAGATGGACGGATGACTGAAGTTAGAGTACTTCTCCACTGTGTTAAAGGACTCCTCACATCAGTCATTCCCCTTTTACATTTGCACCATTTATATGTCTTCTGCTATTACTGGAGCTGCCCTTCTATTGTCTTTGGTTTTGACCTGCTATCTTTATAAACAGGGTTAGTTTTCGTTTTGCAGAAGCTTCTAAATCTCCTGTGGATTGGTAATCTACCTCAACAAACCTACCAGTGTCTGGAGATGAAAATGTGCTAGGAGTAGCCTCTTTAAAGCAAAAAACGCGTAAGGCAGGCCTAATTTTTTAATCGATTTTAAGTAACAACATCTGCCAAAACATGGAACTCAACCTATCTCTATTATTCTTTATTCTGTCTTCGTGGGTGTCATTTCTCTCTAGTTATGGTGTTTCTTATTAACTCAGCTGAAAATATATATCTTACTCTCCAGCGACTTTAGACTCTTCCTAGAATCTTTTCCCCTAATATCTGGGATGCAACCACCCAATCTCCTTCTGGAGACCATGTTCCTTCCAACAGAAGATGATATTTAGATATTACTGCAGATCTACTGCAAAACTTCATCTGTCTTTCTGGAGCAAAACAAGAGAGGAGCATGAGCTATTATCTTCTACAAATGAAATAACTATTAAAAGTAAGAGGAAACTAGCTGTAGGTACGATGATTTTAGTCTTAAGGAATTTGGACTCCTAGTAAAGCAAGAAGAGCTTCTTAGAGGATGCATTCCAGCCAAGTCCACTTTACAGCAACACAAGACAGGAAAAATGGAAAATTCCAAGATGTCTCCAGAAATCATTGTAAGTTTAACGGAGATTAGTAGCATTATTATGTAATAGTCGTGTATGTATAAACAGAGATACTATGGGGCATAGTTAGGGACCCTCTATATGCATTTCTGTGTCTCAGTTTCTCTGTGCCATTTTTAAACGTGAACATTATTTTCGATATTCCTGTAGTTGTAACAAAAATGCACTGCTTACTCTTCCTACCTTTTATTTCTTACATGCATCTCTAGGCTTAATTTTTCAGGTTAAATTGGGCAAAGGTTGTTTTTGTTTTCTGTGAAGAAAATATATTCCAGGAGCAAAACTGTCTTGATTGATACATTATGCATCCATCAGTTGGGTTGCATGGACTATGAGTCAGGGTATAATTCTGCCCTATGTCAGCTTTTTCCTTTGCAAGTGCTTGAGACTGTGCATTACAGAAACATGCTTCTGGGGAGAATACTTCAGAAAATTGTGCTAACTCCTTGGTTCCTTCCATCACCACAATGTCATATTAGGAGGCACAAAGTGACATCTTGATATATTGCTTATAGCCTCATATAAGGTAAAGTCTTATTAGAAAGTAATAAAAGTGACCTCCTGCTTTTTTGTCCATAATCTTGTATTACGTTAAGATGGAAAACCAGGGCTGGTTATGTTTGCCATTATTTTGTTGTATTTAAAATAATATCGTGCAACATCAAGGCTGGAGTTTGAAAAATGCTAAGAAATAATACTGTCTGGAGCAATATATAAAATACTGAGGAAAACAGAAAAGACAAACATACTTCCTTGTGGTTCATTTCATGTGTGTCTAGTGAAGAAAGCAAACAAAATCTTTGCTTTCATTTACATTAGGTTTTCAACTTAAGTAGTTGCGAAACTCAAAATGTTGTAAAGGGTCTAAAAAATCTGGAAATATTGTAAAAATCAATTCAGTTTGGAGTAAAATGAGGCATGCAAGTTTATTGTGCTCATGACCTGAATTATGCCATTAAGGGTAAAGGTACTTTGTTAAGAAGTGGGGAAAATACTGTGTTACCTTAAATGAGCTTTTTTTGCTACAAAGGTTGACTTTCTTCTTTGAAACAAGTTAGGTTTGGAAGTCTGTCTGAAATTATGACTTACAGTGCAATTTAAATAAAATCTTTTTCTGACATATTTAACTTTAGAAATATCTTCTCTTCTATCTAAATAGGCCAAAAAATCATAATATAAATTTAATTTAATGCAATTAAAGTTTAGCTTGTCCTGTGTTGGGGATGTTACTCTAGGGGGAACAAAACTGGTTGCAATAGTGAAATTATAAAAGTTGTTTTATGTCACATTAGTTAACATATGCAAGCTTATTTAACATGTGGACCACAAATAAGTGTAATTATATTAAAACAAGGATCTGTAGCTCAGAAGCAATAAAAATAGACTAGGTTGTATTATTAATTCTTGTGTTAAGGGTTTTGAGCCATGTTGATTGGCCTGAATTTTTTGATTTTGTTATGGTACAAAGGGATTGTTTGAAGTAATTTGTCCCCGAGAGAGGCTCACAATCCCAAGCGGGTTTCAATTCAGCAAAGCAAATCTAATTTTGTTTGCTTTATGCAAACCAGAAGGGGCTGTGGTTCATTCTGTTTTCACTGGAGGGGAAAGGCGCACTAATGGGACCTGCTGAAATGCATGCATTGCAAACATCATACCCCTGCATATATTAAATTTAGCTATGTGATGCACTGTGTTCATCATCTCATTGTGTACACAGATACGCTTTAGAACAAAGCCTTTAATAGTACAGGAACCCTACTACATTATGCCAACACACTATTGTATTTATATTTAATGCTACAACTGGAATTTTTTCCCTTGGATAAAGTGTATTGATATATCATCTTTTTTCCTCTCCTGTTACTTGTTATAGTAGTCAGTATACTGAGGACATTACACGCTTAAGCTTCTAGGCATCTGAAGATTAATTATATGGAGGTCTCATAATGGTTTTTAATTTTCCCTTTTTTACAGCCCAGAGTTAAATAGAAGACATGTTCAGGATCTGATTGCCAAAAGAGCAATAATCCCCAATCCATCAGATCAAGGCTGGAAGAAAAATGGAGGGGAATAGCACCTGCAAGACAGGTAATGCTTGAGACAACAACCACTGCTTTGACAGATTGCTACCCTCTGTTCAGTTTGATTCCTTTTTAGGCTTTACAAATACAGTATTTGTGTTGCCTAAAAAGTACTACAGATCTGAGTAAATGCTGGATATTTGTTTCTCTGAAAGCCAATGGAAATTTATTTCATTGGGAGGCAGAGTGGGCCACTAAAAATATTTGATGGTAAAATTGCAAGATAGATTTTTTTTTTTTTGGCATATAAGTTACATTATTTATTTATTGAATTTTCATAATAGTACTATGGTTCATGTGGCATTGCTCAATTATTTTTTCCAGGATGTTTCTGTTTTGGAAACAATTTCAGTATTGCATAGAGACAGACACATCTCAAAACCCTTCAATTTGTCATTAGACGTTTGGCTGTGTGCCTATTTTACTGATAATATTGCAAAACTACATTAATTTACTGTATGATTTTTGTGAATCAGTTCACACAAAATTCACAATGATACTTGTCATGCATCAGATGATTAACTATTAAAAGCATATGTTTATTATGTTTATTGTGTGGTACAGTTCAAAGTTTGCTTTAGTGTGCAATTTAAATTCAAAGATGGGTTAGGAATAATGATTCTTTTGCTTTTAAAGTTCCTTCATGAAACATTACAGGAATATTTCTTCCAATTATGTTCTCTGTTGCTATTTCCCTTTTTCTTCAGTTCGTATTCCTCCCTAATTTCTCAGGAGATTCAGTAATCAAAATTTTTTAGTGTTCAGTGCCCAAGCCCCCAGTCACACCAGCAGCTTGAATAGGTCTTCTCGTGAGAAAGGTCTTCTTATGAGGGAGCACAAATGTAGAGCACAGAATCTAAACCCTCATGTCTTAGTGTAATTGTCTGTTCTACAGCTCAAAGAGCGTGGCTGCATTCTTGATACAGAGAAGATATGTCCCACTGTTTTCCAGTCCTGTAAAGACCTTTAGAAGATTCTGGCTGAAAGCTTTGCTTGTTATCATAAAAGGAATATTTAAAAATATACTTTTATCATTGTGTCACATCTGCATGTTCTTTAACATCTAGAAATCAACACCCACAAAGTTTTGATGCAAACCGTTCTGCCAGATTTAGGCATAAATTGAGATTTAGATTTTAGGCAGACTTGACCTTTTTAATGGGACATGTGTTTTCCTCAAAATGCTAATTGCTTAGGTAACAAAGTAAACGTTCAAGTTAACTTGCAACTTTCAAGAGTGCAAGTGAATAAAAACTTAAATTTGAGAAGATAAACCTTTTGGAATTTGGAGGAAAGGCAGTGGTGCGATCTGCTCTAATGTTTAAAGTTTTATACGGGCTTCATTGAAACAGAGACACCGGGTCAAGATGGTATAAAGGAAGAGAGCAGATCCAAGTGAGCATAAGTCAGTAAGTGCAGGACAATATTGCTCTTCAGAGAGTCCCACACTGACAGAACTATTTTGAAACTATTTCCATTTACTTCAGCTGAGGATCTGGCCCTATCTGCTGCTGAAAAATCTAAGAGCAACTGTAATCTACGTGAGTATAGAAAACAAGTCTGATTTAAGGAAAACGTTCATGTAGTCATTTACAGTCATCTCCCATCATTTAACGCTAATTTAGTGTTACAAGCACCAAAAAGTTTTTGTTAGAAATTAGGTTTGAGAAAGAGATATATAAGGCTAGAGTGAAAATGCTAGAACAGTTCAACTCCCAAAAAAGGATGAGTACAATTTCGAGAGTTTAAAAAAAGAAGTACTGTGATCAAAGCACTTATATTAGCCCAGGTTATTGAACAAAAGTTATCTGAAACAGAGTTTAAAATGTTTGTCAGAAGAGTTTAAATTGAGGTAATTTTACAGAAGGGGACTGGGGAAATGCTGAAATTGCCATCTATTGCAGTCATATTATTATAGGTAAATATGATTTATTAATTGCTTCTGTTTTTATCATTTCTCATTTGTAAAGCAGTAACCACTTTACAGAAATTAATAAAATAGCCCATGTTTTTAGAACCTCAAAGGCTAGCTTAGACAAATGCAAAGAGAAATGAAGGGAAGGGATGCAATGTCACTTCAATAATGCAGCCCATATAGTAAGAGACAATCCTTGCTCCAAGGGATCTTCTATATGAATAGACAAGGCAGATAAAGGCGCTAATATTAATTCCTCAATTTATGGATGGAGAACTGAGGCACTGAAAAACCAAGGGATTTACCCAAGTTGACAAAGAAATTCTTTGCCTGAGCCAGCTACTGAATCCATTTTCCTCATGCCCTACTTCAGTACTCTTCCCTCTGAAAAGGTTGCTGTATGTTAAAATAACATAAACCTTATACATTCTGAACTATTCAGCAAGCTTATGTGGGGCTGAAGCTATTTCGGCATACACATAGCTGAGGGTCTGGTAGAGAAAAATGCACTCTTAATTCTTATGCTGAACTGGTCCATACTATAGCAAGTGTTAGGCTCCAATTCTGCAAGCAGGTACGTAACTTGAAACATATAGTCAGCCTTGTCAACATCACTTGTCAACATCTATGAACAGGTTTAAAATACCTTGTATTGATAAGCACCTGGTTATTAGGAAGTTATAATCTATCACTAACACAGATCATGTGCAAAATGCAGTAACACCCGTAAAAAGATTTCTAGCATTTAGAGGTGTTTGAAGTACAGAAGGAGTAAGAACTAAATTCCGTGGGTTTTGTAATTACACAAAATTACAAATGAGCTAAAAGAAGAGCTTTATCTGAGTAAAGTGGAAAGATCTGGCCCTTTGCAAGGACTTCAGGAGTTAGTCTTAACCAACTTAAGCTAATTCAGGGATAGTGGGAAGGAACCAGAACAACAGAATTATTTTATTTTCAGTAGGCTTTTAATACAGTAAAAATAACAGGAAGTTGGCCAAGTTATCACACTCAGAAATGTAAAGGGGCTCTAACTTGTCATACTCAGATAAAAGGATTTCTGTTTTCTGGGTACATCCCAAGATCAAAAATGGTAATGCTTTAATGTGTTTCAAAAAATCCAAATATATACAATTTATAGAAAGATATAAAAGATCTAATTGTGTAGAAGCACTTGCTAAGCAAAAATGAAACAAAAAAATTTGTAGGTTAATTGCAGTCATTTGCTAGACCATCTTTTTAGAGAAAAATAGTTTTCTTTTGTTGTTAGTAATAATACTGCTCTGAGTCAATAGGAAAAATAAAGACTTAGTTATTGATGCCAAAGGATAACACAGGAATTTTCTATATTAATATAATTTCTTTATGTCTATTCGTGCACTGCTCATTGGGAATTCTGCAGAAGTTCTTCAGAGTTAAACCTTTAAATTCTCTACAGAAAAGCTTCAGTGATACCCTAATTTTACAAATGTAAAAAAAAAACAAAAACAAAAATACAACAAAAAACAACCTCCAAAACCATGTTGCATAAGGAATTAGATCAATTTTTGGCTTTTTTTCTCAGACTTTTACTTTAAGAGATTTGGGTGACGTTCAATAAAGTATTGCCTCTGCAATACCTATATATTGAAAACAACAAAATGATAAAAGTTGGAGATGAGATGCCACTAGCTCTGTGCAAATACATGCTTGCTCCCTGTGAGACAGTCCCTATGCAACAGAGCATGAAAAATATCATTTACATTTAGGAAAAAGCTAAAGAAAGCAATTTTTTTAAATCCTATCTATGCAGTGGCTCATGCAGCTCCCCCTCTCTCTCTCTCTAGATATATAAAATGTATATATTTGTATGTTTGTATATGTGTATGTGTATATATGTGTGCATATATATACATATATTTTTATACATATAAAGCATGTAATAAAGCATAGGTCTGGATGATCATTTCCTGGTACTTGCTCAGCTTAGGAATTACTGACTTATGGTTACAAAGTTTGGAGCTTGAATAAATAACAGGAAGGAGTGCCACAATGTCATCTTGTAGATTTTCAAATAAGTTTGACTTTTTGCTGAATTTTCTTGGATGAAAGATGCTGAAGTGTTTTGTGGAATCTCTGCACATTTAGCACTGCCCAAGGGCTGGTGGTGTTTGTACTCTACGTACAATGTACTGCATAGGGTTTTATTGTAGTAATTATTGTAGTTCATTAACTTTATTACAGCTGAATTAAAATAAAACATGGTTTAACAAACTCTAAACTAATAAAACTTGTATTATTTATTCAAAATGATAGCGCTTTAAGACTCAACCACCAGAAACATTTAAAAGAACTGACAAGATGAGTAGAAGTTAGGGTTAAACTGATCCTTAAGAAATGCAAGAAAATGCTCTTAGCAAATGGAAGCCTCATTATACGACATGCTTCGTCGCATAGTGTTACCTTGTACAAACCATTATATTCCTGCCTTAATCATATATTTAGCGTTGTATTACCAGTTCAAGGACTCCAGCCTGCATTCTGATGATGATTTTGTATACCACTGAATCGCATCCTGCATGACACGGACGTAGAGATTTGCATGTCCATGCAAGATAGAAAGTGGTGAGCAGGACAAGGAGCCCAAGCAACCTGATCACGACAACAGTCTTGAGCAACCGTCAAGCTACTTGCAGATAGTCAGCCCTATGTGCAGAACATGTAACAAGCGACCTCATTAGAGTGATGAGGAACCACATTTGTTTCTTTCTTTTCAGACATGTCTTTTATATCCTATGCTTTTGTGAGTTTGTGAAATGGGCATGCAAGGTAATCAAACTCAGCAGCATTAGTGCCAAGTTCTTCACTTTGTATTTTTCTCCTTGGGGCTGCTAAGGTTATGCTGAGCCTCAGCTATGCATGAGTAGCCTGGAACCCTACAGGTTCCTCTAGGCCAAATCACTTCCAACTAAAAACGTATGATCAATATCTTCTCTGGAGTCTTCTTGTATGTGTGCACATAAGGAATTGGTAATGGCAATGGGGATACCTAATGCCTAGAATAGGCACCTAGCACCATTCTAGGAAATTCGAGGAAAAGGTAGACATTTTGTATAATTACCAGTAATCAGATAACATTGTGAGCTCAGACAGTTGGAAACTGGAAAGAGGGCATTTCAGATGTCAGACAGGACACTCTGCACAAGGATTGGTGGTATGTGCACTCTGTGTACCATGTACTGCATGGGTTTGCTCTGAAAAGGGTAAAAGCAACGTTAGGATGTTCAAGCAATGTCTTTCTAATAGAGGTTCAACTATATGTATGCCTTTATATAACTTTATATTCCCTACATGGAATATTGTTTAGAGCTCTACTCACCCATGCTCAGTTTAATTAAAATTGCTGAACTCTATTTGAAGGAGGGGCAGGAAAAGACTGCTATGATGACGAGGGAACAGAGTCTGTCATATTAGAACGAAATCTAAGTTTTCAGGTAGTTTAGCAAAACAAAGCCCAGATGACTGCCTATATATACATCAGGCTGAAACAAAATGGGAGAGAGAAGAGCTATTTACACAGGTTTAAAGCTTTTTTGAAAAGACTGACACAAAAACAAATAGGTATAAACTGCCCACGACTAGCTTTGGTCTGGAAACTAGAGGATTTATAACCAGGAGTGAGACAGTCATCTGGAACAGCCATCCTCTGTTTTGTGAGGACAAAACATTATAGCTACTTCTAAGCAGCAGCAGCTTGATATGTGTGTTATCTTCCCAGGAGACACAGGACAGATTTGAGGAGCAGAGGGTTTCCTTTGCTGACCTCCAAACTTGACACTCGGCTGTTATGTGAATCTTGGAACCATAGTTGTCAATACCAAGCCCTGATAAAGAGATTTTTAGTGTTTGTGGCCATTGGCAATGAAATATATTTGATCTGAAACTTTTAAAACAGTTAGTAGAAGTTGTTTTGCTGACGAGCACTTCTGTGATGAGCGTGCCTCACTAAAACCAAAAGATTATCTGAAGATCTTTCCTGTGTTACGCGATTAAATCTGCATACAAGTTGCCCCTAATATAATTTGTTGCATGCAAATACCAGATCCAATTCTGCCAGCCTTACTTATGTTAAGTAACTCTCAAACAAATAGTTTCAAAGTCCCAGGGGGACAACTCACATAAGTAAGTGCTGCTACACGTGACGAAAGGTGGCTAAGCTGGGCTTTGAATGAACAAGCATGATGCTTTTCTTTATTATTTTCAGCCTCTGACCTGGCATTGCCCAAATATGACTTTGTAGCTGACTGCTAAAATATTTTTCCTTATATCTGGGCCACCTCGACAGAAACAAATATTTCCAAGGTATGCATAAATTATTAAGCATATTTATTGCTTATTGATTGATCTTCACTGTTAATGCAGGCTGTTGCGGGTCCAACTGTGGGACAAAGGTGACAAAGGCAGATCAAATACAAATTTTGGAAGTTGGTTAATAGTAGTTTTTAAAAGTGCTTAGCGCCAGCAGAGGAGTTACTTCATCATATTATAACCTCACAGTCAGCTCTGGCACTACCAATCATCAGTGTATTTTGAAAGGCATCATAGCCCTCTAGCAGTGAATTATGGAACGCACACCACCTTCCTCAGCAGCTTGTTGAACCAGAGTCATTTATTCAGTTGGTATTGAGAGTCTGGGGGCATGACAGTACATCTGACCCCTTTTGGGTAAAATTTGATCTGGCATTTCATTTCACGGGCTCAGCCACCAGTCCGTCAAATCTTCATTTTGCTGGTGCCCACTAGAACTGCTGACGCTTGTCTCTAACTCCTGGTGCTTTCATCTTTCAGCGGCAATAAACATGTCATACTGCTGAGGTGAAACACAATCTGGAATTAAATTTACTGCATATAAAATATGGTGCCCTCTTTATTGGTTCAAATACTTGTCACTCATAATTTATTTGAAAGTGTATGGCGTTCATGAAGCGAGAGTGCCGCTGGAAATGGAGGCGGGGGAGCTACAGAATTCAGAAGTACAGCAGTTTGCAAGAGCTCTTCTTTTTCTTTAACACCCATTTCTCCATCCCTTGCCAGTCCTGACTGATATAAACACATCAGATATGATATCGATGCCTCAGCCAATAAACAGTATGTATCTCAGTAAAAACAAGCTCGAGTATGTTTGGCTGTGCAGCTGCATGTTAGCTATGAAGTGGCTGAAGGAAGATAACTAGTACTGCTCTCAGAGGAACAAGCCAAAAACAAGTGTCTATGTGTTTATACATGTATGTCTGGAGGAGGGATGGGTGGGAAGGCTGGGAAGGAGCTGGATTTAGCTCTAGTCCATTTCAAGCTCACTCGCCATGCCTTTCCTTCTGGCAATCAACTTTTTCATGATTTATTTCAAATACAGTCGATCAGCTTTAACTAATACAGTTCTTGTATGAAGCACCTCTCTAATCTCTTCAAACACAGATGTGGAAGCGCGGCTTAGAGCATGGAGGCCAACAAAAGCACTTTGCCTGTACCAGTGATTAGCTTTGATTGACATAGTACACTTCTGCTTTCACAGGCATACTTTAACACCCATAAATGATTGTTTTAAAATGAGAAGCACTAGGTAGTGCTACTCCGGCTTTAGCAAATATGCAGTACAAACGTATTAGCAGGTAACTGAAAGAATATAAAACACTCTATTTTCTTTTCTGGCTTTTTTTCCTCTTTTCAGAATGTATTTTTAGCATCAAGCATTCATTCCTAATTGTCAGAGAAAAATGACGATATGCATTTTACTTAAACCTTGACTTCCTGTCTTGTCCTATGTGCACGGTATAGTTTTTGTAACATGAGGCAATGGAAGCAGATTGTCAAAAAAAAGCGACTTCAGAGCTTGAGGGGTTTTCCCTGTCATAACATATACTTTTACTTTCATTAAATTGGTGAAAATTAGGAAGGATTAGAATGAGGCTGTCTCAGGATTTGCAGAGACAAACAGACAAACTACAAAGCACGGTGCACCAGCAAAAGAATGTTAAATATCTGCAACAAAATGCATTTGCAGGTGTAAGTTCTGTAGCTAATTGCTTACCTGCTTTATTTTCTGGAATTCCCTAGATTTATTTATGAACACACCTATGTGTTTTTTGAATACATGCTCAGAAATGAAGTTCTAAATTAGAGATAGTATCCAAATTCAAAAACAACTTGCACTTGCACACACCTAGGATCCTTTGCCTTCCTATCAATCAAAAGAGCTAATTCTTTCTTTTCCCCTCAAAAAGCCTCAAAGAAAAGTTGCTTGCTGCATGACTTATCATGCCAACCAGTCCACGTTCTGATGACAGTTTGGAAAGCAAGTTACATTTTTCATCCCCTTCTGCAGATCTCAACCTCCTGGTCACACCTGAAGAAAGAGGTGTTTTCTTTGGGTATCAACAAACCAAACCATTTATAAACTTGAACTAGTGTATAATACTGCACTTGAAAATGAACTGGAAGTGAGGGCAGACAATGGGGCACAGATGTAATGAGATCCTGGTGAGAAGCACCCATGAACAAGTGAATCGCCACTGTATGCAACAGGTGATATTTCCAAGTTAAGATGCAGATTCATGTGAGGTGTGTTACCAGTAAACAGCAACTTAATAAGGGAGATACTGCAGATGGAATGGACTCCTAGGCATTTTTGCATTTAGACTATAATATAGAGGCCTAAATGTGCATTTTAGTTACATGGTTTCTTGAAATGACAGGACAGATCGGATTCTTTGCTGCCATTAAGTAGGATCTAATGTCAAAACCCAGTTGTGAGACTTCTAGTCTGGTCTGCAAGAGCAAACAGGACACTACATGTAAACACTGACACTATACATAGCCACAATGGAATAAAGGTAAAATGGAAAGATAGCTGATTACAGTATTTCTATATTCTGAACTATACCTAGTATTTTTTTTTCCCTTAGGAACAGAAACTTCAAGTAATGTGCCCAAGCTTAGAAGTCATACATTTATTTTAATAACTTTATCGGTCTTTAAATGTTTTACACGTAAATGCGTCACTTCATAACCTGGCACCTTCGATATAGTATCAGCAGGGTAATAAAATCCACAGAGCTTGCTAAATTGGTGCAATTAGTTGGGTGATAAAGTCGGTGTTCCAAGTTTCTATCAGCAAGAGTGTGTGTGTGTGTATGTGTTTGTGCATGCACATGTATCTGAGCATTTTTGTATATATGTGCATGCATGTATTCATGACACAAGAGAAAAAATTAGATAGGCAAATAAATTTTCCTAAATTTGGCACTTCTAATCTCAGTGGGAAAAGGCTAAATGAATGCTGATAGTTGCGAATGTTTCTTTCTCCTCTTTGTTGAACAGCTCCACTACATTTTTTTTACAGTATTGCATAAGAGGAGAAAAGAAAACCTGTAGCTGAACTACCGTAGATGCTGGCTACTCATGGTCTAGTTAAATAGCTTTCTTGTGAATGATCTACCTTCCCTAAGGGCCTAGGCAGATTTTATAAATGTTTCCATGCGGTTTGCTTGGATTGAGAGTGCAGTCAACATTATTCTACGAAAATATATGTGCATGAACATGACCAAGCATCCATTCTGCAGAACACTAAAATGAATTCTGCAGGAATTCTGACAGAAATCATTATGAAAAATTTTGTAAGCATAAATATCAGCCTTTTAGCATTTTTAAAAGTTTCATGCATTCTTTAGCCCTCCTGTCAGACTCCAAGGATACTCCGGACTTGCACTTTGCACTTTGTCCAGAAGTTGTTTGGTTACCAGTGCCCCTAAGAAAGTGAAGTCTTCTCCGTGAAAACTAGTTACAATTTGGCTGAGGAGAGAACAGAGGCCTGAACAGCTCTTTCCTGAACAAAGGATTTCTTAAGTGGAAGAAATTCTCTTCGTCTCGCCTGAGTGGCTAGGCTGACATCCGGGGAAAAAGAAAATCCTATTCCCATTGTACGCTGCTGATGGAGAGTCTTGTGTAGTCTTAACTGTTCTCTGTCTGTCTGCTATCTGACACCTTATAGAGAATGGTATATTTCAAGTCCTCTTCCAATTTTTGTCTTCTGACAGGGATCAAAAATGCCTTTTCACATATATTCTTCCCCATTTAAAACCCATGGTGACCCACTTTTCAGGAAAATCAGCAAGGTCCTGTCCTCAAAATCCCATATGGAGGCCCCCACTCTGATAGTCTCCCAGTCAGATTCAGAGTCGTTTCCCCTTGCATCAGTTCTTTGTGTCCATGACTGGCAAGATTCCCTGGGTGGATTCTCTTCAGTTAGTTCTTTCTCTTGTCTTCGCTGCAGCCCTTCCATTTTCCTCCTGCTTCTTCTTTCATCATCTGAGTTTGTGCTCTTCTCTTTCTCCTTTCTCTTCCTCGTTCACAGTCTCCAACATGCAATTTTCCCTTTTTCTCAAGTTTTTCACTCCTGTTCCATCCCTTCATATCCCTCTCCATTTTCTTTTCTTCTGCACCTTTGTTTCCTTCCCTTTCTCTGCAGCTGATTATTGAGAGCTGTGAAGCCTGTGGCAAGAAGATCTGCCTGATTAGGCAACCAGAAATGAGATCTATATTTTTTTAAATGAATCCAAAAATCAGCACTACTTTCTGTGAAGTTAACAGAAACCAGGTGTATTCAACATCACTGAAATCAGGCCACTCCTTATTTATGGGCCTAGGTATGTTTTTGGGAGGTTAATATTACTCACTTGACTTTAAAGATTTGATTATTGTCTCTACTGCTTGAAAATATTATACATGTGATGTTTTCTGAATTTTTTTTCCATTTCAAATCTGTATGCTGTCTAACCAAGGCTGACTTACATCACACAGAATACAGCAAAATATCATTAAGAAAGGAAACACTGTTTTTCCATACAGTCCATATCATTCTTGAGGAAACAATAGGACAAAGCTAATAGGTTGCACATGTTTCATTTTAAAATACACAAATTTCTTAAAGCTCTGTCATAACTGGCTCAAAAATACAGTCCTGGCACTAGGTTGCAAGTAAAACTTTACTTCCAGTCACTGTGACTTTCTCTACAACTCCAACTATTGCATGCTTGGCTATTACTCACTTTCTCTTGCACGATAGTACTCTATGCCATAAAATACCCTACCCTTGGCCTCCCTGAGTTTGAGGTAAACCATCTGAGAACATCCAATACCTGTCACACGAAAGAAGAAATGGCATAATCCCCAGTGTTAACTGAGACAAAGCTGAATACTGCCTAGTGGGGGCTTAAGCTCTTTCAAGTTTTAGATTTGCTAAAAATTCTGTCATGTCACACATATCATCTATTCCCTCCACATTCCCAAACTTTTGCACCTTTTTTTGAGGCTTGGGCTTGATTCCTGCAATTCTCCAGGAGAGGCAGTCATCACGTTTCTGTTTCCTTTATTAGCATTTGTCTTAAAGCCACTAGCACATGTCTAGTTCTCTTCTCTGTTTTTCAGACTCCCAGATGTCTAGATTTGGCTCCAGCAATCTGTGTTTCAGAGTGTTTGTCATGTGTCAAATTAGATTGCAACTTGGACCATCTAGAACTGAAGAATATGGATGCAGTGTTCATGAGGGAGGACAGGATATCACTTTTTTCAGGAGGAGAAATGCTAGCTGGCATGTTCCCTGCCCTGTGAATTCTCATTCCCCTACAAATAGGCCAGTAACAGGATCCTGGGCTGGGGCAGCAAAGACACAGGGGTCCCGACAGAGTCACACTCATATTTCTGCCTTTGACATTTCAGGTAATTCTGGTTTGGACACTCTAGGAAAAAATAAGAGTCTAGACAGATCTGGCAAATCTATTATGCCTCATCAGTGCTCTGCTGTCTCTATGAAATGAAGAGTGTAAAGCAGATCTGAAGGAGAATTGTTGACTAAGCAGAGTAGGAGATTCACGAGTAGTCTCTTTGAACATGGACTGTGTAATGCTTCTCGGCAATCTGTGTGCTTTCTATGGATTTTAGTATTATTTAATACAAACCTCAGCACTAAAAGAACACACTTGTGTGAGTGAACAGTGCTAAATCCATTACATCTTACAACAAATATCTGGCATTTTATAACAATCTAGATCCATCCTGTCTCATAATATCCTTGTGGATCATATTAGAATATGTATAATAGATACAAAGTCACATGGATACTATTACTGCTTTTAATTTAGTTTTCACATGTTGTAATGGAATTGAAGACATGGTGAAGCACACTTCATTACAAACTAGCAACAGAAGATCATCCCGAATGTCTCCTGTGGGCTTCAGTACATGCTGGAGCATGTGCTATGCTGATGTACAGGCAAACCTACCTTTACCTGAATTGACCTAAATTAACCAGATTAAACCTAGCTAGATTAAGTCTATGTTACTCATTCATGAGTCACATTACCTAACTGTAGTGAATCCTTAACAATCCTTAGCGAACTAAACATCTATGTGTGTGTATACATCTGAGTGTCTGTAGGCGTGTGTATATTTATGCATGTGCGTGTGTGTGTGTGTGTGTGTGTGTGTGCGTGCATATATATCACAGCAAAGAATTCAGGGCACTTTGCCCAAGAAGTATTGAAATGCCTCTGTTGAATCAGTTACAGTGCTGATCATCAGATTAGGGGTATGCTTTAAAAAGCATGGTTTGTTTTTATATTCACCTCAGCCTGGATTTTAGTTTTTATCTGTGGATTTCCTCCATAGAGGAATGAGATTGATGTACAAAAAAAAAAGACTGATTTAAAAATGGTTGCTTTGCCTACAATATTTTTATAGCATTTGTGGACATTGATCGAATCTTAAGATTCCATTAAAAAATGCCATCAATTTTTTATTTTTTCAGAAAAGGAAATAAATCTTTAAAGATGATTGCTTAATTAATCACAGGAAAAAAAAAGTGAGACTAATGCCTAGGACTGTGGTCAGGGAGGACTGAATGGCTCCAGGTTGGGCTGGGCAAATTTTGCTTCAGCACAGACTGATAGCGGCAGAGAATCTGTGGGGCAGACTTGATTCACACCAGCCACATTAGATTTACCTCAATTCCTGTTGACTCCCACCTAATATTTCTGGGAACATCAGTAATGAGAGACAGTATAGGAAAAGTACGTTATATTTATGTAGTGCCTAGCCAGTATATGGCACAAATTGGAACTATAAAGGCAGCTTAAAGCTGAGCCTTGAAGATGGTCCATGCTTTGCTGGGGGTAGCTAGGCTCCTAGTTATCTTGGTGTATTGCAGTGAGGGTCACATCTTCCATCCCAACCCACTGTATCTCAACTGCCCCAAACAAGTTTGCAATACAATCTAATGAGAGTTATTAAAATATTTTTTCAGACAGGTTCCTGAGGCGTGGAGACAGATAAATTACAAAAAGATCACAGTTGCAGGTGATGGTAGCTTTCATCTCCCTCAGCAGAAGAGGTCCGACCAAAGAGATCAAGAAAATTCTCTTCCCTATAGATGGTCTTCTGCTTTTTCAGGACTGAAACACAAAGGCAGAGCAGCACACAGGAGTTACATTGCTACTACTATAACTGAGGTTGTTTTTTTAGCTTGTTTTATTTTCTAGAAAATGTTTATGGACTTATGTTTCCCTAAGGATGGAAGAAGTTCCCAAGGATCTTCTTGGGATCAGAGATCTTATCATTTTTGCCAGAAAATATGGACAGAATATCAATCAAAAATAATATACTCCACAAGAACAGGAACTCCTTAGGTCTCATGTGGCTCTTTGGCCTGAGAGCATATTTCACCCCATAACACATTGCCTACTCTTGTACTATTCAACACTTTTTCTTAACCTCAGTTCCTGAAGCCACGTGATTGCAGCTAGATCTCCTTTTTCAGTTTAAAAAACCATCCCAGTCCTCATGTATTCCAGCCCTACAGGATCAGAAATCAATACACTATTTATATTAGAATATACTTGGAAGGAAATCTCATGGTTCTGGGGAGGTCTTACTCTTGATTTCTGAAATTTACAGTGGGCAGGTTGCACAAAAAAACCCTTTATTTCCCTTACTGCAGCTACTGCTCTCAGACTTCAGTCAGCATGACTGGTTCTGATGTGCAGCTACCCTGAGCCAAAAGGGACCAGAGTCTCCCTGTGTTTGTGGTATTTGGCCTCTTGACTCTCTAGCTGACAAACTAAATGACTCTCATTTCTGGTGGTGAGGATCAGCTTGTGGGGCAGCCCCACAGGAAACCTGTGACGCCAGGTCATGCTGCTGCACCGTCACCACCTACTCCCATGTCCTAGAGTCCCCAGCTGCAAGTTCTCCTGCAGAAGCAATCTGACATGCTGGTGTCATCTTCTCGTATCCCAGTTAGTAACTGCTCTGCCACCGGTTGTGATCTGACTTCAGCAACACGAACTAGAGCTCTCAGTCTGGCAAAGGATGGAAACTATACTCTGTCTTTTAGTAGACAACCGTCAACATATTTAAAGGTTGTGTATTAGTTAATATAATTAAGGCATTGATGCTGTAAATTAAATAAATAGTATAGAAGGCATTTTGCTGGCATAAAATCTGCACAGCATTTTCCATATGCTTGTTTATGAAGCATGACAAATGAATAAAATGTACAAATTACAAGTCAAG
The DNA here is from genome assembly GCF_040807025.1 of Struthio camelus. NCBI lineage: Eukaryota > Metazoa > Chordata > Aves > Struthioniformes > Struthionidae > Struthio > Struthio camelus. The sequence goes on from NC_090944.1 coordinate 54,197,141, forward strand.
ATGCTCAGGGCTGCTGAAGGGCTTTACCAGTAGTATATTATTTCTGTTCTGAGGAACTTTCAGGACATTTACATGATGCATAGTTATGGACTTTTCTTCCTTCCTTTCCTTCCTCCCTTTTTTAAGTGATAGCTGCCAAATTTCATAAATCCTATAATGTTCTACTCCGTAATTATTTCGGAAGCTGGTAATTGTTTAAGTTTAAGCCAGCAGATAAAGGCTGCCAAACCACTTGAGCAGAAAAGTTGTATTAATGGCTTCATATTATCTCTTGCTGATTTATTTAATCTCTTTCGATCAAATTGTGATTCTCAAACAAAAATAAGAAACATCAGAGCAGTTGTTTTTCACTGCAAGGAGGAAATCGGCAGACTGGACACATGCACACAAACACGCAGAGACAAAAGAGCTTTTGTAGCAGAAAGGGTGCGTCAACAGTCTTGAAGGTCAGTCATGATTCAAAGGAAAATATGCTGTGGGAAGAATTATCATATTCAGTAATGATGGCTAAAATTATACAACATTTGGTTACAACTAGAAGAATTCCAGTTGTGTTCCTGTACTGTGGCATCCCAAGACACCTTTCTTATTTTGAAATGAAAAATAGTGCACTGGTTTTAGCAATTATAAGTACCCTAATTTGCACTGTATCTTTCATACGGTTAATGTATCTCAATTCATAAAAAGCTTGTTCCTATGTTTTGCTAGATGGAGAAGCAAGAGTTCAAAAGTAGATATGAGACAAGATGAGAAGTGCATGGAAGAAAGAATGTGTGTATTTTTTGGCATTATTTAGAAGGTTTTGTTAATTTGAGCAGAGGCCCTTTTAAAAAACACTGTAAAGAAAATATGTTATTAATTGTCTACGCAATGTTGTGCACTGTTTATGTAATGCTGCTACTCAAATACTATGCCATCTCTTTGAATAAGTTACTTTTACAAGTAAAAGTAAAGTGTAAATGGAGAGCAGCTCAAAACCGTGAGATAGGAAACAGTATATGTGCTGCTATTACTTTGTCTCCTGGTGGTTAATGTTGCATGCTATACATAACCTCAGCTCAGATGCATCTTTTAAAAAGTCATTTCACTAGTTTTAGAGTAAAAGCACTTCACTTTTACAACCAGTATTAGAGATTAGTCTTATTCCTGGTATCATTGCTCCTTTTTGGTTCTGATGCAACTTAAGCACATGTTTAAAATTATGGGAGTAATCTCATTGATATGGGATTTTTTTTCTGTGATTAACTTCAGGACAAGGTTAAATTCCTTGATGGATTGACACCTCTGTGAGGAAAAAGTTATACTAAAGATTTGACATGCAAATTTCACAAGAGAGAAAATTAGGAGGTCCTACCTTTACTGCATTCAATTATGATTGCACTCACCTTGTCTTTATTTTTAGAGTTTGGGAGAGTCCTTGATTTGCCATCAAAGCTAAAGGGAAATTTCCATTTTATGACCACTCATGAGGTTTTAACTTTTTTTTTTTATTATTCTCAGTTGGAGTGAAAGAAAAATATTTCTAAAATTTTCATATGAAGGGAATTGTGTTGAAGTTGACCTTTTCAACAGATGTTTGGATATGGAAGACTGACTCTCTTAAAACTTTAGCCATTAAAATTCTGCAAAATATTTTGGCATTTACTCAAACAAAGATGTTCTGCCTAGCTCTTTTTTACCACAGCAAATTGGCTGCCTAAAATTTAGAAAAGAACAGGCACAGCCTGCTAAATACCATTTCTAGTATCCCCCATTTAACAGCATATATAAGCACAGGCTTTTAAATTAGATTAACTTTAGTGCTTAATTGGTTTACTGATATGGTTTGTTGCACAACCTGCATAGCCATATTCAAGCTATTGTGATTTTACAGGTTTGTGTTTTAAACTGACCCATCACTTTGAACCTGGTAAGTAGGCAAACACTGGCAAAACTAGAAAAGAAACGCATTCTATGAACTCTGTTCTTGTGGGTACCGTTTCATAAGATCATATTCATGTGTTATGTAAAAATAGCAGTAGTATATGTTAGTTACTAACCAGTGGTAAATGTTTATTATAGCAATCCTATTTATAAGCCTATAAGTTATATTTAATAGAGAACAGGAAAAAAATTCCAAGGGCATTTGCATGTGGAAATGACTTATAAATCCTCATTTGAAAACGAAATGTTAAAAAACTATTTCTTCATATCAGGGAAATTCAATTGTTCCTAAAAATTAAAGGAAAAAAGAAATGTAACTTCATATCTGTGATTTTTCAAACTTTCCTTCAGTCATTGATTTTTCATTGACAAATATTTTCCTGAATATTTTTATCTTAGCTCTATCCTTCCAGCATTTAAGATCACTGCACCGCTACTGCACATCCCATGGATTCTTCATATTGATAGGACATGATTTTCTCTTCTAAATTGCTAGCATACACCCCATCATCTATGGAAAACACTTTGATATCAGCATCTCTAGTGCAATTCGTTGAGGTACCTCTCTATATGTGAAAGAAGCACCTCATTTCAGTGGCTCAGCATAAGACTTTTACACTGTTCAAGTCTTACCAAAGTGCTGTTTTGAAGACTTCTTTGATACACAGACTTTGTTCTAGGCCGTTTGCCTCAAAATGAATCTTATTCTTTATAAAGGTATCTACATATTGTTGGATTTTACATATACAATCAAACAGAGCACAAGAAACTATACCGTATCGCTGACAGGAAACAAAAAATTAAGTACATATTACACAACATTTAATTTGTTGCATGGATATAGATTCAACTGAGAAGCAGGTGTATCATACAATTGAATTAACTAGTATAAGAGGTGAAAAGGGACAGATGCAATATAAAAGCATATCAGGAAGATTTTGTAGGCTCTGTAAGTACTTTTGATAAAGCCTAATCATAAAACTCTAGCTATTTGCAGATGGACAAGGACCAGATCTTTGCATCTTTCAGTGTATGGCAGGGAGGGATGGGCAAGAGAGAACCTTATTTTAAATAAATCATAAGTACTGAGTTCTGGGAGCCACATATTTGTTGGACGAGAGGCTGGGAAGATGGATGAGCCCAGCCAAGATATTTGCAAAGCATTAAAGGTAAGGATAAAAGTCTTTATATTGGGACAGGTCAGTAGCACCCAAGCACTACAGTTCTTGGTGTTTCCGGTTACAGTTCAGGAGTTTTTCCATGTTCAAAGGACTGTGGAATTTGGATCAGGGCTGCCATAAATACTCCACTGCAAGAAAAGCTATACAGTTACTGAAGGAATCTTTCTTTTTCTGCCTTGCATTGTAAAAGGACTTTTGCTTTGCTACAGCACCAGCAGGCAGAAGATACCTGATTGTTCAGTCTGGATTCCCTGCTAAAGGAACACACCATTAAAAATGGATACAAAGCCTACAGCAGTTCCAAGCACCAGCTCTGATGTGAGAATGTCTGTTGATTTCACTACAATTTAACAACATTCACTGAGGTTCGTCTGATTTTTGAGGTTCTTCACTCAAAGAAAAATTTTTCATTAGAAAGACTAAACAAATTAGACAGCATATGCAAACAAGACTACTCCATTTGTGATTACATCTAGGTGAGAATTTGTTATTTTATCTGAAGAATTAAAGCTTCTCCATATGATGTTCCTCTTAGCATTGATTTTTTTTTGCACATTTTGTACTGAGCAATTTGAAGAAAACAAATTAAAGCAGTGGATTTATCAGAAAGCCTCACAAAATCCTAGAGATAATTCTTTTCCTCGTCAAATTCAGGTGGATCTGTGTGCAGTATTCAGAAAAAGAAAGGTGAGGGAAGGATGAAAGGAAAGAACATCATCTAAATTCTAGAAAAAATTTAATTACTAAAATCTTGAAGTCACAGGAGAGACATATGCCTGTAATCCAATTCCAGGAAATAAGCCTCTGCAAAATCTCGCATTTCAACTTTCAACTCACTATCATTTCATGTTCATTTTGTGATGAAGCATGAGTCTTAACAAACAAACAAACAAACAGAAATCAGTTATAAAATTCCCATTTGACCATGCTACTGAAAAATGCAGGCCTGAGTTAGGAACAGTGAAGTGAGTTCCCTTCAAAACTATTCAGAAATGAGGTAATGGCTTTGAGATTTTATTCCTTTGGTTGCAGCAAAGAATAGAAACTGGGAAAAGAGAGTCTCAAAAAATGCACTATTTATCCCCTCCCTGCTGGCTCCCTCCTGCAGCTTTCAGCACCAGGAATGCAAGGGATGATGTAGTGCAGCCGGTATGTACGGAAGCACTTGGAAATCCATTGTACTTAATGAGACTTGGAAACCAGTCAGGACCAGAGCACTTCTTCTTGTGATGCTTTTCATCAGTGCCACAAAGAGGCATAGCGGAGAAGTGTGAAACGTTACATAGTTTTCGTAAATATTTAGGGCAGGATTTTTAGAAACTAGTCGGCTGATTTCCAAATGTTCTCAACTCCCCCAAAGCTCCTGCTGAAAATCCTATTGCCTTTAAGGATCATCTTTGTCCTATTTCAGATCTCACCCTGAGGGACAGTGTTACCATATCACCAGACCAGCAGATAAGCAGGCAAAAAAAAAGGAGATGTGGAGCAAGCTCCCTTCCATGCAAAAGGAGGGTTGGTGCAAGACTGTGATATTCTGAGGGGGTTGGAGCTTTTTTTCTTTTTGTTTTTGTTTCTTTTTCTTGTTTGTTTGACAAGCTTTCCATGCTTGTCAATTCTATAAACACTCCTGACTTCACAGTTCTTCACAGCATAACCTCCAACATTACCAACAAAATATTTAGTGTTAGGTTACACCAAAATTTTGATATCTGAAAAGAAATGGGTTGGGAGATTGTGTCTAGCCTTTGCAATATGTTAACTGGCTTGAGCTAAACCCAAAGGGAAAGAGACTGAGTGCAGCTATATGAGGAGAAGTGTATAAGCTGCCCACTTAGTGGCCAGTGAGTATTGTCCAGGAGCATACCTCCAGGGTCCACCAAAGAGATAACTCAGGCCTCAGCAGTACTGTGTTTCATTTACTAAAGCACATGTTCAGACCACTCTGTATGTGGATGTGTTTGTAAATATATACATCTATAATTTATGAAGCCATCTATTTAAGATTCTTGTCATTTATCAAGATGCTTTTGAGACTTGATTTCTCATTTTGCAGACCAAATGTTAACATTTGATCGAATTTATTAACTCAATTAAACGAGAAGTGTTCCACATTAGAAAGCATAATGTCAGAATTAATCCCCCCAAAATGTGGTGATGCTTTAACTAATATCCTGTGACCTCTTGATATCCTCCGACACTGTCCTGATGAGCTCAGTATAAATAATCAGATCAGAGGTTTCTCAGGGAGTTCTCTCTAGAGGATGTCGGGCATCTCCACAGAGGGGATGCATCTACCTCTCTGCTGGCCTAGGAAACTGCAGAACTTACTCCCTGCCTTCTCCCAGGCCTCTGTTTTCTATCCTTCACAATTATTCATTAGCAGAACGAGAAACAAAACCTAGGTGTCATGACTTTCAGCAAAATAGTCTCTTCATTGACTTTGATCCCAGGCAGAAGCATGACATGGATGCTGGAAGACTGGGTAGAATGGTAGATCACCACATGAGGATAGACATCCAACCACATACCCACAATCCAAAACTACCTCTGTATAGTCAGTGACCTTCTTGAAAAAATCATTTGGGAACTTGCAGTGATCCAGACAAGTGACTATTCCTTTGTCAAGATTTCCCAGGTGCAATCCAATTTTGCTGACCAAAGCAACAGCACTAAACTTGGGCAATGTGTTGCCAGATTGCACAGAACCCAATGAAGGTAGTATCAACCCATCACTGACATCTTAATCATCAGTCATCTTCACCACTCTGCTTCTGAGGCAAGAAAAGGCTAAATGAGCAATAATAAGAAGCGTAAAGATACTCTCTGCTCTGATCACCCTCCCAACAATTGGAACTCCTTTAGGAACAGGACCTCTGTCACCACGCTGATCAAATCCTATCCTAGCCCTAACTCTCCTTGAAGGTAGGCTATTGCCATTCCAAAAGAACAGGAAACAAACTCATTAAAGGCATGCAACAGCTTTTCTCATAACCATTGCAAACTGAAATCTGGTAACAGGCCAGAGGCAATTTTTGCTGTGCAAGAAGAAAGAATCGTTCCCAGACTAGCATAAAACTCTCGAACACTTGCACTGGGCAGTGCTAAAGGTCTAAACACTGTGCCAATAGAACAACAAACTATTCCTCCTGGTCAGTCTCTGACTAATAAATGAAAATATTCACTGATTTTGCCAAAAATAGGACAGCAGAAAATTTAGGGGATCTTTCCTCTGTGGCTAGAGAAAAACGAAAGCAGTTATAAAGTCTACTGGGAACAGGGCATATTCTGTAACAGAGCTCCAAGTGCCCACCAACATTCAAGGGAACCTAGCCCCAAACATCTTAATTCCTATCTTGCATGCTAAATCCCAGGAATTCCACTGGCCAGGAACCAAAGGCCTTTGGTGGAAGAAGCCATCCCCACTATCCTTGAAGCAAACCATGTCTGAGCTTTCAGAGTTATTTAGGCATCATGTTGTTTCTTTGATGGGCCATAGCTGCAAGGTGCCTGTGATTTACAAGTAAGACAAAGATACACTCTTCAGCCCAGGAGTGTAAACTTCCCTGAAAAGAATGATAAAATAGACAAAATGCTATATGAAAGGGTTTTTTTCTTATCTTAAGGATTCATGGACCTTGGTGGTATTCTTGTTTCTTTGCCTGTTCTGTTCTTCTCTAGACATCCACTATTAGCAGCTATCAGAGCCAGAATATTGAAATAAAATAGTCATTGTTTCATTCTTGAGTTCTTATGGATACTAGAGCTGCCATCCCAGAAAATGTATTCTTAAATTCGTAATTGCAGACCATCATTAATACCAGGTTTTAAATTTCTTCAGAAAAGATTTGTAATGCCTTGTTGATGCCCTGCTCCATTCAAGATTTAGGCAAAAATGTTATGCCCTACTGCACATCCTATCAGTCATGTTAGTTAGAACACTACATATACACTGTGTTATATATAGTGCATATGTATATGGCATATACACTACACATACATATATATGAGCATCCTCACAATAATTTTCATATCCTATCTCTCACAATTGCCCTGGATAACATAGCTTTTCAATAGTCCCAAAAGACTCTACTTAGGCAGAAGAATCCAAGTCTATATACTATTGTCCACTATTAGAAAAAAATGAATTAATAACTAATTCTTTCCCGGAGCCTTTTGGAGGGTCTTTCCCACTGTCTCTGTGGCTGACTTGGACTCTGAGATATTTAAGGAGAAGCCATAGTTCTGTTGCTCTGTGAGTCACAAATACAGCTGACACATTAGCTGTTCTGGTCTTGAGAAACAGGCAAGTAGCTCTCATCAGCATTTCCTGTGGATGCCATTGAATAGTTTAGGCCTAGTAGGTAGAATAGCACTTAACCCTATCAGAGTATATTTGCATGATAGATGCTTATGATGCTTAAAACATCTTCCCATTGTTATGTTTATGTTCTGACTAGAGTCTGTGATGGAACCATCTCTTTGGTTGAAGAATGCTCTCAAAACTGTAGAAATGAAATAAAACCTTCTGCCACAACCCACTAATTTGCTAATCTTGCTTTCATATTAAGACCTCTTTTTTCTAGTCACCAGCAGTGACTAAAAGTCTCATTGAGCTTGTACCTTCAGTCTTTTTCTGTAAGAACCATTTACTGGCTTTCAGCCTCAGTGAAAAGAAACTCCCATTTAACAAATGCCCCATACTCTACAGTTCAATCAATATCAACCCTCTTTACTGATCTTTTGGTTTAACTGAGAAGAAAAGACGTCATGCTTCACATAAATCACTTTTTTTATTCAAAAGAATCCCTTATTGAGTAAACTGTAGTGTCATTTTAGTCAACAAAAATAGAGCATAAAGATCCTAGGCACCCCTTGGTAGTTTGCATTATTTATCCACTTGTAAAGTGATGTGATTCTGATGCAAATGAAATACGTTTTTATCTTACATTTTCTCTTCTGATAGAAAATTACTGCAGAAGGCTAGAAATGTCCCTATTTATGTAAGTGGACTTTCAATTACCGTAAACCCACAAGCACTGTACATGTACATGTATATATATGCATGTGTTCATTCACAGTTCTAGCAAAACTGAACCTATTAGACAATGCTCCACTTTGTTCTTGCTGGCATTGAGGGTCAGGTGTTTTGATTAAACAAGTAGATCTAGTAATTTTAGAATGACAATTCAAAAGTGTTCACTTGGAGCTCTTAGTTAGGTTCCAGGTTGGAAATATGACACATCACTACAAAATCATACTGAGTTGGATTTATAAAGTTGGATATACAAAGTAATAGATGATTCACCAATACTTTTGCTCATGCCAGACAACAAACCCTAAGGCAGGGTCAGGTTTGTAACTGTATAGTCTATCTTCAAAAACAAAAACAAAATGAAAAGATGCTACTTTTTTTTTTTCAGTTGGAGAAATAGAAGTACCACTATACTGATAGGAACATGGAAACCTTAATTTCCACATTTTTATAAAATATCAACTGTAGCTTCAGAAATGTAAACAAAAGAAGTTTCCATGAATTCCTAAATTCATTTTTAAATATGGAGAAAAGACAGAAAATCCTACAGTACTTCATTTTTTAAGGATCAGAGGAAAAGGTATGCTTCGCATGGTGACTGTAACTGCTAAGTTGTAAGCTGCATAAGCGTGCAGAGCATCTCATTTTAAGCAACTGTGTGTTTGAGTTTGCCAATAATATGTTCGGGATTCTAGCAGATACTCTGTGTGTGTGTGTGTGTGTGTGTGTGTGTGTGTGTGTGTGTGTGTGTGTGTGTGTGTGTGTGTGTGTGTGTGTGTGACTATGTGTTGTGTGTGTGTGTGTGTGTGTGAGACTATGTGTGTGTGTGACTATGTGAGTGTGTGTGTGTGCTGTCATAACCTATCTGCCCAAGCATGGACTGTCTTGAAAGATTAAGTGCACCTATTTTGAACTGCAGGCTGCATGCCATAATTTTTAGCTAACCCGTTTCCTTCTTAGTGAAAACAGAAATAAAAATATATTGCGCACACTTCATTGCTAGAACCTTTGACCTCAGCTGCCTGTCTAGCTGAGACTGTGATGAATGCTTTGTGTCTCTTCATTTTTAATTGCTCATAAATTGTTATCCCATGAAACACAAAACTAGCCTTGTCCTCATTTTAGTAGGGGTTGGAGGTCAGCCTAACAGTAATACAATTAAGGAGTGTCTTTGTGTGGGGGTGTGGGAGTGAGGAGGGCAGTAGGGTTACAGAAGGTTGTGGTAGTGAAAGATGTATTCCTTTCCAAGGAAAATACAAAGCAAATTCCACACTTTCAAACAAAAGTCTTTAATGTTTGACAGTGTTGAGAAAAGCTCCTAGGAGGACATTTAGAAGGGCAATAAAGCAGACATGATTTTCCAAATCTACATAATCATTTTTAAACATATATGTATATATTTGTTTGCACCTGATAGCACTGATTTCTTTGCAATGGCAGACTTAATCCTATGGGTCAAATTTTACCCATGAATGCATGTTCAGAACTTGCTGACTTCAGAACGAATAACATACTCCTCTATCAAATAATCTAAGCCAAATCAGTGAAGAAACCACTGAAGAGTTACTTTGCCCTGGTTAATCTTCTCTCAGGTGTCATACATTTCCTTCATGTTCTTGAAGAGCTGAACTACTCTTAATTCAAATAACATACAATATGCCAAGACACAATGATAGCTTTCACCTTCAAAATGTCTAGCAATAAATAACAATAAAATATTAGTTCAGTGACATCAGGGAGTTTAGCACACCCTAGTATAAACCTCTTTTGATTTTGGTCAAATAAATATGCAAATAAAGAAAGCTTGCTGAATTTGCTTTTACATAGCACCATACATAAATTCTGTTTTAACAAAGTGCTATTGAGCTCTCAATAAATGAGATTGTCTTTAGATTCCTACGACCAAATGGTCTTACCTACCATTCTGATAATTTCCAGTTTCCTTAGGGATTAATTTAGGCAATTTGCTCCGTATCTTCTAACAGTTCTGCTCTCTGATTTAGCTCTAACAAGACACAATACCTGCAACAAAGCAACCAAGTTCTTCTCAGAAACTTGACTACCAGGGAGCTTGGAATCAGTCTTTCCCAGTCCATTGCAGTTTAACAGCTTAACAGCTGTTTAAAAATATTATGATGGCTACAAGGAACAGAAGTATTTAGTATTCATCGTTGAAATCCTCCTGGAGATGGACAGTTTCACTACTTAGCTATAGTACAATGGACAGATCTTATCACACATACAGATCCCAGCGGTCCAGATAGCAGAAACAAAACTTTTGGTAAGCGACATATTGCTGAAATCATTAGCCCAAGAGGCTGTACCTCCTCACCTGTATGTTCCTCAGTGACTGTTACCAAACTTTTGTGAAAAGTATTACAGTTCCATGAGATACTGCATAGAAAGAGATATAACAAGTTACTAAGGAGGGAGACTTGGGCCACAAGATACATATCTGAACTCGATTTCCAGTGTATCCAGAAACTAATGCATTTGAATTAAAAGGTTTCCTCCAGACCTATGTCTGGTTTATTTTTTCTAAAATGAAATATATTATCTGTCAATTACTAATATTTTAGTACTTTACTTCAGATCATATTAGTTTACTTTTCCAGGAGCACTAATGAAGTACTGCTAGCAAAGAACTGAAACTGTTGCAGAATAGTGCTCTCATGAAGGATTCCTGCTTGCATTTGCTGTGCTACTAGTTAAAATCCCATATGTTTGCTAATGATCCTACTAAGATTAAATTATATTTCAGGCCTTCTGTTAACTCAGTTCTTACCTTATTTTTAGCAGATAAAAAGCATAATAGCATTTTCAGCATTTGAGATGGAAAAAATTCTATTTCTCTGATATATAGGGTCCAGTAAATTATATTGCAATGTTTAGCATGATTTCTGCAAGATTCACTTTTTTACTTAAAAATTCCACTCCTTAAGATTAGTGATTCCATGAGAATTTTAACTTTCTTGCACAAAAAGCAAAGGCTAGATACTATCCTTGAATATCCAGGCTAAGCTTGGACTTAAGAACCAAAATTCCACCTAAATCCCATATAACAATCTAGACTGTCTAAATCCCAGCATTACCCAAAATCTTCAGTGCTAAAACTTGGTATGTATTTCCATGGTCTGTAGAAAGCTCCTGAGGTGTCTATAAAGTTAGAGGCATCCATGTACTCAGAAACACTCTGCTCTTGCAGGATATAAACCTCTTTCACGTAGGAAATTCAAATTTAAACATTGAGCTACCTCTATTCTCCGTGGAGGAACTGGAAGAGTTATTGCAGTTTAACCTGCACACTGTTCCTGGGTCTCTCCTCTGTTTTGTTCCAGTAGTTAAAGCATCCTCAGAAGAGAAAGCTGCATGCCCTATCCCTCTTGCATCAAGGCACTGGAAACTAAGGTCCAGGAAAATATCTCAAATATCAGGCCAATGCTATACTAGCGACACCTCTCTATTCCTGCAAGCATTAAGAAAGCAAGTAAGAAGAAGGCTGATTAGCATATACGTTAAAACTTCTGGTGAGGAAAGGTAGTTCTGGTTCCTGGAAATGTCAGTGTTTTATCAAGAAGACTGCCTAATGTTAAAAATATTCTCATTGCAAGTACCAAGATCGGGAACTCCAGCTATGCACCTTCCCAGGCAGAAGTCAGGATCCTACTTGCTTGCTTTCCCTTCAACTCCATAATCACCTCACTTCAATTGTTGGGGTCTTTTCTGCTTCCTATAGAGCGCTTGAAATCCCTATATCCAGCACACGGTCATTCAGGCTCCCCTCACCTCCTTATCAGGTCTCATCTCACGGAGGCACATACCTCCATTTTTCATAAAAGTAGCCCTGCTCCATAAGATACCAGGCCGCATAAGAGGCTAGACAGCCTGCATCCTCAATTAAAAGAGGCATTGTGTTGGCTTTTTCCACATTCACTGGAGTCACTAGATTGTTCTCTTAGGATTTTCAAAAATGCCTGCCTTTCCTCCTTCATTACGTACGTAACAAAGGCATTTATTTTCAGAAAACTTTCTCAGGACTTCCTACCTAAAATTTAGATGGGCCCATGACCCAGCTGTTTTGGTCACACTTCATATACGCCTGATGCTTTGCTTATGGGAAAAAGCTTAAAAATTCAAAAATTTGCCGAGGGCTCAAAAACCAGAAACAAAATTAAAAGTCTGTGTTTCTGAAGATCCGCCACATTCAGTCTCTTATCCTTTTTTTTTTTTTTTTTGCTTCTGTGTGTGTGTGTGTGTGTGTGTGTGTGTGTGTGTATGTGTTTGATTTGTGGTTTCTGAATGTTTGGAACTGACTGACTTGGTAATGGAACATCAGGGCAAATGACCAATTTCTGTTATGCTACTAGGAAAGTTAGACTTTCTACTCTTTTTCCTTTTGGAGACTTTATGTTCTTGAATTTGACGCAGCTATTCTAGTTCATTCCACTAACTTTTCCTCTCTCCCAGATATTACAGTGATGAATGTGACGATGTTATGTATCTATTACATATAGCTGAACTTAATGGTTTCAGAGAGAAATGTGCTCTACCTTCTTCTAAAACAAAAAAAAAAAAATCAGGCTTCAGTACTTTCCAGTCCCTCTCCTCCATAGCTTCAGGAATGCTATTTCAAAACTGTGCATTACCCAACCAATCTGTGTGAAGTGTATAGGTTAATGGGGGTTGCACTATCCCAGAAGCTCAGTTTACAGTCTTTGGTAGGCCTTAACATTTACACAACCCTTCTACAGACTTAACTGGAAAATGCCTAGTATTAGCCTGCTCCTGAAGTTAAAAATTTAGGATATATGTTTCTGATATCTGATATTTTTTAGGTTAAAATTTATCACAGCGTAAATGTCAAATCATAGTGCTCTTATTGAATCCTGGCATTGCATCATAGCATTCTTGTTGAAAATGGCAGATCAATTACTATTCCCTCATTAAGTCTACTGGTGTATTCTACTGAAGGAGAAGGTTTTATTCTGCACCATGTACAAAATCTTTCTTCCCTAAGACTCTGTAGGATCAGTTCTGGTGGTGTTACTGCCAACATCTAGCCAGTTTATCAGAAGAAATTTTCAGCAATGGGCTGAGTAGCAAGTAAGTGTAAGGTACTCCCTCCTAATTTTTTTTACGGTAGCCAGGAGAAAATGGTGATTTTGATTAAGTTTGGTAGTAAAGATGCTGTTTCCATAACCCATCCTGCTTTCAGTTGTTCAGTTAAAGTAATTGTTCAGTAAGGAGTTTGAATCCTCGCTAAGCTTGAATTGAATAATAAAAGACCACATGGTGTTTTGAGGCACATTGTGAGAAGTGACCTGGGATTAAAAGCAGATTGAGAGAAAGTTATCTCCTAAAGATTTGGTCTTTGGCTGGTTTTCCAGATGCTGCTGATAAAGAGACCACCACCCTTCTCCCCTTATGAGTCCCTTATAAAGGAAGAGTATCAGGGGCCCAGCAGCAAAGCTGGGATGATGGGATGAGTGCTGATGGTAAACCTACACCAAATGTGTTAAAAAGAAGGAAGGCTATAAGGCTGGCTCTCTCTGAAGTAGAACAGATTGCAAACAAAAGAAGGCCAGTCCTGGATGAGTTGTTGACAGATAGTTCCCAGATGTGTTACCTAATAAAGCAGTGGCTTGCCCAAACTATATTCCTGCTGTGTCTATTCCTTTGATGCCGCAGATATCCAACACTTTCTAGCAAAATATCACTTTTTAGAGAAAATAGCTGTCACTGTCAGTGAGCCTAGAATTGATCACTGTAATTAACTTTCTTTTTAAATATGTTTGAGTCTTTCATTTGGAGAAAGCCGTACCTGAGAAATAGTGCATCACGCCCTTTTAAAACCATCTAGCATTCGTTATGTACTATGAAGGTCTTGAGTTTATGAGCTATTTTTCTTTAGAGCCACGGATTTTAAACACAGTATGTTGCTCCAAATAAGGGAGACAATGAATTTGAGACTTCAGTTAGCCAGCGTCAGGGCAAAGGTAATGATTCTGCAACTGTCTTCTCGGGCACATGGCAATTGCAGAGGAGAATCATCCTGGATTACAGCTGTCCCTTTTGAGATGGCTTAAATAACTCTCACAGAGCAGGGGACTCATTATGGAGAGAAGAAGTGGTGTTTGGAAAGCAGTCTGTGTTTGGTAAAGATGCCCATTTTACAATCCTAGTGTCAGAGTGCAGGACTTTCCTGGGGGCACCCTGCTCTGCTTAGTGACAGGAGCACGTTGCCCCATTGTACTCTCAGTTTGTCACACTATGAGAACCAGGAGAGTACTGAAAGCTGTTAAACGTAGTTCATAATGCAGCCATATCTTTGGTCTTAGCCCTGGCGAGCCCTGATGGGAAATAAGGGTCATTTAGAAACAGAACACTTCCCACAAACTAGAGAGAGATGTAAAACGCACTTACCTTCTCATAATTTTTTTTCTCTGAAGTGGATACTGGGTCCTCTGTGACCCATTAGAGCTGCATTACTCTTCTCCTCTAAACAGAGAAGCTATCAGGTTTTTTGATAGCTTCTCAAACTAGTGCTAACTGTCCAAAACGGGAAGACAAATTATAAATCTTGATGAATAAACATTCTGCAAGATTAGCCATCTCCAAGTAGGAGATGTTAGCTTTTATCTATATAATTTATCAAACAAAACATGAAAATGAAGATGGCAAAGCAAGGTATCAATATGAAGGAATCTCCAGATACCTGCCTTCGCTCTTGGCAGGAGTGCTTTCTGAGGGACAAAAGGACTATTAAGATACAATGCAAATGAGACAATGTTCTGGGTGGGGTCTATCCACAGCCACTTTTAACAAAGGAAAATTCCAAGCAGGTAAATATATTTTAGCTTACTCCCTTGCTGATGTCTGATGCTCAATGATGCACCACAGTTGGGACACATCAAACAGTAAAACAAATCTCCACAAGCATAAGAGACATTTAAAATATCAGGAAAATTGAACCCAGAGGAAAGAAAAGCTTTATTTGAGCACAGCTGCATGTTTTATTGCTTTTTTTTCTTCTGCCTTTCCACAGCATAGAAAGAAAATGTATTTTTTTAAATGAACAAACAAGTCCTAAATACTGCAGAATTTTGCGCCTACAGATCGTGGTTGGTTTAAACAGTACATAGAGAAAAGCATAAAAGAAAAGGTAGGCACACAAGAAGAGAAGCACTGACCTGGCATAGCCTTTTCCTTGGCAGCTGCCCAGAAGGATTCTGATCTTCTATAAACAACATGATGGAGTAGCAAACTTTTGAATTTATACATCAGGAAATAGCAGATGTGGCTGCTTGCCACTCCTTCTTAAAGTTGCCCAGATAGATAATCCTAAAATTGTATCTGATGTTCTTCAATGATTAATTTTTGCATAAATAGAATATGTAAGTCCCAACCACATCTCAGGACCTAATGTGTATAATTGACTGATCTTCTGGAAAGACTCAGAACACAGGGAAGTGTTTGGTTCAGATGACAACTTAATCATCCTAATACAAACCGAGAATGAGTCAGATAAGATGCATACCAGTACTGGAGATGGAGAGTAGACTCACGCTTATTAAGGCTCCTAAAATGTGTGGTAAATAATAATTAATCACAAGGAATAAAAAGGGATCTGAATAATATAAAGTTTTATGAACATGTCTGCAGACAAGTTATTCTATGCAATCTAATGCAGCCTGTTTTCTAATTCTCTTCTTGTTCTGTGTCACTGTCCTCCTACCTAAAATTTCCACTGAGTCCTGTATTTGTAACATCCATTCTCGCATTTCCATAGGGCAAGGGAGAGTCTATTCTGAGACCAGTTTGGAGCTCTGAGTACTGACCCGGCTAGCCACATGTTTGTACTAACACACACAGCCTGCCTTTCCTTCAGAAAGTCTCTAGTTTGGGTCTCTCTCCAAGCTACCACTTTCTGTAAAACTTGTGAGAATTTGATTATTCTCTTCTCCACTTCTTCTTAAAGAGAAGTTTCTTCTCTTTTAACAAATGTAACTGTAATTAGATCACAGATTCAAGATACACTGAGGAGAAAGAGGCAAGACAATTCCATGAGCAAAGCAAGCACAAAAAGTTATTAGGCAAAAGAATACCAGTAAGGGCTGAATCTTATACGAAACCTTTTCCTGAGATAGGGCTTCAAAGAACTGGACTTCAAAGTCCAGAAATGGACTGCAGTGGACAAATTTTGCTGCAGAATTCTTATCAATAATATGTGGATATCAGGATTATGATCCAATCAAGTCTCCACTTAACAGGAAGCTCTATTATATCATGAGTCACAAGATAAAATCCACTGCTGCCCTTTTTAGTGCATCATTAAAATTGAATTTTCAGAATCCTGTGAAACACCATGAAATAGATACATCATTTCCTGATAAGTGAAGTCCCACAACTGTCCTGCATATTCATGCTCTAGACAGCAGAAACCTCTCCCATTTTCAAACTACCGTGCAAGTTTGAGAATATCCAGAAATAAACACATCCATTTGTTCATCAGTTTCAAGTATTCTGACTGAATATTAAACATCATCTGAAAGATTCGTAGTTACTGAGCTGTTATACTCAGGAATCCAGTTGATAATTCTCTGTGGAATTCATTTCACCTAGTAATAAATAGGCACGTAAGGGTTAGATGGCTGGTTCTCTAGACTGACTCTATAGTCCATGGAGGGAGATAGGAATTTCCAGAGAGTAAGTTAGCTCACCTCTCAAACACACTTCCTTTAGTATTGGACTAATTACCAGGAGGTGTTTTACCATTTTGATTGACTGCACAGGGATCTTAGATAGTAATTTGCACTAGAATCTTAAGCTCCAAATGACTACAGATAAGCAAAATGAATCCTAACCTTAACAGACAACTTCTGCATTTACTCAAATGCAGGTAATTTCATTCATCAGATTTAACTTTTGATTGTGTGAGAACAGAAACTGCCCTGTGGCCTGAGAAAAAACACTACACTCAATAGTCTTCCAAAACTTGCCATTCCCAGAGGAATTTTCCTTTTCTTTATACAGGATTTCAATGCAAACTTTCATTTCATAAGACATTTTCAGCTTGTCTTACGACACAGAGCAGATAACACTACCTTCTTCAGCGCTAGAAAGCTGAAGAGATTTTTAATAACGTTTGATGTTGTTTGCAATGTTGCCTTCAATGCTTGGGACCATTTTATTTAAATTCCTTTCGCAACTATTTAGGTGGTTGTGTTGTTCCAAACAGAGAGGTGTCCTTCCCTCATTTAAATGTCTGGTTACTTGATATAAAGAGTATCGAAAGTCTCGCAGGGCAAATGATCAAGGAATCCCCAACAAGAAAAACAAATAAACAAACAAAGTGCAGGTTGTAAATGTCTCTTTGGGATTAGAAATGATAGCAGCATTTAGCAGAGTGCTCAGCTACTTGAGTTCTCTAAAAATAGCTGGTGAAACTGCAAAATACCAACAGCTGAAAATGTGGTCAGCGATATAGCGATCACGTCTATGATGAGCCATCAGCAAGTTATTTTGCGGTATATTGGCCATTAGTGTGAAGCCAAAGGATTTCCATCAAAAATAGAAATAGACCCAAATAGTGCAAAGCGCCCAAGGCATTTCTGGCAAAGCAGGCAAATTGGAACTGACTTCTTCCTTTGCAGGACACTCCAATTCCGAGGCAAAGTGTCTGTCTAGGTAAAATGTCTCTGCCCTGCCAGGTGCCTGAGTAGAGCTAGGTTGGGACAAAACGCCTCTCTTCTTTTTCCTGTCAAGAAGATGTGGTGCATGTGCAGATGAATTTACTCATATTCAGAATTCACAGAAAAGTAGTCGCTTCTGGTGACGTGAAGCTGCAGCTGCCCTTCAGCGCCCGTTCCCCTTCACTGCCCCATAGGAGAGAGGAGTGGCGGAGCAGAAAAGGGAGGGAGCCAGCAGTGTCTGTGGGAAGACTCAGTTCTTAGCACCTCACAAGAATTTTAAGTATATTTGGAAAACCTGAAATGCTTGAAGAGAAAGTTGTGGCTCGGTAAAAGAAGTGCTAAATACATAGAGATTTCCATGCAGATATATATTTCATAAAAAATTACTTTTTTTTTTTAATTTCTTCATTGCTTTCTGGTATGTTCATTATTTTGTCTTACCCTTCCAGAGTATCCTTCTGCATGAAGACATTGTGAAGTGGAAAGCATGAACAAGAAAGAGTTAAGGGATCTGCTTCTCATGAGGAAATTGTGGAAAGATATGTCCTCTTCAAAGCAAGTGTTTCAGTTCAGATGGTATTCCTAAGTTTTTGTGTTAGTTTGAACAACGAATTGCCCTCAGGCACTCACCAAAAAGGTTTTGGTACTGTGTCGCTTCTGTATGGGCAAGACAGCCCACATGCATGTTTTTGAAAATTAGACCTAACAGTCTCTGAAAGACAGCCCTTCAGTTTGCTTGGACTATCCTGCTCCACAATTGCAAAGTTGCTGTTGTTTCTACATCTACAGCCTTGCTGCTGCCCCAGTCTGAGAGCTGTTTCTTAATGAGACAGGGAATGCCATTTTAAAAATAAAAAAAAAATATTTGCAGAAGCAGGGCTGACAAGAGGGGGGGAGCGGAGAACAGGGCATGAGCACTCATGCTTGAAACCCCTTGCTTGTGCAATAATGAGCTTGAAAGCCTTGCTGAAGTGGTTTTACAGCTGTGCAACAAAATGGTGCACTCTCCTCCCTTAATGCTGACATTTTAATGTAGGATCACAGCTATTCAGATTGTCCATTGGAGCTGGCAGGCTGATGGTGTGAGCAACTACATACTCTCATCAATGTCGCTTGGATGAAAGCTGCTGTCAGGCTCAATAAAATGGCAGGCTAGGCCAATCTGGCACACATGAAAGGAAACTGGAAGAAAAGCTTAATTGCACCTCCAGCAGATTCCAGTTATTCTGCTGGTCTGTTAACAACATGCAGGCTGGCACTCTGGTCCACTCTGCTGTGCCGTGGTGGTAAGAAAAGCACCTTGAAGGTATGGCAAAAAGGCAGTCAGGGTTAGGCCACACTTACCTGAGTAAAGCCAAAGACAGCACAAGTCTACAGTCACAACTAAGTTAGTGGCAACCGCTGCATCCAACAAAAAAGTAAGAAACAGAGAAAGGAACACTAAAATGGGAGGCTGGGCTGGGCCATGCATAAGGGACCGAGGGGAGGATCTGCTGGCGCCGGGAGGATGCCAGGATGGGCTGGATGGTCTTCCAAGATGTTCTGAGAAAAAGCTAACAGGAAGAGTAGCAAAATAGTAGGCCACACATTAACCCACAACAGAGGGAGAGGAGAGGACGCATGACTGATGAAGCCAAATGCTGTGGCATTCGTTTTAAATGGAGTGGTGAGTGGCATCACAGATTGAGAAGCTAAGCATTTGGGTGTTTGATCTATTGGTAGGGAATTGGGGAAGGGCAGGAAGATGGGTTTTATGAGGTTTTTTGTTGTTCAGTTGTTTTCAAATGTGCTAATTGACCTGTTGGAATTGGAACATTCTCAAAAAAAAGCTTTCTGCTGGTGGGGGAAGAAGTGGAAGAAAAATATATATCAGCGAAAAAACTCTTGCCTAGGGATAGGGGCAAAGCCCTTGGGGCTTTTGCTTCTATAAATGGAATCGTGATACTGGGAAGCAACGAGAGACCTCTGGATAACTCCATTTGCTGGCATAGCGCTGTGAAACTAAGGAAGGAAATTTTATAAATTAAAAAGAGCCTTCACATTTGTAGCATGAGGCAGAATTGCCCATTTCTAATAGATCACCATAGTACCTCCATTCTGACTGTCTTTGCAAGGAGTATGAGGATAATTTCATTTCTTAGTATTTTTATTTCCTTTTTTTTTTAAATTTTACATGCAAGTATGTCCCAGGACCATATTAAGCAGATCAAAAACTGTAATTTTGCTACTTTTTGAAGCATGTTAATATATAATTACTCTGACAAAACATTAACACTTTTCTATAGAGTTATTCTTTTGTAGTTCAGTCTATCAACACTCAAGAAAATTAGGTACTCTGATATGTTGGGGAAAAAGAATGCATCCCAGTCTTATGATGAACTCAATTTTGGTTGCAAAAACCCTGCTATCTTCAACTCTGAATTGATCTCAGCCCTCATTGTCACCTACCCTTTGTGTTCTTCAGCTATTTGGGGATGAGTTGATCTTGTTCCTGTCAGGCACTGGGTGCCTTCCCAGCTAGGTAGGAGAGACACTGTGGTCATCAGTACTGAAACTATCCCCATTTCTGGACCTTTCAGCACAGCAAATTTGAGTGGATGATCTACGTAATGACCCGCCAAAAACAGAAAGCATAGGAACTTCCCATAGTACACCGATGGTTGGAAAACTGAAAATTCTCCTTTTGCCCACTTGACAAAAATAAAGACAAATTCTTATTCCTTCTGTAAGGAGCAGCCCCTCTGTGACGTAGTAGTCTCTCACGCTTATCTGTTAAGAGCCAAGTTTCCTTAACTTACAGACCCTTACCATATTGTAATAGATCCTTACCTCCAGCTGTAATGGAATTAGACCAAGGAGGTTGATTGTTTTTCAGCACTCTATAGCAGAGTAGGTTGTTTAAGAAAAATTCTCTTTGGTTAAGTAATTCTTGCAATGAACTGGTAATTATGCCTTGGTGATCCTTTTTTTGCGAAGTAAGGAATGGGGTTTTTTGTTGTTCAGTTGTTTTTAAATGCATTCATTGACCTGTTGGAACTGGAATGTTCTCAAACAAAGTTTTCTGCTGGTGGAGGGAGACATTCCCCAGTAACACAGTGGAGTCATAAGCATATGTCTGGATCTGGGGACATCTGGGGACACCGAAATAAATTCGCTGTCCTGAAAGGCCAGCGAACAGAGAGTTCTGCTGCTCCAAAAGGGTTTCTATCACTTGGGATAATTCCTCAGAAATCCAGCTGGAACTATGATTTAGGGGTCTGGAAATACGCCGACAAGAATTTTGATCTAGTGTCTATTGAGGAAGAGTTCAGAGCTTATTGAGGAAGAGTTCAGAGCTTAGCCACATTGTAACAGATGTTAAAAATACATGGAGCTTCCTTTAATGTAAAGTCCTTTGATGGTAAAGTGGGTGACTATTGACATGGCCAAAGCCATTCTCTTTGGTAGCAGATGAAATCAGGAAAGAAATGCTTCCTTAATTCAGTTACATATAATACGGATAGTCATCACCCTAAAAATGACACAAGCAGCAATAAAAAATGTAAAAAACTTCATAACTGCATCCTTTCCCATTGAAAGGCTTAATATGACTGCTGCAGTAATAATATATACCCAGTGTTGACCTACTTGAAAATACAAGAAGTCACTTTATGGCTGCTTGCTTCACTCTGCCTACTTGTTTCCTTGAAGATAGCTTTATATAAAATATAAATATTCCTTGCCAGTATTTTGATCCAGGAGAAAAGTTTCATCCTTCAATAGTGCACGTAATGGAATTGGTCAGATTTGAAGCATGGGAACACATTTTTATCCTGGATCTTTAATATTTTACACTTCAGGCAACAGAATTTAACCAAACCATTGGAGATATAACTAATAAGTACTCCACACAAAAAAACACCGTAGCACTCATTTTGTTTCTTGATTTTCTTATGCAGCTGTAGTAAAAGCATAGTTTAAATAAGACATACAATGCACCGTCTTATTTGATTATCTCCTGAAACAATTAATGTCCCTGAAGAATTTAAATATTTTGGCCACAAAACTGATTTAATAAGAACAAGGGTGGCAGCACTAAAGTCAGAGGAAAGGTCTATTAAATCAGTAACCCTACTGATTTAAATAGGGCTAAGACTGCACCCTGTGACTTTATGGACACTTATCATGCAAATTTTCAGAATATC
Organism: Struthio camelus; assembly: GCF_040807025.1. Lineage (NCBI taxonomy): Eukaryota > Metazoa > Chordata > Aves > Struthioniformes > Struthionidae > Struthio > Struthio camelus. The sequence goes on from NC_090944.1 coordinate 54,219,153, forward strand.
CTAGTAAGCTGTTCACTCTAAGGCACTTACAAGGTCCTGCCTCCAACAAACTGTCTCTCAGAGATGTACATGTCATGTGCATACACTTGAATCTCTACAAATCTAGCTGTGGCTAGCAATCTAACTTCTTACCAGCTAGTGACATTAATGCCATCTCCACTCCTTAAACTTCCTGCAATAATTAGTAGGAATCCAGTGCATTAATAAGAATCTAGATGTACACGATTGGTGTATAGAAATGCCTACAGCTCTAATGGTGGCACAACAGCTATGCTAACAGAGGCTCATGGGCAGTTCCGGCATTTTGTTTTGAGGAAAGGCACCTGTAGTAAATAGCCAGCATCTGACCCCAGTGAGCTGCATGTCAAGAGACAGTGCCAACTGCAGGTGACAATGAACCTGGAGTCCACAGCTGATCCTTGAGAAAATAAGTGGGAAAGACTCCATTCGGGAGTGGGAAAGAATGAAAATAAATTATTTGGTAAAGAACGCACAAAGCTCCCCAAATTCCTGCTGTAGCCACTTCAGCCCGTTCTTGTTTTTCCTGCCTGGAAAATCAGTTTTTTATCCTGTAGTTTCCTGCCTTAGCCAGACATGATGACAATAGAGAAAATGTATACTCTGGATTTAATGACAAGAAGCTGCAGCGCATACTAATGGTGCCATAGCTCCAAATATCATCCAATATCCCCTGCTGCCTTTGCAATTACATACACATGGAGCAGGGAGGTGGCAGGTGGCACTCCCAGTGAGGATAAGCAGGTGTCTAAAATTACCTTCTGACATCTCTCTCAGGAAGAAGGTAAGTGTGAGTTAACTGACCCTCCACACAACTCCAAATGCTTTGAGGCCCCTAATGGCAAAGGCTAACGTTTGAGTCGGTTCAATCTGCAAGTCTTCTAAGTGACTATCCCTAAAATTGCTTTCCTCTCACCTGGCCACTAGGACAGTTCTTAGCTGGCCAAACTGACAGAACATGTTTCGTACCCCAATACTGCACCCAGTGTAATTGATCAGAGCATAGCAAAAGCAGTCTTCATCCCTTATTTTATCTTTGCAACATGCAATTTGCTTTTCTGTCATATTCCATTCCATTGAACCACACACAGAGAGGAGAAACAGGAATATTCTCACCTTAGGGGTGGAAAGATAATTTTATTTCTCTCTTTTTTCACCTTGGAGGGGAAAAAGGAAGCAACTGGACAAAGGAGTAACATTTTGAGAAGGGTATAACACTTTTTAGGGTTGACAAGCCAACAATATTTTTCATATTTTTCTGATGAAATAAAGTGAATGGCATTGCTCCAGACAGGTATATCCCTGTATGTTGTGTGGCAAATGAATGATGGATAGAACACTGCCACCTTTTGGCTACGGACCACGGTAAAAGCCTTGTGACGGGGAACTTTCACGAGGCTTCGTTATAATGCAGACTGGGCATTTGGAAAAAGCATCATTTAGTACCAAGCTAAAGCTGAAGTGTTTTGGAATGACAATCTGCACATGCTAGCACACACCTTGTTGGCATCATGCAATTTAGTTTTTGTCCCTTATCTGTGAGGTCCTCAAAACTGAGAGGATGGACTAATAATGCAGAGAGCTGTTGGCTTTACTGAAGAATAAGTGCAATCAGGTTGACGTAAACAGTCACTTCAGCCTGACTGTGGTACATTCTTCCTGCCTTAGGAATACTTGAGAGTATCTCGCATTGTGTGGTGCTGAAATACTGTTTTTTTCCAAGCAGTGAATTATATACAGTTTGTACTTCAACCTCCTTTGAGCACTTAGCTGTGAATGTTTGTATCAGTGCCAGTGAGCGTGAGGTGATCTCATTAGAAAGAGAAAGAAAATATTATTAGCCACAGAACTATTTCCCAGTGATTTAATGACTGTTATTCACATGCAACCTCTGTAATTCTAATATAGGGGCAAAAATAACCATTTGCTTGAGAGGAAGAGCCTGGTGTCTCTCCTGTCACCCTCGTCATCCTCCCTGGCCGGTGCAGCAGGGCTGGGTGCTGCCTTAGCTGGGTGTGCAGCGCTCTCTCTCCATCACCACATGGGCTACAAAACTGTAGCTAAGTGCACTACCGAAACAGGTTCTAGTCGTGCACACTTACACACAGGAGTAGTTATGGTTTTGCGGGACTTTTCCTAGCATCCTCGCCTGTCTCCACTGGACTACGTCTACGAAACCCTTTTTGCGCAGCGGCAGAAGGGCTTAGGGCAGAATTTCCCTATTGGTGTGAGCAGGGCCAGGGTTTCAGTTCCACTTTCCGACCAAGCTCTTCAGCAACACCAGCACAAGAGGGAAGCTAGCAGAGCGGGGGCAAACGGCAGCACCTGCGCCACGCAGGACGCTTCCTAAGTGGAAGTCATGCAACGTGTCCCCACTGCTCGCTCTTTCTTGAGGCGGCAGTGAAGAAGGAGCTGTGCACAGTTTGGTGCTGGCATTTCACACCCCGTGTGGTGCGGCGGTACCAGCCGGCGGGAGAGAGAGAGAGACAGACGAAGTCGGTCTCCTCTTTAAAGTTCTCAAAATGTTTCCTAGCGGCCTTTTGTCTCGGCAGAAAACACAACCAGGGCTTCCGCGGGCCCTGCCGTTGCTTCCCCCAAGTGCCGCCGCTTCTCTACCTCGCACCTTTCTAAGCTAATTGCGGCTAGGAGAGCGAGCAGCACAACAGCGGCAGAGAAGAGAAACGCTGGGGAAGGCAGGTGACTCCTCGCCCACCTCCTCCGCGCCACCTAACTCAGCGCGGCGGCGGCGGCGGCCGTTCACTTGCGTCCCCCCCTCCCCCCGTCCCTCGGACACCGCGGGCCTCGCCGTTGCCCAGCAACCGGCGCGGCGCTGCCGCGCATGCGCCCTGCCGAGGGCCGCCTTGGTCGTGCGGCGTTTTCCTCTCCCCTTTCAAGGGAGAGCTCTGGTTACCAGGACGTTTTCCTTTCTGAGGGAGAAGTAACATCTGTGGGAGTTTCAAAAGCCGCGCAGGGTGCCTGCGAGGGTGTAGATAGTTCACGGCCATCCGTGGCAGACACACGTGCCCACGTCCACCTGATGGGACTCTCAGTTAGAGCTGCCTCTTCTTCGGGCATCTATAAACTTCCCGCTCCCTGTCAGCCCAAAGCGAGCGAGTTAGGGGAGTTTGATACGTGTATACGCGTGTGTAGACACACACGCACACCCACACCCACACCCACACCCACACACACACAATTTGGCCAGCAGATCCAGTGGGGAGAGGAAAGGCCCTGGACTAATTCCCATCTACTTTTGTGTAAGGACTCAGACAAAGCCTCCTGCCTTCCCTTCCCCGCCTTGGCAAATCCGAGTGTCCTGCTGCTTTCATTTGTTTTTGATCTGCCTCATTAAAAGACTATTGATGGCTTTAACTATTGTCCTTGTTTAGGTGCTGATTTACAAGCACTAATATCTGACTGTGCCGAGATTAATGGGAGCCCATGAAGTTTACAATTATCCTTAGGTCCCTTGACCACACATGTAGGGGTTTTGGTAGGGGTCACGCACTCTTATGAAAAACTCCAAAGCAGGCTTAAACCTGGGAACGTTTTAATAGGATTGAATTTGTAATAGGATTTGGCAGCTTGGCCTAAACTATATGGTAGGGGGTTTTAGTTTGTTTTATTTTTTTTTATCATTCTTTTTTTACTGTGGTGTCGTTATTGCACAGTAAGGTGTGGTTTTTAACATTGTTTTAAAAGTTTGGGTTCTGCTGTATTTTAAGGACACCCAAAAAACAAATATCTTTGATATAAAATATGAAAACAAAGAGGACAGCACCTGAATATCTTAGAGAGTGTGTCCAATAGAAGTAGATTCAGATTTTATGCAATTGCTTATCTGAATCGGTATATTTTATATGAGCTTTAAAAGCCCTGAAATTAATGACAAAATATATGGCATTTATTTAAAAAAAAAAAAAGACAAGAAAACGTGTGATTATTACTGCACTGAAGTAAGAGTTCTGCTCAATAACAAAAGATTCCCGTGCAGACTCTTGCCTTATTCAAACAAAGACACATTAGGAAACAGTAGCTGTGCAATAAATTAGATTTATTGAAAATAGTACTGCAAATATAGAGGAAGTTACAAGGGAAGGTAGGAAAGAACCTAAAAGTGAATCATATGAGCAATTAGTTTTCACTTAGAACTTGACAGCAGCGAGTTTCAGAGGTAGCACATGCTCTATGGGTGTTAATTCATTTTATATCATTTTGTGTTATGCAATAATGGTGGTGTGTTATTTAGCTTGCTAAGAGCCAGGATCTTGTGAATTATTAGGATCATGCAGTACATGATTGACTGTCATGCAGTACTGGATTTTCCTTTTTTTTTTTTTTTTTTTTTTTAAAGTCACACAGAGAAACTGGAAATATATGATACTTGTCCTCAGGGTCATATGAGTACTCTCTTCCAGGACATAAACTGTAAATCCTAGCGCACCAAAGAAGTTACAGTGGCTAGAAGGTATCGTGAAAAATAATGGGAAGCTAAATTACAGATTCAGTTTGCCTGGCTTTAAAAGTCCTAGTACAGCCAACTTTAAGGAAATGTGGGCATGCAAGAAGACAATAGCTGCAAATCCTGCACGAGCATATACCCCCCGAAATGTCAGTGAATGCCAATGCATTGGCTTCAGTAGGGTAGCATCAGGCAAAATAAAGGCCGATTTTGCCCCTGTTTAGAGGCAATAAGTTCCATTTTCACCGTAAAGGCTGACATAGCAACATGCTAGTGCCAAGGGTGTCTATATGTCTGCATTTCTATCTCACTTGTCCTTTGCAGTATTATATCCTCAAATGTTGAGCATTTTTCCTGTCCTCCACAATCAAGTGAGTTCTGTGGCAAGATTATGTGTAGCCGGCTAGCCAAGCAAGATGTATTCATTTCTATGGCAGTCTGTAACAGCTCCTTGGAAATTCTGAGGTGGATTCACATAAATAAAAAATGAAATTTTCTAATTGGCTTAAACAGCATAACCATTCAAAAGACCAGTGGTTTTGTTATTTGCTAATTTTATCCTAGTGCTGATTTTCAAACAATATGCTGCCTATTGTAACTGAAGTGTAGTATACGAGAAGGAATTGCATGAGGGTTTCCTGACGAGTGAGTGGGAATTGAGTACTGCAAAATAACCATCCCAATAGCCGTAGTTTTATTAGCGGGATTAACAGCTGAAATAACAAAGTGTTGAAATGTGCACCATCCTTCTTAGCCTTCAGAAGTAACATCCCCTGGAGATGAGCGAGACAGTCCTCACCTCTCCGAGAACTGTTGCTTCATGCTGTTTGCAAGCCCAAGACGACAAATCTGCTTCAGTTAAAATTATTCTAGAAGATTTAAAAAAACCATCAGGACTAACTCTATTTTGAGTATTTTTAAGAAAGCTTTGTAAGCTCATAACTTTACAAGCTATGCTGTATCTTGTGGAAAATGTAGTGGCCATCACTTTACAGGATGCAGGTAGCCCACCTTATAATGCAATTTTTAAAATGTTTTAACCAGGAAAAATGTTTTCTGTTCTACTCTTTCTTTGAACTCAGCTCATTATTAGTTTCTGAATGTCTGACTGAAGTAGGAATCCGGATGAAAATGAACTGACAGCAGCTTACTTAATCTAAACAAGTAGGACATGATAATTGCTCAGAGAGAGAAGCACTTAAAAACAGTAAGTATGAGCCTGTGGGGTAGGAAAGGAGGGAGCGGGGAGGCAGCAGGTTGCTTCTGAACTAACCAGGTGGAGCTGACCTCTGATTTATTGCTGTGCTAGATATACGATATGGTTTCTTCTAACAGCAGCTTGAGGTTAAGGCAGCTCCCTTCACACTGCCTAATGCATCTCCGTTCTTTCCCTCGGCCTTTACCGGTGAGAAACTTGCTGGCGTTTTCAGAAACAGCTGAGGGGCGCAGTTCTTGAGCCAGCCAGGGCATGATGTACCTGGCACTGGGAGCACAGGGCCAGATTCGTACACCTTAAGTACTACCTAAATGTAGCTCCATTGACACTCTAAGCTGGTGAAAAAACAGCACTTCCCACCGAAAGAAGCAAGCCTGCCTCCCCCAACCTGGAACGGGCGTTTCTGTCCCTCTTCTTTTTTTCCTTTGGCCAGCGCTGGGCAAAATGTTTCAGAGGACTGACCTGAGACACCTGCCCTAAAAATAATGGGAAGAGGAATCACCTGCAGTTGCTTGCTGTATGCCAGTGCCCTGAGCCAGCTGCCTTGACGGGGCCAGCAGCGCATAGGGGCAATGAAGATCCGGAGGAGAAAGGAGCTGCTCCTTCTGGCAGCAAAGCTGGTGTCGCTCCCTAAAAACTTCTCCAGTGGGAGTTAGCGATGCAAAGCAGAGCACAGGAGGGTGAGCTGCTCAAAGCAAGCTGAGTTGTCGACCACTGCAATAACGCTCAAAACCTCCTAGGACTGATGAACCCAAGCCTTGGGGAAAGGGAGAAAGATGCTTTCTGAGTAGGCTGGCTGGGATGTGGATGGGAGAAAGATAAAAGGCCACCATTTGGCTTAAATATATGTATCCACATAGCCCATAATAAGAGCACTGCCATTCCGCGTGGATCAGCTGTAACAAAGCCAGGTTCTGCAATTGCCACAGGGAGGACTGACTTTCAAAAGGCTGGTGACAATGGCAGCTGCTTTCAAGTGTGTGCCTGCGAGACCTTTAAAAATGCCAGCTTGAAAAAAAAAACAGAATACATGTTTGTGCATAGGCTGTTGCCATGTTTCTGCAGTTATTATTTTGTCTTTCTGGTATGGCAGAAATTTTAAAGAACTGCACATACGTTTTAAAATTATGACAGTTATGATAGACGTCTGGGGTGGCATTGTGATTATTTCAAGACAAGGTGTTTGAGATGTAAAAATATTGTGCAATATTTGAACAAATGACTGAAGCTTATTTGGGGCATTTTAATATTTATTTGTAATGTACAGAGATAATGTTGAGTTATTCTATAATGTTTGATTCTGATGAAGAAACATTTTTTCTTTTAAATCTCTAACTTGGGGGGGAAAAAACCTTCTCCTTAAATCTTTTAATGTTTTTAGTGTGACACCAAAATTATAGACAAAAGCCTCATTATGCATGTATGTGAAAAGAAAAGTGGATAAGGAAGAGAGATTACAGTCACTTAATCTGTAACACTTACACTAGTTTAAAATTAGAAAGCTATAGCTAATTATCTCATTTGGAAAGACTGAGCAAAATCTGACCAAACATCCATGACAGAGCCTAATTTATCATGTATCTCATATGATGTCTTTTCCATAATAGCTAAATCAATGAGACCCAAGTGCCAGTCATTGATCTAATGGACAGATGGTGATTTCCATTTGATAAGGATTAAAGTTTTGGCAATGAGGATGGCTAGAGGTAACAATTTTTCTTGTGCTGAAGAGATTCTTAAGAGTTGCCTTCAAATATTTGTACAGTAAATGAGGGCTATTGTTTTTGGTACACAGAGAAGCCAGCACCATTCCTCAAAACCATTGCTATTTGTGCTTGCTAACTCACAAAGCTACAGCACAAATGTTCCACGTTCAGAATCATTCATAAAGTACGCAACAGGGCTTAAGGTGTTTGTCATTTGCGTGGAACCAGAATTTGCTTCTGATGTGCTGCCTCCACGACAGTGGATCTTTGAAAAATCAACAAAGTCATAAGTAAGCACAATAAGTGCTTTTCAAAATGTACTTTGTCGCTCAGCCTTTAGTCATTGCAAGCCCTGCAAAGTCTCAATGCGTGGAATGCAGCTCTCCCTGAAATTTCAGGAGTACAGATGACAGGGTTCTCCCATATTCCGGACACATGAAAAGAAAAGCATACCCAGCAAATTGACTTAGGATCACATAGCAAATAAGTGTTATTTGTGCAACTCACTTTTGCTACATCTCCCTGCTGTATTTTATTACTGCACTGTCCATTTGCAGATTTTGATCTTCAGCCAAAAAAGTAGTCTATGTCCATGGCATTGTATACATGATCCAGGGTTCTCCTCATGCTTTCTTAATGCCCTCGCACAAAAAGAGTATGTGCGCGTGTGTGCGCACAAAAAGGACCCAGAGAACAGTATTGCTTTGACATTGGACTAAGAAAGCATAGCCATGTCTTGAATTATGCACTACCCCAAATTCCCCAAATAGCTATATATTGGAAAAAATGCGTTATATCAGATTGGATCAGACAAAAGTTCATAAGTTTGGATGTTCCTTGGAAGATTATCTAAAGTTTGCAACATTCCTCTGGAAATTATTTAATAGATAGGTTTAATCACAAGATTCGTAGGAGTATGTGACTAGGACTGTCCTGAGGCTCTTTGGGCACTCAATATCTCTGCTTTTGGATGAGATAGGAAAGAAATAACAATGATTGAATAGAACCCATATCCAAAATTTGATAAAAGTTTTATCACATTTTGACCATACAAATGAATTACAGTTGAGTCAAAAAGATTTGTTACTCTTCTCAACCAGCTGTTCAAACCCTGAATCAGGTAGCTAAGATCTATTTACAGTTAAAGTGGACAGAGAATTATCTGAAGAAAGTTTTCCTTTCTTAATATTGATGCACATTATTGCTATAAGTCCATTATATTATATAGATCACTCAAAATGTAAAGTTCATGACAAAATTTACATTTAAAGCAAATTGGGAAAGAAGGCTTAATACATTACTAACAAGCTATTCACATATATCCTGCAACTCTATACCCAGAGCTGAATGCGGAATGAAACATCCAAACCCTATAATATTAGTGAAAATTGCTTTCAAACTCTATGTGTTTGGATAGCTTTGCATGGAACACATGTCATTATTTCCAATTTTAACTCTAATGGATTGTAGGATTTCCAGCTTGCTATTCAGTGACCTGCACCTGCTGAAGCATTATTACAGCTGAGCCCCAAGCCATCATTCAAAGAACTACGTTGTTCCTACGTGTTTCTGAACCTATGATTCAAGAGAGAAGTGACCCTCAAGAGCGCAGATCCTGAATAGCTAGAAAAAAGGAGATCTTTTCCTGCCTATGACTCGTGTAGTAGAAATCCTATACAGAAGACGATATAAGAATGGGTTGCTTGCAACTTACAACATCTGTGTCACTAGGTGGTTTGTTAGCAGGGCTCTGTGACACAGAGGGCTGCTCCATGCTAGGGGGCAGACTGGGTCTCAGAGCATTTTCACCTGGGTGAGGAGGCCCTGTCTGCCTGGCCCCAAATTTCTGCAGGCAGCCCCTAACAGCAGTTTCAGCTCAAAGAGAAAAACAAGCTCAAGTGTCCCACAAGACAAAGGTTCTTGCCTTTGCCAAGTGCCACCAATTTGCTTGGATTCTCCAGCTGGATTGTAGCATGGAAACCCATGGAAACTTTGCATCATCTAAAATGCAAAATCACATCCCACTGAAACTGAGAGAAAATCATTCAGTTTTCAATCTCTTTTTTCTTTAGTGCTTTGTTCCAAATGCTAACTAAAAATACTCTTTTTCAGGAGATCTTTAGTTGATTTCATTGGTTACAGGCTGTTAAAGGAAAGAAGTGTTTGTTCCTGAAGTCCTGGATGTGGCACGTTCTAGCTGGGATCTCTTTAGAAAATGAAGGGAGTCATGAGATTCTTCTTATATGGTTCCCCATACGAAACAATGAGAAATAATAAAGTAACACAAGAAATCTTTTGATACTGTGCTTTACTTAGTTCTGCTCTTACCTTCCCATTTCTGCTGCTCTGGGTAACATAAGTTTCCTTCAGATTCTGGTCCCAGTCTGATCCTACAGCTACAACCATGGACTAGGACAGGTGGAATAGATCCTGGACAAACACAATTTTAAAATAATAATAATAATAATAATAAATGTTTATCACCCCAAGATCTTAACAATCTTGAGTAATACGTTACTTATGTTCTCTTCTGCTGAGGTGCTAGCTTAAAACATGCTACAGTTATGCCAATACAATTTTTCTGTGGAGCTACAGTGTAAGCTTTTTTCTTTTACTAGAGAAAGTGTTAAGTGTAGCCATACTCTAAGCATGAAATAGGAACTAATAACAGTTGTATAAAGACAGGGAATAGAGTCATACAATAGTTTAATACCTGCTGGGATGGCTAGTCATGTTCTGAGTACTGTTCTGTATGATAATTAATCTTAACTAGATTCTGGTAAACTCCTAACTTAAATCCAAAGGAAAACAAGCTCAGCAAAGACTGTGTACGATCTTGTGTTACTCTAGATTAAAACAGACAAAGCGAAATATAAAGGCTGGGACAAACAGTGAATTAGAGTTAGTGGAGCCTGCTCTGTCACAGACCGTGTGGCTATAATGTCTTCTGAGCCTCAAGGAGCACAGCTACTTCTAACAGCAGGGTCTAACAGAGGCACCGACATTGGTTATATAGTGAAACCTGCCATAAGCCTTGGGAAAGGTTGGTGAACAGGAAAGACTGTGAAGTGGGACAGAATTATACCTAAGCAGGGGAATATTTCAGAGCTCTGAACAAAACCTGGTGTCTGATTTCTGTAGTGGAATGGTCTGGATATATAAAGTTTGGATTAATTGCCATAAAATGGAAAAGAAAATTTGACAAAGCCATCAGTGCTGTTTCTTGGCTATGTGTTTCTACGTGTTGAGTCCTCACCATAGCACACCTCTGTCTTCTAGCCTTCCCTTTGCTCGTGCTATCAAGCCCTGTTAACCCAGAGGTGTCTGTTTCTCTACTGCCATTGCCAGGGTTCTCTGGGAAATGGATCCAACACCCACCATTTCTTTCCTCCGTCATTCTGCCCTTTCTCTCTCTCTTGGTAACACCGATGCCCATCAGTCCCGTGGACATTGGAATTCACCTTTTATCCCATTTTTACTATTATTTGCCTTTTTTAAAATATTGGGCTAAACAAATAACTGATTGTTTTGAGTAGCTCACAAGGAAAATAGAGCAAAAGAAATGCATTGGTTTGCTACAACCCTATTTTCAATGCTTTTAATTTTTTCTTTTGAAAAATGAAAAAGGAAACAAGTCATCCTGTGAGTAGCACAGCTGATGGAGCCTAGTTTCTTACAGATTTGTATCCAGTTTCCTTCACTCACTCCTACCACAATAGCTCTGTCTCCCTCTGTATACCCTCTGACATCTGTCAAGCAAGAAGGAGCACATACCCTAGCTAATCTGGAGCCATGCATATGCAGATTGGGCAGCTGGCTACTACCAAGCCATATAAAATATCACATCTGAGTTCTTCCTGCCCTCTTTTCAATAGGGTTTTCATTTGGGGTCTCCACTCTCCAGCTGCAGATTTCAAAAATGCAGTTAATTGTCTTTCTTTGAAACTTCTACTCCTCTTTCAAATTTGGGTTAAATTGCCCAACAGGCTAAAAAATTATTAAGAGGACTGACTGGCAGACACATAGGCAGCCAAATGGACAGACAGCCTGATTTCCTGAGGAAAGGAGGCTGAAATGTTTCACTTAAATTATTCTATTCAAGCTTAACACAATATTTTGCTTCATTCTTCTGTAATACAAACAAAAGATGTGAGAAGCTAAATCCCAAATCTGCTGCAGAAGATGGCATCTATGCCCTTTTACCCAAGGGCGTACTCACTAGATTAACCTTCCGTTAGGTGGGAAATGCAATGCTTTCCTCTGTATAGGAAACTGAGCCCCAGCCTCTCCAGAGAACGTCAGTTATTTTACGTAGGGATTCTCCCAGTCATTCCTGTTGGCACTATCACCCCAAACTGAAATAATCAAACACTGAGGCAAGAACCGATTCTTGGATGGTTATTCCTATCACGAGGCCAGTGAAGCGTGATCAGTTTCAGTAACTATCTAAGTATTTAAGGCAAACGGTGGGCAGAACTGGCAGGAAATTCTAGTCCAAAATAGACCATAGTGTGAGAGGTGAAGCAGCTGGATTGTCTTTCAGGTTGCAGGTTAGAAGTTTGAAGTAGGGTCCCAAATAAGTGCCTCATAAATCATTCCATCTTTTACTCTGGAGCCAAGAGGGCAATTCTTCCTTGTTTTTTACCCCAGTGACCAAGCTAACCATGCAGTTAGTTTTTGTTTTCTTTCTTTCTCTCCCTCTCAATGGGTATCAAAGAATTCCACTTAAATTAGAACACAATCCAGCAGAGCAGATTCCTCCAAGAAGTGTTTACTAAGCACACGCAAACTGCACATGGTTTTTCTTCAAAGTCTTTGTCTTGTCCAAATTCAAGCAAATTTTTCACAGAGAGAGCAGTAGGTACATTTTTTAACCAAAAAAAAGTCTCTGCTAAATATCAAGTGCCTGCCTGAAAGCTTACGTTGTTAAACCTTTTTTTTTCAAGCCACTAGAATTATTTGATGTACGACAACATATTTTTGGCCAGTCTTCTCCTCAGGAATGATCTATCAATTTTAACTGAAACTTTGAACAAATATATTGTCTCTTTGGCATGTAAAGTTCTGTCCAAGTAATGTTTAGCAAAGTTTCTTACGTGAATCCAGTACCATAATACTGAGGAATAATAAATAGAACAGTCAGCTTCACATACCAAAAAAGGCTATTGGTAAAGTAAAAGCTCACTTCAGTTTTAAGATATCTTTTGCAAAAGTTGAGACTCATTTGTTTCTTTCTATTCATCCTACCATGAGACAGTCCTATTAGTTGTATAATTCTTCAGGTTTCATATTGACTATAAAAGTTATGGGCCCACCATGACCGGGTTCCTTGCCCTAAAAATATCAGAAGGGCAAAAAGTACAAAAAGATCATCAGATTTTCCTTCCTATTTATGCACCAAGATTTAAAACATGGTTTCAAAAATGGATAGAACCTGAAAAGTTGTACGTAGGCTTTTTAATCTTACACTTTTAATGTATTTTTAGTGTCCTAATAAAAGAAGTGTCTACTTCTTTTTCCTACCCAGAAAAAGAAAGGGAAAGGCAAACAAACTGAGGGGGAGAATAAGGGCGATCCCAGCTACACTGGAAAGCTGGAAAGGCTTTGACATGGAGGTTTCATTATCACTTCCACTCCCTCCCTATAGGCATTCATTAAAATGTCAACCGTGTGAAGGTATACTCGTAAATATATAAATAATGCATAATAATTTCATTTGCAGATTCCACTTGGGAATACTGGCCCCAAACCATGTTAGTCTTGCTTATACCAGGAAAAATCATAAGCATTATTCTGTTCCAGTGTGGATCCACCGGTAATAATAATGTTGGTGCAGCAATACAAAGTGGGCTTGTAGATTCTCCTTCTGTATCATCGCACCCTGCTAATATACTGTAGTGTGTAAGCCCTGTTGCCTGTGTGCCTTCCATACCGCAAGGTTAAAAGATGTGATGTGAAAGCAGCACAAGCTCAGCTTGATGTAACAGTGGTCCCTAGCTGATAAGAGTGCATCTAGCCCTGGACGTTCGAATAGAATAGATAATGTCTCATTTCAAAGCCTCTCGCAGCCAAGTACAACAACACACTGTTATTAAGAAAGTACAGTTACAAGTTTGTGCCAGCCACCTTAATTATGGTGTTGCCCAAAATTTGCATGTGTAGCTTTACCCAGCTTTAGAAGCACGTGTGTGTTTATGTATGCACAATATACATTTATTATGGACAGTAGTGATTCACTTTACGTATGGGCAGAGGTACGAGAGCCAACGGGATGGCACTTGGGGGCTTCCACGTCTAGCACCCCAGGCTGAACGCAGCACATTCGGACTGGCTGCAGAGAGAGACATCACCTGATTGACTATTGCACTGCTCCTTTTTAGGATACCGGTGCTAACCAGTATGGAGAAGACATAACAACCTGGCAATGGCTGTTGAGCGGTCTATGTAAAAGGAGTGGGTGGTCTGTGTTTTGCTGATGGCAGCCTATTGTCTACACAGTGAAAACTCCTTTGCAAGTGGCATTAATCAACATCCAAGTTGGCAATCTTAGAGTGTTTAGGAGTTGAATGAACATAGAGACTGGATTACCCTCCTCTTGGCCCTCCCAGTGCACCCCAAAGAATAGGGCTGAAGGCAAAACCCGTGGATAGGGCAGCCTGGGAGGCTTTGCCTGGCACAGTCCATATAAAACCTGTGCACAGGATTACAGCGTCCAGGGCTGTCGAGCCACTGCTTTGCAAAACCAGAAAGTTCTCTTTTAAAAGATGTTAAAGAACTCTTAAGGAAAAAAATACATAATTACTGTAAATGCTAGTTTTCCATTGGGTCATACATCTTCATTTAACTTAGTGATTTAGTGATTCCTAAAGGAAATGATTATAGTCCTTTGTTCTTAAACAAATAAGTTGTGTTCTTTATCCTCCGAAAAAGCTGATAATATGATAGGTGCAGCTCTAAGGAATAATTATACTAAATGGCCGTGGATACCTCAAAAGACAGAATACATCTATTATGCAGAATTCCCTACAGAAATCTTAGAAATCTTATATGCATTGATTGCTAGTTAGCATTAGAAAGACTTCTGCAAGTTGACTTTACCAAAGCAGCAACTATTTGCATTAGCAAACAGGCAACATTGGCTAGCTGATAAGAATACAGTGGAGTAATGCAATTAATATAGCTATGTCTGTTAATTAGTGTTTGCTGACTGTCAAAAGAAGATACTGTTAGGAGACAAACTTATTTTCCTGATTAAAGAGTAGGGCCCATCTTGTTGAATTGAGCTGGACCCACTTTTGATCTAATTAAAGCTAGCAAAAGTACTGTGTGCTGGAAACTTGTGCCACTCTGACATATATTTGCATATTCATAAGTGAGATAGATTGATATTTTGCAATTAACATGGACCAATGAGAATAAAGCCTAATTAGTAAACATGCTCTCTTTATTAACTTTCAAGTCAGGCTTTTGTTATATTATAAAGTAATAATGGAACAGGAAGTCCTTTTTAAGAAAAAGAGTTATGTCATATAGTTCATTCCTTTCTCATTCAAGCTCCATCTACTTGTTACACCGCTATTGCTCGTAGCCATTTAGTTAATAATTAGGATGATGCAAAGGGGGATGAGATGCATAGGAGTGCAGAGGGTATATTAAGTCCAAGAAGGAGTGAAAAATTTCTTAAATCCAAAACTGCAGGACAGTTTGGCTATAGACAAGTTCATTACAATGTTTTTTATTTGTTTGTTTGTTGGGGGGGTTTTTTGTGTTTACTTCATTCAAGGCAGATCTGCAAGGTTTAGAATGTTCTTCTGGATGCTCAGATGGAAAAATGAGATTGCATCAGGAAGATGCAATGCAATTGTGTGGTGTACATGTGGAGTTTAAGAAGGTTGCACAGCCACAGAAAATACAGCAAATGTTAGATTTATATATAAATAATCATTTTAAAAGATCAAATTGTATAAATCATGATCTGCTCAGGGACAGCTGGCAAAAAACTTAGAAATAAGTCACAGTTTTACCTTGCTAACTTATGCCTTCATTATGATTAAATAAAATTGATTCCCTATGTCAATATTTACAAATTCACTGGTTCTAGCCTTCATTTTTACCCTATTTAAAATATACAAGGATAAGGCATTTAACTAGATGTAACACATCAGAAAATGGCTCACAAACAAATAATATTATGCAGTATAAACTCCCATTAACTAATAATGTAGTTGACATTGATTGAAAGTGATTAAGTCTAGTGCTCTTTTTCATGTTGTTTGTTAAAATAAATACCAATGTATATGAGAAAAGCTCACATCTTCTCATTTTGCAAATGGATTGAACAAAGCTGACTTCTTCCTCATATTAAGTTAAACTAAAGGATTAGTAGATGCATTAGGGAGACACAGGAATGCAGGTAAAGTGATAATAGTCAATGAGGCAGTGTCACTCCATCACTTACCTTTCCTACTTAAAAGAGGTTAGTTACCTAATGATAAAATTTCATGGTCAATTTGGTATATGTAATTAAATGAGATTGTAAACCTGCTGCTATTTCTCTCCTCTTCTGCAGGTCTGCATAGCAGTATAATTCCTGACCCTTGTCCATGAGCGTTTTCTTACAACTGGTACCAAATATTTTCCGGAGGAGGCATCCCTTTCCTCTTGTCTCCAGTCAGCAACTTCTGTGTGAGATCTGGCAAATGAGGAAAGGACATATTGCCAATGCCAATTCACCCTGCCAGGAAGACGGAACAGATCCTCATCCCTAAATGTAAGTCGTGCAGGAATCCAAGCCCCTTTCATCACCAGCTTCCCCTCTGGGAGCTGAGCGATGGCTCTGCTGGTCTTTCGTCAGTCAGCTGCCTACAGGTGGCTGGCCTTGAGCCTGCCTGAATGTGCTGCACTAAATGTCATTTTCCAGGCAGGTAGGCTGCACTCAACCCTATTTAGCGTCATGCTCTCTGTGCTCCCATGACATGCAAAGCGAAGCACATGTTTCGAGTTGTTGCAGGTGTTAATGTCTGTGCTGTGTCCAGAACAGATGCTCTCTTGGGTAGAAATCCTCAGGCCAAGGCAGGAGAGCTGTAGACGGAGCCAGTCTCCAGCTCCATTAACCGCTTTCCCCTCTCCCAGCTCCCTCCTTCCCCTTCGCCTCGCTGCTCAATGCGTCACTCAAAAGACCAATAAAGGGCAGCCATATTTCCTAAACTCCTCAGGAAGGATAACAATCTTGCCTGCCTATCTCTGCCTTCAAACCAGCAATGCCTGAGCAGGCAACACGTCATGGTCTTCCTCATCCCGTAGCACTCCTTGAACTTTCTGACAGAGGAGCTTTTCATGCAAAGCCTTTGATCCTTCCTGCCCTAAAGCTGCTCCACCCATGGAGCGAGGGTCTGCTGCTTCCACCTCCCAGCCTTCCTGGCCCGCCACCACAGGGGGACTGGTGCAGCCTGTATAGTCCAGCCACCTCTCCGCCTTCCACTGTTGCTGTCCCTGCGAAGCCCCCATGTCACGAAGGGTACCAGCTTCTGAGGCTGTAACTCTAACCACTCCCTCACTGGCATTTATCAGATAAAAACACACAGCTTTTGTAGTGGCAAGAACTAAAGAAGGCCTGAGTGTTGACTGCAATCTGCAGAAATTCACCCAGACAGGACCATAAGAGTGGAAAAAGAGGATGTGCCAGGGAAAAACAGAATGTAGTAGACTGATGGCTGTAAGTGATGAAGTTAAGGCAAATAATGAAGTTATTACCCTATCTGGGTAATGGAAGAGTTTCAAAGGACAGGAGAATACCCTATCTGCTGCAAAAGATTAGAGCTAGATAAAGACAGGAGGTTCAGTCTCATCAGGCTAAGAATGGGATTCATGAGGACTTCCTGCATCTGAGCATGGTAGTCTAGGCAGAAACTTGCTGTATAATCTGACCTATTAAAGAAAGTGGCAGCAGCTACTACCTCTTGGGAGGAGTGCAGCTAGGCACGTTTGGTTCAGATCTTGCAAGAAGCTAAGAGGGAAGAATATTTCGCTTGTGGATGATGATAGGTTGGTTTAGGCATGAACAAGGCATCAGAAAGTTCAGCTTGCGCAGTATTGAGGCACTTGTGAGAAATGTAAAGGTGAAAAACTGCAGAGGCTGTTACTTTTAGACATTTCTGGTGTTAGGTGATATCTCAGCTGAGATTTCCAGACTTAAGCTTAAGTCTTCTTTAAATACTTAAGTCCTTTTCTTTGGCTAGCAATTAGGTTTTAATGCGATTTATTTAAATGTCTTTCTTTTATTACCAAGCCCTGAGTCTTCCACACACCCATTTGAAAACTCCCCCTTTGAAGCCTAGACCTTCTGCTCCATCCACTATGCTTTCAAAATGTCTTAGGTGTTTGGATGAATGGCTAAATGTTGAAAGTACGTAAATTCACATTAGTGAGAAGTTATAATTATCTAATATCTGAAGCACTGGCCACTGAAAGAGCTTGTAAGAGCTCCTTTTAATTCACCATCACAAGTAGCTTTTGATTCAAAATTAGATTTTCAGAAAAGGAAAACAAGTATTGAGGAATCAGTACTGTCTGCACTATGTCACAGCTCAGTTTAGTTGACCATACTGGTGTCTCCTCAGACTTGAAAGTTAAGCACTAATTCACATAACCTGACATTGAAACAGTTGAGAAAAATGACACTGCTATCTATTAGCTAAATAAAAACTGAGTAAGAAATACGTCTGTATGTTTTTAGGTCCCATAGTCATCTTTGTGATTTAAAAAAGCAGTATATTCTCCTCTTATGTAACTGTGGCTTTAAAAGCCCAAGTCTAGCCCAGGAGAAGTGAGTGTGCAGGTGACAGAGGTCAGCTGTCAGGCACAGGCAGGTAGGAGAGAGCACGCATGAGAAGGTGGTAGGTGGAAGTTAAGGTATGTCAAAGATGCACTGCCAGGTCATCTTTCCTGCTATGACTGCTAAATAACTTAGGAGCTGGGGAGAAGGAGGCAGCTCCCACAGTTCCCTGACCTTTGTTGCAATGGCTCATTTTTACTGGAGGAAGAAATTAATTTTGGTCTTCCTCCTCAGAAGCGTTTAGGCCCCTAATGCTTCTTGAGCATTAATCCCTGATTCGTTGTGAGTAGAAAAAGTCAAATTAAAAAGAAAAAAAAAGTTTTAACATTTCTGTTTCCAAACTCTCCCGGGCACAGTGACAATGGTAAAATCAAGTCCCTGAGCAAACACAAAAAAGTGTCGCAAGGCAAAAGTGCTGAATAAGAAGCAAGAAGCGGGACTGCACAGAGATGTTAACATATTCGAAAATCATGTCCTTATGGACTTCAGAGACATTAAACACTGCCCAAAAATCCTACTTTCTATAGTAATTATGGGAGGCTTTTTCTATAACTGTATGAAAAAGAAAGCCTCTGTAATATTCTTTTTCTTTTATTTTTTCATCCATTCCCGTACTGACAGCAGAGATCTGTAGGTGGAGAAGGAAACTTTATTTTCAGAACTTCTTCCAATATACTCCTGAATATCTAGATACTGACACTCTACGATATGTTTTTATTTATAACAGAATACTGATTTTTTAAAGGTCTGTTGTGGTGCTATTTTTGTTGAGGGGCAGTTCCCTTGCCCCTTTTACAGTCAGAAGATTCTAGATCTCTGACTGCTTTTGGATTTTTTCTTTTAAATTGTGGCTTATGATCCTACTTACCTCATCAAAAGAAAAATGAAGGGCATTAGGTGAATTTCTACTGTGTTACACTATTCATCTTGCATGAAAAGACAAAGCAAAATGGCTACCTTGCATGCAGCAATTTGCACTTTGAATTATTCAAATGCTTTTTCTTTTTCTTCCCTTAGTTAGATGGTGCCTGAATCAATTCAAACAAATCAAAGCAGGTAATAAATTGATATAATTTCCCATCAGTCTTGCAGAAAGTCTCATTCAAAATAGCTGCAGGTTTGCCAGTCCATCACACTACGAAGACTTTCAGGATGGCGTGCTGGTATGCCTGATGTCATTGAGTTAACCAGCCTCTTGTACTGGTGCTTCTCTCACTTCACTGCTAGAATTGCTCCTTTTTTTGCGTGCGAATATGTTTCAGGTAATGCCCAGGTCAGTAAGATGTTTTTCTTCAGAATGGTAACGATCCTCCTTTCTGCATATCCTAGTCACTCTTGTGTGGCTAATATTTATTTATGTAGGAGAGATGATGCCCCAATGCCATTGTTGCCTGCCATGTTTCACTGTGAGTATTTAATTAGCATACTTCATGAGTTTTGGTAATAATTTAAGCATGGATAAAAGAATATTGTAAGTGCAAAATGTTTTATTTTGTCACTTGCCATATTATAGAAAATTCAAAGTATGTGTGTGTGTGATGCATAGTATGTAAATGCATCCTATAAGCATCCTATGCCAGCCAAAAAATAGTTGTGAAGATGAAATAAGGACAGGTGGAAATTTTTGTGCGTACCAAGTGCTCATCACCTGCTTATGGGTCAGAGGTTCTTGGAAAGGACAGCCAGCTGTGTACCCTGCAGGAGATGAATCCAGGTACCAGAGAGTTAAAACACTTGCTCATTGGTTTTCTCAGCTCCTATTTTAATTTGCGCTCTTTTTTTTTGGACAGCTCTGTGAAGGCAGTCTGGTTCGCTGCTTCGCCATACTAATGAGACTCATCCATCTGCCTCTGTCATTGCCAGGCTCTCTTTTCTGCTGGAAGTCAGAGATGAACGCTCAGGACAGGTCCTTTCTAGGCTGCAGTACTTAATCATTTCTAAACACGCTAGATGGCCTCAGGCAGTGAAGGCAACAAGCATTTAACCCAGGCTTGGCAGCTCAGGCTTCCACATAGTATGGCTCTAAGCCTTGATAATGAAAAGTAGCTGTGCTTTTACTCTCCACTTAACCAGATGCTCTTTGCTTCTTGGGGCAAAAGGTTAAATAGATATAAGAACCCATGCTAGTTTTGAAGCCTTTTATTAGCAGTCCTTATAGAAGTGGAGTAGAGCATTCTGTTCCCCCGACTATGTCTCTCGGGATCCTATATATAGGACTGTGTCCACTAACTAGAGGAATGTAACCTCCTCACCCAAAGCTCATTTCTTGTTAAAGTAGCGATAAATAGAGCCTGAAGCCCAATTTGCTACTTAATTATTTAATGCTGTATTTTTATAGAAAGAATGGATGAAGGAGACATTATCAGTTTTGTTTAATGGTGGCAACACCTTATATTAACAGTGCAGATAAAGCATTTTTTCCACTGTGGCTGGGACAACTGATTTATTTTTCCACTCCATCTACTGCTCCATATGTCTCTGGAATCTGCCTTTTTCCCAGAGCTCATGTTAGTATAAAGCAATTGTCTGGGATGTGTAAGAATTAAGTATCCCATCATTCAGGCTAGACATGCAATTAGAAGAGTTGCACTAATTTCCACTGCTGAGACCCTGTCACTTTAATTTATCCTTACTTTCCTGCATTTAGGTCTTCCCTGGTTTGAGGCCAAGGGTTTTATATAGTTTGAGGCAGTGGTTCTGTAACGCCAGAGGTGGGGGATGTGTGTGCGAGGGGGAGCAGCGCCGGCCGGGGCGAAGTGTTAAGGGCGGGGGAAGAACAAGGACTGGCTGAAAGGAACAAAACTGACATGTATACGCTTTAAAGATCAAAAGTATGTGCCAAATAATGATGTGCAGAGCAGTTGCAAACGACAGTAGAGCTTTCAGAGAGGAAATCTTTATTGAATTGCGGCATTGGGCATATGTCTCAGCACAGATTATTTTCTTTCTTTTTCACATTGATGTTTAGAGGTGAATCTTGGTGCCGGTGTCCCAGAAGGTTTAGTTTAAATGGCTCGACCGAGAGAGCGCCGCAGGATCACGCTTGTGCTCAGGGACGGCTTTCCCAGGGCAAATGCAGGGATGCCAGGAAAAGTAGCCCTGCTCTGCCACGCTAGGGAAAGGCATCCCTGTGCCTGCTGGTGCCCAGCTGTGCCGAGGGCCTGGCCTCTCCGCCAGCACCCCTGGCAGCGCCAGGCTGGAGCAGGACCCCTATGAATAGCAGAAACCTTCCTATGCATGAGGCTCCAAATGAAAGTCCAGGAGGGTCTTGGACAGGAAGGTTTTGTGCGTCTAGTCGCTGACTATGCACCCTTCCTGCTACAGCCAGGAGCTGGCTGACAGGGTATGAAATTATTCCTAGACTCAAGCGGTAAAGCTCTGAGAAAACCCTCAAACTTTCCAAGCTTTTGTGCAGCAAGAAAACTCTAATTGCATATCCTAATGGAAAAGAGTGAATAGCTTTATAATTAGGAAGAGTTTTGCATCAGGTTATTTGTCTGGAGCTATCTTGGTTGATCAGTGTGAGGATTTGTTAGTCCAGCATGAGGAAAAGTGCAGAAAATATATAATAATAATGATAATAATAATAATAATGTACGACCAAATATTATTTGGTTGTACAATAATGTAATGCTATAGTAAGTAGTTTCTCTTGCTCCAATGTTTTTTGAACAGATGGTAAAAGGTAGCAGTATAATATACTTCAGTAAATTTAAAGAAAAATATAATGAAAATTAGCAAAACTACATATAGACTCATGAAATCTTTATTTATGGAGTGAAAAAAAATTCTTAACTTACATTTCAGTGATGACATTTATTATCAATTTGTTTTCATATTTTATAGTCACTGGAGAATATAGAACGCTATTAAGTATACTTATTACGAATAAAACATTTTAGAGGACTAAATAGTGCTAATTAGTAAACTGTTAATCTAACTTCATGAAGATATGATAAGACCAGCTCAGCCATTATCAAGGAGGTACATGGCTAGAAAAAAATAGAGTATTTTCCCAGTATTAAAAAGGGACTATTTTGAACTTTCCTCACATTCTACTGAAAGACAGTGGAGACTTGAAATTTAACAGGTGCTCCCTAAATCATAGATGTCACTTGTAGGGGTAACAATCGAGTTGAATGTGTCAGAAGTGAGGTTTTTACAATAAACTTAGTGCAAGATTGCTGTGCACAAGTTCTAACTCAGCGTGTTTGAGATTTAATCAAATACTGCACTTTGCAACCATATTCAGCAAGGCCCCAAATACTGCTAGGAAGAGGTATGTTTCACTAATTGAGCAACTAATGATTTAGACGTGAGGCTCAAGACAGAACAGAGGACAGCCTAAAGTTTCATCCATGAAATCAGAATATTTTTGAAGAAAAAAAAAGTAACTTGGCTTTAACCCTGTAGGATGACTCTATTCATATGTGGGGTTTTTTTGTGCGTGTGTATATTTTGCAAATCCAAAGATGGAAGCCTGATGCAAGTACACGATTAGAAGTGCTGGGCACTTGTAGGGGCAGTGCAGGCGGACAGGGGGAGCAGATGCAGCCTATGTGTAATGTAGATATTTAGGTCCATATCGTTGAAGATACTTAGGTGAAATGAAAGGGGAATCAGGCACCTAAATGTTTCTGAGGCTCTGAGAGCTTATGAGGGAGACCTAGTGGTGTATAGTCTGACAATGAAATCGATAACAGTTGTTCCTATTTGTATAGTTTTAAGCATTTTTTAAATGCTGAGAAAATAGGTAGATTACAATGCCGATGTGCATATCAAATTTAGCTGAACTGTACATTGTTATTTATTAGATTTATTACTCTCATACCTGGAGATCAGCCAAGCACAAGGCCCCATTGTCCTAGGCCCTGTACAATGCAGTGATAGACAGTTTCTGGCTGAGAAAATTTTATCTCTGTGAACAAGGTAGAGTAAGGAGAGGGAATGAAATAGACGAATAGATTAATGCAGGCTTGAAAGCACCACAGAGAAACTTTAAGATCTGCTAGCTCCACCCTTGCACTGAGGTGTGACCAAGGCAACCTAGACTACCCACAGTAGGTGAGTAGCTAATTTTTATTAACCTGCTGTGTTTTAGGAAAATAGAGGGGAAAGGGATGAAGAGTAACTCAAAGAAAACAAAGCTAAAAAAGCTCTAAAGGAGGGAGAAGATGGGTGTAGAAGCAAGCACGCAATTTCTAGTATCTCTTTGAATCCTGATCCTGCCCTCTGCAATGTTTGCTACCTCTCCCAAGCTCAGCCTCCTGCTAGCTTTCATGTTCTGCTCCACCACGGGAATCACAAAGAGACTAGCCTCTGCTCGAACCTTGCGTAGTCTCAGCACCAGGTCTGCATGGCCCAGCTACGGTTTCTCCTGGCAGAACAACGTTGATTCTGTTTAGAGATTTCCCTAAACAGAAATCTTCAACCAGCTTGTACTCATTGCATGGTAATTTAGATTGTGCTATTTAAGGTGACTTATGAGAACGTTACTTCAGACACTGTCAAAGTCTTAATAAATTCAGACTTGTGCTTTGATAGGTTAAAAGTAATGGTGAGTTCCTTTCCCTTTCTTTCTTCCTTTGGTGACCGTCATTTAAAGCAGCTCAGCTGATCCCATCGGTCATACTAGAGATCAGCATGAGACCGTGGTTCTAATGAGGCCAAATCTTTTCTTATAGAGACTGTTTTCATAAATACTCAGTGAAAATAATTTCCACGTCTCAGGTAAGGTGGAACTGCAAACTCTCAAAACTCTCAAGGCACTTCCTCAAAATGTTTAAGGAAAATGTGAACTTTATTTGTAGTCTGCTCTCCCGCATGTTCCACACTTGCTATATCTGTTTATAAGAAAAAGAAAAGAATGGCTTCAGACACAAATAAGCAGTATTAGCAGGGCAATACTTCAGAAGCACACTGATTCTCTTCCGAAGTCATTTGCATAATAATAATGGAAGAAAGCTATATAAGGTAAACTACATATCAGCAGAATTGTTTCTAAAAATGAATTCTTTTCAAAGTTTTCCAAGAAGCAGTGGGAGTTCTTTAAAATCAATGAGGTAATTAAAAGTGGTTGAAAAATGGAATAGCAAAAGAAAAAAGAAAAAAAAGACAATTCTGAAAGCTATTAAATGCCCCAGTGGTCCAGTGAGCACACTATTTACCTGGAACATGGGTGACCCTGGTTTCCATCCTTGCACTGTTAGGATTTCTTTATGAGATTTTTGGGAAAGTAAATTCCTTGTTTGCCTCATCTTATATATAAAAGAAGGACTGTAGTATCATCCTAATTCTAGGAGGTGTAACAAAGGCTGCTGAGAAGTGCAGAAGTTCCCCAGTGGTCCTGCAGTATTAAAAGGTCCAGAGAAACAAAATAATAGCTCTCCTTCGTTATTACAGCAGTTGTTACTTACTTAGTCCCCACCTAGGCAGTAGGTGGGACTAAGAAGGAAGGAAGGATGCAGGAAGGAAAGAAATTTTATTCTGGGACCAGTAGCAGTGGTTATTGGTGATTTTAGGTCATAAAATAATATATAAAATACGGACCTCCAGATGCTCAGATATTATTGTGGTGGAGGCTTTTAAAAGTTCCCAACATAAAAAGTGGTCTTGAAACAAATCCAGATACCAAAAGTAAAACAAAAGAAAATAAAGCAAACACTCTATGATCTTCCTAGGTTCAGCCTTTAACATATAATGTTTGGAAAGTGGCAGAGTTGCACACCCATTTCATTTTTGGCATTATAACACTGAACACACAATTTCACTGCAATGATCCCATCTCGTGTTACAGGTGAGAATATAATGATACAATGGATGGAATTAGCAAAATTATTTGTATCTTCCTGATAGCAGTCCCAAGACTATCAGCACTGTTAGCATCTGAAGGCTGCACCTATCATGAGTTATGGTCTCTCTTCCTACAGAAAGAATAAAACTGGTATTTTGATGCCATTCATCATATTTAATAAACTCTCCACCTGAGTACAAATGCATTTATATGCCCATATCACAACAGAGTACTTCAGAAAATACAAGCAGTCAACTGCAGATATTGGATTCACTTTTTCTAATATGTTCTGTTGCTAATAAAATAAGTCACTAGCGCCGTTTTCCACAAGTAGTTGGATGGATTTGAAATTGCAGACTCTGTGTCATGAAAGAGCACAAAACACTCTTTGCCCTTTAAATCTTGTAACAATGTTAGAACTTAAGCTATTGTATTGGCTGTGAATTGCTTAGCTAGAAACATGGACCTAGGGTTCATGTTATCCCAAAATATTTAGTCACACAGCCAAACACACTCTGCTTACAAGGCTGTCAGGATGTCTGAGTGAGATAAATCTCTTATTTTCTGATGGTTTGTCATGGGCGATAGTGCTTCTGAGCAGGGAGGGGGCGCAGAGGCAGTGGGGCCTGATGGTCTGTATTTGTCATTCGGTTTTGGTGCTCCTTTGTCAGGCCACACCACTCGTTGGAGCTCAGTTTCATACTGACACCACTTATTCGCCTCCCTCTCGATACTCTTCCCTACAAAGAGGTAAAGGAAGTTTGAACAACCTTCCCCAGTGGTCTGTGATTAAGCCCAACCCCTTGATAAAGGGGTTTAATGTTAAAATGCTCCTCAAAATGTTAAAATGCTCCTTAAAACACATCTTAATGGGAGACTCCCCTCCTCTAGGTATCCATTCATCCATAGGGGATGAATATCACACTTCTAGTGAGGATCCACTTATTTCTTATTTTGCTTTTCTGACCGCGCAAGCCCAGACAGCAAGACTGAGGTTAGCCTTGAACCCATGTTTCCATACTGCCTTGCACTGCACTAATCTAGCAGATTTGGTGCACCTTCTGTTCTTATACTTGCTGCAACAGAATACAGAGATTTTGTTTATTTATTTACTGGTGACGCTATCTCAAATGCTAAATCAATACATATGAGCTACAAAGAATGATTCTGGTATTTTGCCAGTGAGACGCAAGTTTTAGAAAAAAAGCTGGTGTCCTAGCAGGAAAAAGGTGCTCCAGAGAAGTTGGTTTACAGGTTTAATCAACAGGTTTCAGATAATTAAACACCCAGAAATGTCTTTTCAAATTACAGCAGGATGGACTCAGTCATCCAGCCACAGGTATCAGTAGTTGCCGTTAGTTCTTTTAAATAGCTTTAATAATTTCTGTACCAGTAAAATGGAATAACAGGAATGCTGAAGGTTTTTAAAACTAGAATATGGCTGTGACAAAATGAATCAGTTTCTCAGTTTATCTAGTTCCTCTGAAATCAAGGGAGATATGCTAAGTTATACCGTCCGAGCAGCCAAGTCATTTTAATCGTTGTATGATTTAATAGTAATAGGCGTGAAATATGGTTATGCTTTCACAGGGGTAATAGAAAATAACAACGCTATGGGAAAGGGAAGGTGAGTTTTTTAGCTTTGTGCTAAATAGCTTTCTGATACATTCATTCCAAGGAATTGTTGAAATGACTATGGAAATAGCTACTTAAACATTGGTCTAAAGCTTTATGAGTGTCAGCTTTTTTAAGACGATAGTTTGGACTTTTGTAGAAATCATTGTACAAACAGCAGTGCTGAGTACTGTCATCTAATTTTGTCCACTCCTTTCTGCAACATGCTCAGCCTTAAAAAAATAAATAAATAAACAAGCAGGCAACAAAACAAAAGCTTGTTTGCTTTGAGGAATTTTCTCCTTTTACAGGGAGTTTAGAACAAATGTGTAGCTTAGATCTTTCCTTAATTAGGAGAGAAGCACCATACAAATACATTGGTCAAATGTTAGTGAAGCTTTTCCAGGACTTTTATAACCGGTGTTTGTGGAGAGGATTTTTTTTCCCCTGTTGTTTTAGCCTTCTTTCTGTTATTATGAAGGGCAATATATATCGTTTTTACTGCAAAGTGTCAGGCAAGCCAAGATATTCAAATGAGCAAACCTGGATACTTTACAATATTTGCCCACTCGGAATCAGATCTGAAAAATATAGGACCTACATATCAGTGTCGTAAGGTTTTAGTTTTATATCAGATATAAATCTTAACAACCTATGCTTAACAATTAGCTCAGATTTTAACTTGATCATTGGCAGGCTCAGAATTAAAACAGAGCACATTCCATTTTGCCTTCTTTCCGAGGCTGCTCTTTGAAACAGCCTCTGTCTGTGCCAGCGAGTTTAAAAGTTTTATGGTTTTGGAAAAGCACATGCAGTACTGCCTAGATGACGCCTAGACGCCTCCTGAAAGACAAAGAGTTTAGTCCTGCACTCTAGAGCACTGCTCTGCTTAAATAAAGTTACTAGTTGCCTAATGAATGTTAGCTGTAATACTCCCTGTGGTCAGTGGGGCTGTTGTTTAATGAATTGCTTAATGTGCTTGATTACTGTTACTATGTGGAATGAGGGAAGTAGCCAGAGAGATTTGAAAGACTCACTAGAGAATACGATGAAAATGAATTGGATCAATAGGAACTTTTTGCGCTCATCTCTGAACAATGCATTATGGGCTGTATTGTTGGAGTTGGGGATAATGTAATTTTGTGGCTTGTTGTTGTTCTTTTTGTAATTCAAAAATATAAATCTCGTTTGACATTGGGTTTTAGGGCTGGCCTTCCTGGAGTTATAAATGTTCCCCTGACTCCAGTCCCGGTTACTCACACGGACAGATAAATTAATTAGGAAAACTTTTATGCCAATTACTTTATGCCCTTGGCTTTCATATGTTTCTGAAGAGCGGCAGCTAATTAAAGATATGATTCATAATTACTGGTCGATCGAGCAGTTGAGTAATGGAATCAGGAACTGTTCCAAAAAAATTATCCATCACATCATTACTAATTGTTACATAATACATAAGGATGTAGAATTCAAATAAAAAATTACTCACATTTGAAAGATTCATTCAATTAGTGGGTCTGGGATATTTTTTATAACAATTATAAACACCAAGATAGTTCTCACATTTTTAAGGATCATAGAGGTTTTATAAATATTTATAATTAAATAGGAACATAATTTCCAAAGAGTGAAGGACTGAAAGGCCTAGCTGGAGGAGTAGCTTAGTAGTACACCAGATTTATGGAAACTGGGAATCAAATCCTTGGGTCAGAATTAGGGCTCCGATGAAATGAATATGATGGTCTCATCCTAGTTCTGTTTGCACAAGACACAAAACTGACGTAGCTTGGCAAGCCTTGCAGGCTAATTTCTAGAGAATGGAAGAGCTGTAGCAAGTTATAACTTGGCGCAGAATGAACAGAATTTGTGAACGTACGTTTCTCTAGGCAGTTTTTGCTGTCCCAGGTACGAGATCGTATCACACGCCACACCTGGCAAAACTGGTAAACTAGTAAAAAAAGGAAATACCTCCAACTTATCCTTGCTAAGTTTGCGAATGTGCTACGAAAAGTAGTCATGTCACTTCTTCAGAGGAACATGTCTAGAAAACTCAAGTGTGGATTCATTGAGTTTAGCTCCCTGCTATGGACTTGTGCCCAGAAGAATTGCTGGTCACTATGGACTGAGAAAGAAAGGTGTCTTCAGGAATAGTATCTTCAGGGCCTGTGTCATTGTATCTTGCCCAAACTATCTCTGCTTTGTTTTCTGAGATTCATTTCAGTGAAAAGGGGATCTATTATGTGATCATCTGAACAGTAAAGATTTGAGTGCCCTTGATCTGTAGATACCATTCTTAACCTCCTGATGGCTCACCAAAGCAGACATGAAAAAATAAGCAAAAACCCACCTAAATGGTGGATGAAAATCATAGACCTGAATGACTGATAGACTGGTAGACTCAAAGGATAAACCTTATATAAATGACAGATGATGCTAAAGAATGGACAAGGCTATTCCTTGAGGTAGACAAGGGACAAAAAAACTCCACAACCAACAGTTAGTTATTAGAATTTCCTGCGTATGTTTAGTTTTCCTTTAGTAATTCATATACTCCACAGGTAAACCTGGGAAACCACTAGGTTCACTTTCACACTGGTTCCTTACAGCCTCAAGCAACCGTGTGATAGAGGCCTGTATAGATATCTGTATATGCTAAGCCTTGAGAATAATTTCTAAACTTCACAAGCCAGGCCAGCAATATTTGCAGCACTAGCCTTCACAAAAGCTATACGCCTGTCCCAGCCAGCAATTCAGAAGTTATCAAGAGCCTGCTTCAAGCATCCAGAAAAATTTTAGCTGGCTCAATATTTATTTGAACTTCTGAGAGGGCCTGACCCTGCATATTCTTCATCTCCTTCATTTACTTAAGCAACTCAGATCCACAGTATTAGCTTTTTCACCTACTCTGCAATGGCTTTTTGATATACTTGGTCGATTTTATAAGATTAACTTAACCTACCACTCATTAGACATATGGCATATGGTTTGGAGGAGGATTAATAAATGTTT
The DNA here is from genome assembly GCF_040807025.1 of Struthio camelus. Taxonomy (NCBI): domain Eukaryota; kingdom Metazoa; phylum Chordata; class Aves; order Struthioniformes; family Struthionidae; genus Struthio; species Struthio camelus. The sequence goes on from NC_090944.1 coordinate 54,248,805, forward strand.
TGCTGTATCTGAATGAGAAATAGAAAACGAATGAAAACAAACTTCCACTTCTGCTTGCAGCTCTAAATGGCTGTTTATCTGCCGTCCATCTGCAGGTACCATGTGCTGCCCTCCTGAATATCATCAGGAAACAGCGGAAAATTCAATTAAACATTTTTATATTCTAATTGATTAGGATTGTTATCGTTATCTATAGCAGCATCTAGAAGATCCCAGCTGAAGGCGGAATACACTCATTCAGTAAAAGAACATCCCAAAGATCCTAAAGTCCAGGGGGCAAGGCAGCCTGGAGACAGCGAAAAGGGAGAGGGATCCAGTGCGAAGGGTTTTGCCCATTCTGAGAGTCAATGTTAAAGTCAAATCCTCTAAACATCCATCCAGTGCAGGGTCCTTCCTCTTCTTACCCTGTGAAGGTAATCCTGGAGGGACGGCGGTTTCTTTCTTTCCTTTTTTTAAGAAGCCCTCTTCTAATAGTGTTACATCTTTTAGAAACACAATTCGATGCTACATTTTCTAAAAACATGATCTGATGTTCCAGCAGTTGGAACCTTTGTTTTCAACTCATGATGAAATAAGTAGAAAGGTTTTTCCCCTTTGCTAAATCAGCTAAGCACACGTGCTCGGGGGATTGAAGAGTGACAAAGTGAAACCTGCAGAGGGGCTAAGGACTGGAGCTGTAGAATTAAGTGCTTCAAAACTTCAAAGTTAACATCCTGAGGAATAATAAAAGTGTAAAAAACAGGTACTATACAACCACGATATTGTATTAGATGGGAATTCAATAGTGAACCAGGCAGCCATATTACAGTCCGTTTCTATTGTGACAGCTAGTCAGAAATGGCTTTTCAGACTGAATGAGGACAACCCTTAACCGGTTAACGTCCTCCACACACATGCTCCTGCCTGGGACAGGCATGAGGAGCTCCTCACCTGTGGCAGCACCACAGCGGGAAAGGGTTGTCTGCAAGCCAAAGGAAGAAAGCTAAAGAAAAACAGCTAAAGAAAAACCCCAAGCCAAACGCCATAGAGCGTTAATTCACAAAATCCATAGGAGAAAAAAAAGGGGAGGTACTTTGAAATGAATTAGAGCTAATGTCTCCCCAGAAGTTTCATTTTTAAACATTTATGGTGCTATGCTCGCGGTTTATGAAACATTATAAATGTATTTACGTAAATGGAGCAGGGTGAGGAAAAATATTCAAGTTTGATATGGTTAGGGGGTTTCACGGAAGTTTAATTTCCTCTCATTTTAACACTAGATTTAAATGATTCAGCTGTACGGACATTTGTCTGAAGTTTGAAACCCTATGGACATATGTCAGATCTCCTCAGGATGCAGCAGGACACAATAGCATCTCAACCAAAGCTATATATCTTTTGGAGAAATTCCTCTTTTTTCATTTTTGTACAAGAAAACATACAGTCTGATTAACTGAATTGTAATCCAGATCCGAGAGAAAAATTTGGTCTAGATTACTCAGTGTGTATGTGGTACCCTCTGACATAAAGGGAAATAAAGGTCATTTTCATACTATTTTTTAAATTACTGTACAAATTACTTTAAAGCAATTGAAAAAGAGCAGTTTTGAATTAATGGATGAAAAATTACATTGAATTATTCTCATTATAGAAATAGTCTAACAGCTCATGGTGAAATGGAGATTTTCATATTTTGGGTAAAATAATCATGCCAGTGGTAAATGCTACTATGTAACAAAGCACCCTATATTTCATATATATTTTATATAAATACACAAAAAGGAGCTTAGACTAGAAAAAGCAAAATGCCTTCAGTCATGTTTAGTGCTTGCAAAGTCATGTGACCAAGACTAATTAATCCCCTGTGGTTTATCAGATCAAATCAGTAGGAGATGGATTTTTCATAAATATTTGGGGTCACTTGATGCATTTTACTTTGATAAATTTAAACATTTTGTAACAAAAGTTATTTCAATATCAAAATCTCTATTTATTACAATAGCATTGAAATGGTAAACTTATATTTTTTTACCATTTTTCCCTAGACAAACAAAAATAACAACATAGATAGAATTTAATAAAATACAAGTTAATTCAGTCACAACAGCAATTTTCCATCAGAAAACTGTTCTAAAAAATGTTTTAAGACAGCTTCCAGAACAGATGATGGGCATTAGCTCATGATACTTGAAAGGTGGCGCGGCTTCACTGAATTACCCGTAAGGATGGAGTTCAGGGCTCCAGGAGGACAAAAGGAGAATAAAAAGCGGAGAGGAAAGGTGAAACCTGGTGGATAGTTTCCAAATTAGCTAGAAATACAAAACTGGTACCTGCAACCCATGTTACAGCATTAAGTACTTAGGAAGCCGTGAAGGCTGTCACTTCTGTCTCTGAAATATTTCAGACTTGAAAATCTCTTGCAGTAACTTCCAGGCAAATCAAATATTTGTCACTTCTTGGACTGCAGCTAATTACATGCTTTCACCAGGAAGGTGCTATTTTTTCTGCATGCGTGAACTTCTTTGTGGAATAAATATTATTTATAAAAATGTAAGATAACATGGTGTGTGCCTGTCTGTGTCAAATATAAGCAGCAATATTAAACCAGATGTACGCTCAGAACAGGTTGCGTCATTAGTTTACCACCTTTCTGATGTCAAAGGCAAATGTCTGAGGTTGCAACAGATTCCCAGTAACGTCCTAGTAGGCTTCATATGCCATAAAACTTTCATTACCAGCAATAGCAGCTGAGTTGTGTCACTACAGCCAGTGAAATTCCATAAGATTGTATGAAGTGCAAACTCGTTCCATAAAGACATGTAAGATCCCTTATCCAAAAGGTGGACTAAATTGCCGTAGTCCCAGGACTTCACCAGCTCATACAAACTAAGCTGAAATTCTGCTCAGCAGCATATGTTTCTGTAACAATTTCATCCTCAGACTCTGCTCTCAGAATTATCTCCCCTTTGAGCATGGATTAATATTAATACCTAATATTAATAATATATGGAACAATACCAAAAGATCTCCCTGAGACCAACCCAGTCCCCGGAGGCTCCTTCCTGCCTGCACTGAGCGCAGCTCCTGCACGTGAATGGGGCCCCGGCACACAGGGGCTGCAGCTGTGCCACCAAGGGTGGCACGCGGAGGTGGCAGGACTGGCACAGGGGCTGAGCCCAGGCACAAAATTCCTCCTGGGAGAGGCCAGGTAAAGGGTCATAGGATCCCTCACAAGCAAAAATAAATGCCTCTTTATAACAGCCATTCTCCCAAAAAAAGGCACAGTTCCAGCACAAGCAGATAGAAACAGAGGGGTTCTCTTGCTGCTATTTCATTGTGCATCTGATGGGCACAGAGACGCTATCGCAATTTGGGGGCGGAGGTGGCATGCAAATGGGTCAAATCCATAGATGCTGTTTACGGTACCCAGACGGCTAAATTATTACTATTTTTTTTTCTGGAAACGAAGATGCTTGTTACTATATGATACATTCTTGAAGTTTTCCAAGCAGTTAAAGTAAAGTTCCCAGGATTTACAAGTAAGAACAGATTATTAGTGTCTGAGAACTTAATGGACTGCCTCCTCTCGGCCGGTGACTTCAGCAGTAAATTTTTTCCAGTTATCTGCTCAAAACAGCAGCATCTGCCCCTGAAACACCCAGCACAGATCAAAGATAGGAAAGTTCTGTGTGTCTACTCTCAGAGCATAAATCAAAATTTGAGTCTAAAAGCCTCCATCTTGTAAAATTGGCACTTTTGTAAACAAATTGCTGAACACCTCGAAATCTCTGCGGGGCAAAAGAAAATCAGAGCTAATTTCTAATATTTTTCTTTCTAAAGCTGCTTTCATTCTAAGATGGAGAAGCGTGTGGAGCATTGAGGCTGAGGTGGAGAAGGCACATAAACACAAAGGAGCTTGTCTGTAGCATGAGGAGGCTTCAGTGCCGCACAGTAACTTTGTATAATTTATTCGGTGGTGAATTCCGGTGAGATCTGTTCTCAGCCGTGTTTACACACATATGTTCCAATGTAAAAGAGCCCTCCTCTCTCACATAAAAGCTGACACACAGACATATAGCTTGCACATCGTACTTTCATTCTTGGCAACTGATTGCATATCTCAGCTCCACTGTGGAAGTAATCCCCACATATGTATAATTATTTTTAATGAATTAAGCCCTTGAAGTGTGAAGATCCATAAAGATCTTTATAGTCTCCTTTGACACTTGAAGGTAAATATTTGCATTGTGCATTTCAAATTAGATGTGCAACGCCTGCTAAAAATAATGGGAGCTGGAAGTCTGGCCTGTCTAATGATTTCCTTCTCGATCTTCAAGACAGGAGAAAAAATAAATAGAGTAGGTGCTCGAGTCACCCTCCGCTCCGCCGAGGATGGAGAGACCTATCAACAGAGTCACTTCTAGGGCAAGAGTGTTTCTCCCAGAGAGGTGCTGTGGCAGGTCATCTTTAAATACATGGTTCCTTCCCAAAGCAGTCCTTAGTACTCCTGAAGCAAAAGCAGGCACTTTCAGATTACCTCAAGCCGGAGAGACTTCACGCTGGCTGCACCCCTGCTCCAAGCATGAATTTTGCTGCAAGGCCTCCCCGGAGGGACTCCAACAGGTCTGCTGAGAGAATCCAGTTCTTGTATTAAAAGTAGCCGGTGTCCTGTGGTATCACTTCTGTCTGGAAGGCTGGGTACCATGCCGTTTGCATCAAAAGTGAATGGAATTTAGAAACTAATATACGGCAGAGCACTATTTTTATGCGTTACTGAGACATAGACCTCCTTTGCACCTACAGCTATGCAGAGAACTCATCTAGCATATCCTGAAACAGCTCTGGGATCCTTCGGCAGGCAGCAGGAGGGGAGACCACTGATGCCTTCAGTGAGGGGTGCACAGCGGCCACAGAGCAGCTGTGCACACTGGAAACCACATGAGAAAATCAATCGCAGAGGGTTAATGCTAGCTGAAGTGGTGGCAGCATCCCCACTGAGGTAGCCTAGAGCACTGTACAGCCCTACTCAGCAGCATGAATTAGACAGTGAGGAGCTCTGGGCCAGGATGGCAAATTAACCCACATACAGCTACTCGCCAGCATATCCAATGGTCTTCTATTGCCTGGACTCATCCATATGGCATGGAAAGACTGCCAAGGCTTGTCCATTTGTTGGGCTATTACCCTCTGCTGCTCTTTCATGTGGGCAATAATTACACCAAGGGCAATTTGGATACCATCGAACAGGATTTCAGAGCTCAGGGATGGTGATCAAGTGTCTGGGAGCCCAGGTCATTTTCTCCTCAATCCTACCTGAGAGGGGGAAGGACGGGAGGAGGAGTAGACAGGTTTTCCAAGTTAACAACTTACTGCGCTGCTGGTGTTGGCAACAGGGCTTTGGTTTCTGTGACCATGGGACCCTGTTTGCAGATCAACAGCTGATGGAGAGAGATAGGATCCACCTCACTAAGTGAAGCCTGCGTGCCATTGCCAACAGGTTGGCCAGCCTGGTAAGGAGAGCTTTAAACTAAGAAAGATGAGGGAAGGGAAGAGCTATAGAGACAGGGTAGTCAGTAAAACACTGCTTGAGTCGGGATGCCTCCAGTGGGTGCATGCAGCCAGGAGGGTGTGTATGGAACATGGCTATGGAGAATCCTTTTGCACCTCTCCTGGAAAACCTGCATGCTCAACTGGCCCTCTGAAATGCCTGTACACCAATGCACACAGCATGGGGAATAAGCAAAAAGAATTAGAGACCTGTGTGCGGTCACAGGGCCATGATCTCATTGCAGTGACAGAGACGTGGTGGGATAGCTCACATGCCTGGAATGCTGTCATGGATGGCTATGTGCTTTTTAGGAAAGACAGGCCAGGAAGGCAAGGTGGTGGAGTTGCTCTTTATGTGAGGGAGCAGCTAGAATGTATGGAGCTCTGCCTCGGGGTGGATGAAGAGCAGGTTGAGAGCCTATGGGTAAGGATTAAAGGGCAGGGTAACCTGGGTGACACTGTTGTGGGGGTTTACTACAGGCCACCCGACCAGGAGGAAGTAGTCAATGAGGCCTTCTACAGACAGCTGGAAGTAGCCTCACGATCACAGGCCCTGGTTCTCATGGGAGACTTCAACCACCCTGACATCTGTTGGCAAGACAGCACAGCCAGACACAAACAGTCGAGGAAGTTCCTGCAGAGGATTGACGATAATTTCTTGACCCAGGTGGTGGAGAAGTGAACAAGGAGAGGTGCAATGCTAGACCTTGTACTAACGAACAAAGAAGGTCTAGTTGGACAGGTGAAGGTTGGGGGAAGCCTTGGTTGCAGTGACCATGAGACAGTGGAATTCAGGATCCTACAAGGAGGGAGCAGGGCAATAAGTAGAATCACAACCCTGGACTTCAGGAGAGCTAACTTTGGCCTCTTCAGGGACCTACTCGGAGGGATCTCATGGCCTGGAGGTCATCACTAAGCATCTGGAGGACAAGGTGGTGATCAGGAGTAGTCAGCATGGATTCATCAAAGGGAAATCCTGCTTGACCAATCTGATAGCCTTCTATGACGGAACGACTGGCTGGGTAGATGAGGGGAGAGCAGTGGATGTTGTCTCCCTGGACTTCAGAAAGGCTTTTGACACTGTCTCCCATCACATCCTCCTAGGTAAGCTCAGGAAGTGTGGGCTAGACGAGTGGACAGTGAGGTGGATTGAGAACTGGCTGGATGGACGAGCTCAGAGGGTTGTGGTGAATGGCGCAGAGTCAAGTTGGAGGCCTGTAGCTAGCGGTGTCCCCCAGGGGTCAGTCCTGGGTCCAGCCTTGTTCAATGTATTCATCAGGGACCTGGAGGAAGGGACAGAGTGCACCCTCAGCAAGTTTGCTGATGATACGAAACTGGAGGGAGTGGCTGACACACCAGAAGACTGTGCTGCCATTCAGAGGGACCTGGAGAGGCTGGAGAGGTGGGCGGAGAGGAACCTCCTGCAGTTCAACACAGGCAAGGGCAAGGTCCTGCACCTAGGCAGGAATAATCCCATGCACCAGTACAGGCTGGGGGTTGACCTGCTGGAAAGTAGCTCTGCCGAGAAGGACCTGGGAGTCCTGGTGGACAACAAGTTAAACATGAGCCAGCAGTGTGCCCCTGTGGCCAAGAAGGCCAATGGTCTCCTGGGGTGCATGAGGGAGAGTGTTGTCAGCAGGTGGAGGGAGGTGATCCTGCCCCTCTCCTCAGCCCTGGTGAGGCCTCCCCTGGAGTACTGTGTCCAGTTCTGGGCTCCCCAGTACAAGAGAGACATGGCACTCCTGGAGAGAGTCCAGCGGAGGGCTACCAAGATGATTAGAGGGCTGGAGCACCTCTCCTCTGAAGAAAGACTGCAAGAGCTGGGCCTGTTCAGCCTGGACAAGAGAAGATTGAGAGGCGATCTCATCAACGCGTATAAATTTCTGAAGGGGAAGCGTCAAGAGGATGAGGCCAGCCTCTTCTCCGTGGTGCCCAGTGACAGGACAAGAGGCAACGGGCACAAACTGAAGCACAGGCAGTTCCATCTGAACATGAGGAAAAACTTCTTCACTGTGAGGGTGACAGAGCATTGGAACAGGTTGCCCAGAGAGGTAGTGGAGTCTCCTTCGCTGGAGATGTTCAAAACCCGTCTGGATGTGATCCTGGGCAATATGCTCTAGAGATCCCTGTTTGAGCAGGGAGGTTGGACCAGACGATCTCCAGAGGTCCCTTCCAACCTTGGCCATTCTGTGATTCTGTGATATGGTGCCAGCTTGGGTCTCTACCTACCAAAACCTTTCAGAGTCAGTTCTTCCATGAAATCATTTTGAGTTTATTCCCAAAATGAATTGCAGTAAATCCCTTCGCTGATGGTAGTACATTAATTAACATAGCTTAAAGCTCAATGACTAAATTTCATATATTCCTATACCTCGGCAGAGACGCATTCTCTCCCATGGCAAGCAGTGGTCAGAGTAGACAAGAGGTATGGGGAGCCAGGTAAAACTCTTCTAGCTGCCAAGTCGCCCCAGCCTCAGCCCCAGCAGAAGTTCAGGCTGACGCGGGGCTTCCCTGACTTGCAGGTTCCTGCAGCTGTTGGACCCAAACCCTGTTCACCGTTCCCTACTGTCCCAGACGGAGAAGTCGGGGGCAGACTGACGTACAAGCCTCCTCTCTCACCACGACACTGGAAGCATTGCTGGAATAGAGACCACTGGTCTCGACAAACCCCCCAGTCCCTCTGAGCTGCCAGGCACGGGAGTCCTACTTCAGCTCAAACACTCATCCTGCTTGAGTAATGTCCAGCAATGTCTAACCAGACGGGGCTCCGCAGGCCCGACCTCAGTTTTTCATAGGGTATTCTTGCCTTTCGACATCACGGGCTTGTCTGGATCTTACAAACCACTGTGGTGGTCTCTGCCACGTGCTAGCACAACTCCATTGCCCTTGGCTGTTATATCTAAGGAAAAAAAAAAGGACATGATTTTACTATGACAAAAGTGGTAATGCCTCACTGAATATATGCTTTAAAAATTGAAACTTCTTGTGATGTGAAATTTCTGCTGTAAATAGGGAATAGCATGCCTACTCTCCTTGTTCCAAATCAATAAAATAAACACATGATTTCTGCTCCTCTGCTCAGTGTTTCTAGGCAAGCCATAACTCTACAGCCAGCGTATACGCTGGTACACTGTGATTCATTGACACAGCCATCACCATTTCCTACAATATGTAACATCACCAATTCCTCATCAAAAAATGAATGCAACTCTATATGGTGTGGTGAATGTCTTTGAATCTTATCGTAAGAGAGTTGGGAGGGGAGAGAGTTAAAGAAGTGATATGTCACTCACTCCTAAATGTTGCAGTTGTCTGGTCTATCACTCTGATGAGCTGGCTTTACAGGCTGCTGGTTACCTGGAAATTTCGGCAACCACTTGGACGGGGGGTGAAGAGGAGGGAGAAGGAGGCTGGGGAAGGGGGAAGAGAAAGAAAGAGAGAAGGATTAAACTGAAGCACTCTGCTCAGCGTTACATCTTCCCTCCAGAGAAATCCTCATTGTGTATTGAGTACCGCAAGTGTGTATTTTATTGTAGAGAGGGAGAAGGAACAATCAGAAACTCTGTCACATTGTATCACTGTGAAAAGTAGTTGTTTTTTTTAAAGGGAGGTATGCCTGACTGAAGTAATTTTTCACTCCTTTTTAGTATCTTATATGTGGCTCAGGATGCTACAAAAAAAAAAAAAGAAAAGCCAAGCTGCCTTCCTGAGTATCACAATGTGAACGTGCAGAATTTCCTGTAGCCTTTCTTTGACTGTAAATAGCCCAAAGAAGGCACCAGGCATTTTATTTTTCTTGTAGCACAGGAATACATTACACAGTGGGCTCGTACAGAGAGGCAAACCTGGCACGTGCATGGATAAACACTTTGTACTCGGCCTCCTCAGCCATTCCGTTTTACCCTTCAGGATCATCACTTTGGGAAGCCACAAATGCCTTCACTGGAAATTGGTGTAGGGGTGGGAATCTTCTGCGGGTATCGTCAGCTCTTGGAGAGGGGGCAAAGTGAGGCTGTATTTGGTCTCTAATTTACATTGGACCTGTTCAGTTTCAGAGCAGCATGCCTGGATAGTGTTCAGATGGAAATAGTAAAATCCCGAGAGAGTATTTCAGGTTTCATACTTTAATAATTTTTATTTGTTTAATCAATGAGAAAATGAATCTGTTTTTATTTGTTAAGCATAAAGAGAAAAACTCAGCTAAACTGCTCACGTATAATTATGGCTTATCTTTCATTATAACACTGTCTTTCTCTGAAAGCTACACCTAAGTTATGACTAAGGAAGAGATACCAGTTTGCTAGATCTCAATCAGGAAATACCAGAACAAACTGAAATGGATTCATTCTTTGTGTCTATACCTCGCTCTTTTTCATACGAGAAATATGATGCCTCCAATTTCACTGATTACTAGTTTCAGTGTCAGTCTTATCAAGACGATGATAGGCTCCATACAAATGTCCTCCTAATGTTATTTTCCTAACAAAAGTAGTGCCTGACCTGTAGTTCTTAGAAATGGTGTAAAGGAATAAATCATATTTTTCTGCTGGCTCTGCCTGGTTTCCTAGCTAGGTGCTTAATTTAATGTACCTGAGAGCTTTCATCCAAAGAGCTTTGCAAGGCTCTTTAACACTGAGCATTTACTGTGCTTTTTTTGCCAGTATGAGGAGTCATTTATATGTAACTTATTCAGTCCTTCTTGTCAGCAAAGCTGATCCTAGAATTAAGGCTAAACTTTCTGAAGACATGGCTGGCTTGTACAGGACAGAACAAAAATATTGTGCCTGGCTCTGTCTGAATGTGAAGCTTGATTAGCCTTTTCATGACCTCCAGTTGGATTCTTGCAAATTTGTAGTCACTGTCACAGTCGCATAATTGAAGGACTGACAGTTCTCAAGACTTCATTATTATTTTTATTAGTGGATCTGTTGGCACTGACAGATTTTTCTCATACTCTTCAAATACACTGGGTACTGGCAGCTGAAGAGTTTGCATGACAGCTTGCATTGAAGTTTCAGGGTATTTTTCATGTCAGTACAGGGAGAGAAAAACTGTCCACAGGAACACAAAACACCGAGCTCAGAAAGATGGTTTTATACATCTTAGTTTATTTCAATCTGGGTGCTATCTTGATTTTTCACTTGCAAATCATGCCTATTAATCATATATGAGCAAAGGCTATTGTTAAAAATGTAAGCAATAAGATGCATCTAAACAGACACGTAATAAGAACAGTCAGCAAGGGAAAAAGTTTCCTGATTCATAGCTAGCTTCCTTTATTTAGGTCACCGCTAGAATGGTTTCATCTGAGCCCAATTTTTTAAACAGTTCAGTGCTGAATGATGTCAGATCATGAATGGCCTTCTCTATTCCTTCTCCGTAAACAAGGAAGCAGAGCCTAGACAGATTAGTTTTGATGTGGATCAAAAGCAAGGTCTTTAAGGAGATACAGGGAAACCTTTAAGGTTGTTTAAAGAGTGTACTTAAAAAACAGAAAAGATTTTCCTTGACTTTGCTGTCATAAAGAATTGCATTGAACATGACTAGCAACAAAACACTTGGCATACTGAGAGCGGGACTTTCAGATCCCGAACACCCAGCAAGGAGAAAATTGTGTTGAACACAGAAGCAGTAGATGTGGTTCTTTGGCAGACCTCATGAACAGTGATGCCAAATGCTGAGCAGAATTACCAATGGGGAATCAGTAAGTGTGAATAGCCCCAGATAGGGTTTAGAGGTCTTCCTTTCTGAATGAGTATTGAGGGAAAATAAGCAGTGCCTCTACAGTACTCTAGAGCTTTTATAAAATCGACTCTTCAGAGACACAGGTTGATTAATTAAACGCACTAAAGTGGATGTGATTAAAAAACGTACTGTCAAAGCAGGAGGACAAAGATGAAGGAGAAAAATTTGTATGTAACAAATCATTATTTGCATGAAATCATTGTGAGTTCATATACAGGGTTTATTGAATCCATATCAGCCAAACCTTATTGATGATTATGGATTTCTTGGATATGCCTCAAAAACAGCATTTTCATCCCTGAATAATTACTTTTTTTCTCCTGGCCATTTTTATAATTTGATTATCCCTATAGCTCCTGTAGTATAAGCTATTTATTGAGGAATTCAATAGTCACATCAATAACAAAATATTAAAAATAAAATACAAATCATCTGATAGTTCAACTTATATTTAAATTCTCTAACTTGTGAAGTTCTGTTTTGCTTCCATTATTCATATTGCGAACTGCAAACGAGTCCTCAGAGAAGATGTATGTACTTAAGTGGTACATGGTGAATGGTACTTGGGTGTCAGCCTACCTAAATATTTTCTGTGCACACGCATCATGACTACTCACTCAATTTTCTGTCTGTCCCCTTGATCTCCATAATGACAACAACAGAACTGGGATCCAGGCCTGCACAGGTAAAATATCAGCTATATACATCCATGCTTTCAAATCATTGGAACATCCTTCATGTTTATAAGCATTTGGAAGTAACTCTCTGAACAATAACGGAGGAAACTGCCTGTGACCCCTTCCAGTTCCTGGAATGAGGCCATGGAAGTAAGAAAGTGGTGGATTTGTATTCAAACTGATTACATTCTTTCAGGATTTTAGCTATATTTTTGATGGAATTTTTGTTCTACTGGATAGGACAATGAACTGGCAGAAAGGAAACTTTGCTTTTCGCAGTTCTTCTGCTCTGCTCTGCAACAAGTTGTGACTCACTTCACAGTCCTAGTCCTATCTTTCCTCTTCCATCCTTCATCTGAGTATTGTACATGTTGGTCTGAAGAAGTTTAGGAAAGTAAATCTTTTTCTTCTTGTTTGTAGATTGCTCTGAGCACTTGATCCTTTTCCGTATAAGTGCTAATGAAACAGAAAATAAATATATGTTTAAAGCATGTTAAAAAGAATTTTAAAAGTGATTTAAAGTTTCCCTTTGTTGTTCTTAAATATTAAAATAGTCTTTTTAAATCATGCCTGGTGAAATTTAGACATGAAAGATTCTTATATCTAGTTACACATCTACTGTGCATCTACTGTGCATCTACTTCAGTCCTAAAAACAGGAGTCACTGTCAAATCAACAAGACTGGCAGAGGAAAGTACAGCTAAGCATAAGTGTACAGGTGTGCGATGAGTCTATTGTTACAGGCTGTTGTATTAGTGTTGCTGTAGCTGCTCTTCACTGATTAGATAGCACAATTCCCATTGCCAGAACAAACTAGCTAGGGCATAGTAACCACAAAAACGACAAAAAAGATAAATTGAACATTTTTAGTGGAGTGAAAGGGCTTTTTTAATTCTAGAAGTCTTTTCAAATCCCTCTAAAACTTTTAATGAAATTTTACTCTACCTCATTTTGACATTTTGACAGAAAAATAAGACACATTTTTGCAAAAATAACAGGAGCTAGAGTAAATTGCAAACTTACGTATGTAGAAGACAATTCTTCTAGAGAACAGTAAAACATGTGCTGTTATATATACTGACACAAGTGCCCAGGTATACGGTCAAGAGTGAACACATGGAAAATTGTTCTTCAGTGTGTGGGTCCCTCAGAATTTGAATTATGACCTACGCATTCAGCTCTGACATTTAGGGACTCCGTTTTCCAAGAGAAGCAGCAGCGTACCAGGGTCCTGCATCTTGTCCTGTGCAAGATCTTGTCCTGCATCTTGTCCTGTGCAAATGGTAGAGGCTACCATTAACAAAGCGGGGGGGTGAATCTGAGGAGAGTATGATGCAGAAGGACGCTAAAGGGAGAACAGCCCGACCTCTATGTGGGCGGAGATAGTGCATATAGGGAGCGAAAGCACGCAGGGATTGTGCAGGGTGGCATCAGTCCCAGGAACGGCATCAGCCTCCAGGCCTTGCAACGGTGCTGTTCCCTGCCGGGTAGGGGGGGATTGCTCCCCTCTCTACACATCAGACAAGATTTGCATTTTGCTCAGCTACAGCTTGGAAACAGCAGCCTGGCTCTGGGTGCCATTTGGATATATTTACCAAACTAAAGTTAGAGATTAGCTTCACGTGTGAGTATATAGGGAATGGCATATGCCTGTCTGCAAGTCAACCCTGGCTTTATTTATCATTTTCTATATACTTTATATTTGTTTGTTTGTTTGTTTGTTTATTACAAAGTGGTAGAAAATGATAGTATTCATGTATTCTAAGTAAATTAAAATACATTTTTTTGTCAACAGGTCTCCCCAAAATAGTTATGCAAACAGTGTATGTCTATCTGTCATGAAACTATGGGTAATTAACATATGCAAAGCACTACAGTCCTGCTGGAAGCTACCCCGTCCTCCCCTGAAATTTAGGCTCTATTTATTTACAACAAAATAAAGTGGACCCTTCTGGAAAGAAACATAGCTTTGTGGCTGCACCAATGCTGTCGTGCAGATGCTTTAAATCTTTTATATCTCCCAGACCTCCAGGGGCTGGTGTTGGATGGTATTGAGCCAGGGCCAATAAATAATTTATGCTAAGTAGCAATTTAGTTGTTTGGCTTGGGGTAAAGAAATCCAAGAAATTCATAAATAAAGTTCCCATTTTTTGCTGTGTTCCAAAGTTAATTTATGTTACTCTGCAATTAACTAACATAAAGGTGAAAAAATATGACAGGCCTAAGGTAGAAAATAAAGCTCATAAATCTGCCGTATCTTAACTAGTGGTGCTTTCGTGATAGTTGGTGCTTGCACTTGATTTCCTGTTCATCTAATTCACCTGTATTTGCTTGACCCAGAAAAATGTGGTAATTGATTTCTAATAGTTCCTCTTGGAAATAAACAAGCAAACCCAACATTTTTTGCTCTGTCCTTCAAACTAAAATGTAGATGTTAGATCTCAGCAGATGCTTTGGCACAACTCGTATGTATAATAGAGATGGATAAAATCTGGTCGTCGGATAGTCCTGAGCTGCAGTGGACTGCGTTTGAAAACACTCCCTGTTATTGGTTAATGTCCTTCATACCCATACACACATTACACAGATACAAAAAATGCTTAGGATTTTGATGTGATACCTTCATTCTTCCCCTTGACCTAATACACACATTTCCTATTAAAGACTTGACTTTCTTTCAGCATCATTCATTAGTCTATTGACCCTGTGCGTACTTGAAAGGACACTCTTCTATATGTTCAAGTGTGTAATGGTTGCTTTCATTAAAAATTCTCACTGCATGTGAAGGAATAAAAATGTATAAATATATGCTGTATCAAGTGTAAAAAATATAGCTGGGTAGGTCAAGGGAATGATGGTTAGGCAAAAGACTGCATTCAGGTTGCTCCAGGGTGAAAAGGCTCTGTTTGTATTCTCTGCCTGTAAATACGGTAAATAAGCTGTTAAGCATAACGTTCAGCAAAGTTTCCCAATTTTTATAGCTGCATTTAGAACTTTTGAACTGTCCATCTTTCTAGTGGGGAAGTATTAGACTAAAATTATGTATTCCATTAATTTCACATGATTTCTTGTTCACAAAAAGTATTCTGACCATAGGCAGAAACATTATCTATTGTCTGTTTCTGGAGAAATTGTTTCTGGACTACCCATAAGTAGAGAAAAAATGAAATTATGCAACACAGAAGGACCAAGTCCTGTGTTTCCCTAAAGCATTATGCAGTCACTGATTTCAGTGAAACTATATTAATTCAAAGCAGCTTAATGTGCCATATTTTCAACTTTGAAACTCACCCTTGCAATTACTAGAACTGAGCAAGCCCGTTCAACCTCCTTCCTTTCAGGTTGCAAAGAGAGGGAAGCTTCTTTCCTCCCCTTAGTTTCACTCCTGCAGAGTACAGTGTTGCAAACATCCCTCACTGAAATCAATTACTTCTTATAACTTCAAGAAGCCTGCAAGCTTCAAACCTGTTCAGAGGTGAAATGGCACAGAAGAGTTCAGGCTCAGACACTCAGATGCTTGCCTACTGTAGAAAAACATATCCGCAACCATTATCCAAAGGGTTGTGAAAGAGAGCATTTGCTATGAAAACTGGAGTATGGTTTACTCTGTGCTTCAATATTTGTTCTCTTTTTCGGAAGGTTTCTGCATAATGAAGATGAATTTAGCTCTTTACCTCTTGAGATAAAAAAAATAAATAAATGATTGGTTTCTCTTTTAATCGCAGTCCAGAGTATCTTGGTTTCTGGCTCTTATTTTTAATGATGTTGCAGGCAGTGCTTTCTGGGTTGATGGCACAAACAAGCTATGGTATGTTGTCACATGAGAGATTATGACCCTTTGCCCTCTTTAACAGACTGCAGGCCACAGGCCCTTGGCCCTGCAGGAACAGTCCTAAACTCTCATGGAGTCTACTTTTTAGAAATAAATTTCAAATTTGCCAGAAAAGAGTTCGGAAAAGACCATGTAATTTATTTAATGGAAGACAAGGTGTGAATCTACTCATTAAAATTCATAATGAGATGCATCTGGCATCTTAACACTTCTTACTATTCTGCAAATAGACTTTGTTAAAGGCCATTTTGCTCTTTCTAGCAGGACTACATGGCACAGATAAAGTATTTTGAATTGCGGAAATGAGAATGCGTTTTCAAGTCTATTACCTCCAATTTCCAGTCATTAAATGATTTAGTGGGAAAGTTTCTGTTTTAACTTTAGTGACCTCTAGTAGGGACACCAAACCGAAGTGACTCTTGAAGAACAGCATAAATCTCCAATTTTTTATATACATTTAGAAACAGACAGAAGGAAGGCTGAAAAGCACTTTCAGTCTGTTCCTCCCAGTTTGGCTTAGGTCAGACTTCAACCACAACAATATTTCTTATGAATAGCCATTTGACAATTTGATGGCAACAAACGGCATCAGTCTATTCTTTGCTGAGCAGGACTCCCTCCAGCTGAGAGATGCCCATCAGATCAGAGTCTCAGCTAGGGAAGGAGAGAGCTTTCCACCCTCTGGAGTGATCTGCCTCCTCTTTCCCATCAAGGTAAAAGGATTTGGGTAGCCCCAGGAAGATTTCCCATTCACATATCTCGTTCTCAAATCGGTTTCTGAATCTGCATGTGCTTTCATTGATGACGTTTGCCTATTGAAACAATCAAAGAGCAGTTAGGAGGTAGGTCAAGGCCTGAGAAAAATGTCAAAATGTCAAAACCCCTCCACCGCTCCCCAGCGCAGAGGCAGGGCGTTAAGCAGCTGTCCTCCCAGGAGAAGCTATGGCAGAGGTGTCCTCCATCACCTTGGGCAGATGTGGTAGGAGAGATACCCTCTTCCTCTGCCCTCCTGCCTCTCTCTAAAAATGTCTTTTTTTCTCTTGTGACCATAACAGAGCCTAAGTGTTGGGTTACCTAGAATTCTAACATTTACACTGATGACACAAGGTGAAATGAAATAAACCAGGGATGTGAACCAAAAAGGAAGATATTTCTCCAAAAGTGGAAAGCAGAATAGTTCAGGAACATGCATAACTAAAACTACGTATGTAGTGGGTTACATATGCATACCTATGCAGGAGCTTCATCTTGCAAAACAGTGTAAAATATTTTTGTGTTTTAAATGTAGGCCATGTGGAATATATTTACTTGCAGTCTTTGATAGAAATACACTACATCTCCAACACATCTTTCTTGAAATTGAACATTTCCCAAGTAAAACAGAGAATTTCTCCCACAGATTGCGATATTGATTATGCATAGATTTGTACGAAGTTACACATATGGCTATAAGTAGCTCCAGCTGATTTCACTGAGACTGCTTTGTAGAAATAATGCCACCCAACGTCACCTAAATTTGTGCCAGCTAGTCCCATGTTAGGTTTAATATAGCTGAAAACATGTTCTCATAGTTTTATACAGAACGCAGGTTAGAATGCTCACTTATTGGAGTGGTATGACATACCTCACATAACAAATTTACAGAGTATCCAGATTAAGTCAGTGTTCAATAAGGGGAACTAGAGAAAAATACACAGGCTGCATCATTTACTACAAAGAGACTGGATGTTTTCTTGTTGAAAGCTCCTTCTCTGTGGAAACATGCACATGTAAGAGATAATCTGCATAATCCTTAATAAAAAGAGCTATGAGTTATATTGTATTGCATCATTTTTTGGTCTATCCATTTTCTTACTTACTGCAGTTGCACTAGTGATTCTGATCATCTTCCTTTCTGCTATGACATGTGATTTTTTTAAAATGATTAATCTCTGTGCAGATTCTCAAGTCTCACACATCTGCATGTAGTGAGTAAAGATTATACATTAGCTGATCGTGGCAAAATTTTTGCAGTTGTACCTTTGCTGTACTGAGCAATGGGAAAGCTAATGTAGTCACTCAGAACAGCAAGAGTGTTAGGGCACAACATGCCCTAACCAGCTCTTCGGTTCCTAAGGAGGGAAGTATATACATAAGTATCAGCTGGTACTAGTAACAGAGCCTTGATTAATAGTATTAAAGAGTGTTCATCATGCTAAATGCTGGGAAGCTTTTATGCTGCTTTTACAGCATCTGCTCAGGACTCCATTAGCAAACATTTTAAAAGGAAGTCCTTTCTTTCCTTTTGGCCTTTCTTATGGGATTTACTAAAATAATTCATTCATTTTCACAATTCTCTTCCAATGTATACTCAATCTCTGCTTTCAGCATTAACATGAATTCTGTGTATACATTCATATATATCTATGTATATGTATATATATATATCCTCCCTGGTATCAGCTCAGTCCCCATCTGATGTAGAGCAGCAGAGTAGATCAGGATTATATACCGGTAACTTAAGCAAGACACAAAGATCTTCTTGTGCAGAGGTCATTAATCACTGACCCACTGAGCAGTGGTGTTTCAGGAGCAGGACACACGTTTCCAAGGAAATACAGGTGTACGTCACCCACAGTCAGTCAGAGTCGAGCTGCTTTCGCAGTGGTGCCTACATCACTGAAGGAGGGTAGAAGAGAAAAAAAGCCTCAGCTACAAGGACCTAAAACCTCAACCAGGCTTGGGTTGTCAGGCACCAGCAAGCACCTCAGTGAAGGAATGAAGCTCATGTGAGACAAAAAAGAGAAGTGTGGAGGGAAGCTGGGATGAAGAACGTAGGATAGGGGGAATTTTTAGGGAAGAGTAAAACAAAAAGAATGAAAGAAGGACTAAGGTGGATAACAAGAACCTATGTAGTTTATATCTGCTTTTGACAGGCTTGTTTAGGCAGTCTCTGATGGAGAGCTGGTTGATCGAGAAAGGGAAGAATGGAATCACTCCACTGAAAAGTGATGTGAACTTTTTGAAGGACTGCCATCTCTTATTCTAGCCCAAGGAGGACTGGAGAAGTTGAGTGTCAGCATCCCATCTATTCCTGTTCCAGGCCAAATCAACTAATCTTTGTCAGATCAATACTCCACAACAAACCAGCAGTGTGCTGCCAAAAATATGAATGAAGAGAATATTTCCTTATAAATTCACATAGATGTATATAATTGTTGTCATGTTTTTATGAAAATAGAAATACTTTCTCCTGTGTAAGCTTCTGCATCTCTTAGGGGGTAAAACCTTGACCAAGCTGAAGCCAGTGGAAAATGTCCATTGAACTAAGGATCAGGGTCAGGGTTTCATATATAGAAACAAGAACAGTTATCTACTCATCTACTCATGGTACCACACTTCACTGGGACAACCTAATGTTTCAGACACATTTGCTCACAAGTACAACACTAAAGCCTCCAGTATTTCTAGTGAAATTCACATTTCTTAATGCAGATTTTGCACCATGTTAACCATAGTCCTGTATTTCTTACGGATGTATATTATAAAATCAAGACAAGAATTTTTAAAGAATTTGAAGTACTTTAGCTAGTAGAATTTAGCTAAGATTTTCATTTTCTCTCTTCTAGAAAGAAAGAATGAAAAGCTACACAGTATTTTCAGTGACATAGAATGTGACAAGTGTGCAAATAAATATTAATAAACTATGTATTGGAGGTGAAGTATCCCTAAGAGCTCTAATTTGCCACAGAATCATTGATATTAGAGGTAGAAAAGATCCCCACATCATCTCATCCAGCTGTCTTACTGTGCAAACTTATTCCATATCAAAACTATTCTTATTCTTGGTTAATAGCTTATTCTTGGTAAACAGCTTCTTACTGGAATTTAATTCACTTCTTGTTCGGTTTTTTCTTCTGAATTACTTAAAAACTAGCAAGAGATGATGGAAAATTGTGAAGTCATATGGAAAATGTTCACAAAGTGTAGGGTTTGTCTAGCCCAACTTTAAATGGCCAAGAGCTGGTCCTCTTCCTTAGGCCGGGTAGTTTATTATTGTCAAAAAAAAAAACAGATAGGCCTCTCCAAGGAATGATTCAGCACATGCTAATGTGGGCGCCCAGTATTGGTGAGAGGTTGCCTTTACAAAGTACTTTTCCACCTTCATTGGTTAGAAAGAGAGCTTAAATAACTAACTTAGGCCAAGCATCAACTCTTAGATGGCCAAATTTAGGTAAGACATAGGCCATTCACAGTGATTTTATTTTCTGTTAAGTTCTTTTGGAAATTAGGTAATTAAAAATAATAATAATTGTACCAATACCTTCATAATTTGTCAACAGGTACATTTCTGAGTTTATTTCGTTCCATGTGTTGTTCTGGATATTCAAATATATCTTCAACTGTTTTCTGTTTACTATTCACAGTGTGCAACTGGTTGTGTAAATCTTACATTGTTGTTTCATTTTCCATTCCAGTAACTTTAATAAGTGCTATCACTGAAGACCATGCAGCCCTTATTCTGCAGCCAACTGAGCGTCAGTAGCTATCACTAGATCTGCTTCTGTATTGGAATATCCCTGTTTTTTTAAGACTCCATGTGACTATAGCACTTCAGTTTGCAGAACTCAGGTCTAAGTATTTCTGTCCTTATAGTGACTTAGATATTTAAGGAATGCCAAATGGACTAAGAGATCCCAAAACAGCCATGTTGACCCAGACTAATTTTAACTATTTAAAGATCAGAGTGCCTCCATAGTCAATGGGAAGAGAACAGAATCGCCAGGTGGTGATTTGTACCATACGAAGGTTGGTGTCTAAGGTAACTGATATGAACTAACCTCAGCAAGTTACACACTCCGTTGATGCCTAGCTCAGAGAAAATGCCTGATATTTAGGTCACTATGGTTAAATGAGATGCTCCCCCCCTTCCCCATTACCCCAGTGTCTGATTCAGCATGGCTTTCAAGGCTCTGGAGAGAAGTGAAATGAATCCCACTGATAGGATGCACTAAACAACTGATGTGGAACTAACTAAATGAATCCCAGATTTCCTATAGAGACACATTTATCCACTATATTAAAAAGAACCACCACGTGGTAGAAGCATGGTTTCTGAGTCAAAGAGATTTTCCTATAAGTATATTGCCTATTATTTTGAACAGAAATATCAGGGACCCCCCCACACTGTAATGGAACTATGATACAAAGATGGTAAAATAAAATTGGTTTTCCAATTTTTCCCTCTTCTGCTGCTGCAGACGTAAACAACACCCTGTCAAAGGAGCAGTATTTAAAAAAGATTTCTCAGTTGGACTTTCAGTGTAATACTTTATCTCATCATACCCAGATGCTCATTATTATTATTGTTATTGTGGTTACTATATTTGTGTTCGCTGCTAAATTAGGGTCAGTCCTGAAAATTAAATTAGTTTTCTCCAGACTATGTTGTGTGCGTGCAGCACTTTATGGATCTGAGCCATCACTTTCTGTAAATGGAAAGGACCATGTCTTCCAACACATTGTTTACCCCATCAGATTCACTGACAACAAATAGTAAAAGACTTCCTAGCTTACAAAGATTTCAGAATCCATGCAACTCTGAGAATTTCAGGCTCAGATATGTTTGCTTTCTTTTCTCCACCTTTCTCATAGAAAATTCTGTTATTTGTTTATGTTTCTTAGTTATAGCATACTCCAAAATTTGGACCATTATCTGTCTGGGTTTTTCCCTCTCATTTATCATCATTTTCTGCAATGTATCTGTCCAGTTGTCTTTTTCTTTCCTTTAATTTCTGTTTCATGGTCCCCAGATAGAGAATGAAATATTAGGTTTGTCAAGCGTATATCATTGTTTAAATGCCTGGAGATGATGGGTTAAACAGCCCAATCAATGAAACAAACCTCCAGTGCATTGCAGCTACTGCAAGTGATGTTCCCTCTGGCTGTTTAAGACCTACCAAGTCAATAACCTATTAATATCATACTCTGCTAGGGTCAGCGCCAAACAAGTCACACATCTTTTCAAGGCATTCAGCTCATGGGCAGATTAAATGGAAGGCTGTTGGTCCTTTGGTGGCTTTAAAAAAATTGTATTTTTTTAATCTTCTTGCAAGATTAAACCTTGTTGACTGTGAAATAAATTAAAAATTAAAAATGGATCAGATAGTAGTTACTGTAGCTACATAATACCATAGCATAGCACAAACTACACCACCAGTAATTCACCTGGAACCATCGCTCCTATTTAGAATCTGATTATATTTTACCGTTATAGAGTGTAAAATATCAGTCACTAAACTTGCCACTTACTTTGTTCTCTATATATACTGTGAGAAAATACGTAGTCCTGTCCCTAAATCAACAAGGTGCAAAGTCTTCAGTGTTCATAATACATCCAAAATAGAATCACAGGGTACAAATAGATAAGATCTCGCTTAAAGTACCATCTAGTGTCACCATTTACAGCACTTATTTTTCATACAAAAACCATTCCATTTATGATAATTTGGGGCTGAATTTTGCCCAAGGTGCATCATTAGGTCAATAGAAGCTCCTTTCATGCAGCTGAAGGCAAACTTTTTCCTACTACCTCAGTCTCTCATTGCATGAACCTGCAGACCTCACCATGATTTGTACAAGTGAATAAGAAATTAGTATGCCAACGTGAAAAAAGGCTGTGCAACTTTTCTCTTGAGAAAGTGAAATTTAGTCTGAGCACAACACACTTTTCCACGGATTTTTGCAGGTGAGAAACAGAAATTGCTTGAGAAAAATATTTTTTAAAAATTATAAAATATATCTTCATGGGTTCTAATCCAGAAAATCATTCACTCTGAAATGATCTGCTGGGTTAATTTGCACCCTAGGTTTTACTTGTGGTTTGCATTGGGTTGTATATTCTCAGTCCCATTGTGTGTCTTCTGGGCTAACACTGGAAGAAATTTTTCAGACTTCCTTGTCACGAGCCCCTCCAAGTGTGAACACAAGAAGTTTGTGACACGTAGCACAATGTCATTGGGAAGACGTTGCCAGGAGACATCAAAAGAGATCCCATTGCCTTCTTACATGTCATTAACAAACCACTCAATTCAAGGTGGTTTGCAGGAAAATTAATCATCTCCTCACAGGTTCATGCTAAGGTCACAGAATCAAGGGGTCTGGGTAGTTGCACGTGCCCTGTTCAGCCCCCAATGTCTTGAAGGATACTCCCTCTACAGGCATATGTGCAAAAATTATTTTAACATAGGCACCCTGACGGAGTGGCATATTACTGGATGCAGGCATAAGAGAAGCATCCTGTTCTGGTCCTGATCCTGTTTTCAAAGCAGAGAGGTTGAAGGACCCTCACTCGGTAGAGTTGTTTTTGTTCAGGATGTCTCAGACAGAAGCCAATGATGAGGAGGGGAGAAAGAGAGCTGAAGGTTAGTGCACATTCATATCCAGATCAGATTTTATATGGCGAAAAGTAAAGGTGAAAGTGTCTGAGTGCTTGGGGCTCAGTCCTGGAAGGGGATGGCTAATTTAGACTAATAGGGCAGAGCATTATATTTATACAATGCTTAATGCCTGTGAACTATTTCACTGACTTCAGGAACGAGTACTGAATGCACACCAAAGCAATGGTTAAGGTCTCTCCTTGTAAATACCCTTCAAGGCTCAGTTTCTAATTAAAAATAAATAAATAAATAAAAGCCAAAGTAACAAAGAAACCAAAGAAATAAACAGCACATTCAGTCTCCTCCTTACACAAGGTTCAAAATACATTGGCCCAAATTAGGAAGAAAGGAAAGAAAAAGTACCTATCTTATCCCTGATTATAAAAGAAGAACTTCAGGGGCTTGCGGTAAAGCCTTCTGGCAGAAAGAAACTTCAAAATCTATCCTTTTTTTCCCTTAACTGAGAACCCCCTTTGAAGTACACTGCAAAGGATTCTGCCTGTCCCCAGAAGCCCTGTGCAGTGCCGCTAGCCATCAGCTCCCACCACTTCAGAATTAACATCCCACAGACACTCCGAAGGAGCAGCACACCTACATTTCCTAGCAGATAACTTATTTAGTATACGAGCTCCTGCTACCCACCAGGCCAAAAGAAAAAGCACTGTACCCCTTTGGTATTATCCCTGATCCCCAAGAGGAGGGATGAGCTCTTCCATGAAACATCAAATAACACAGATGCAGGCACAGTGGGTCTGCGTGCGTGTGTGACTGGGTTGTGTAATGTACACAACACTCAGTGGCAGAGTTTCGTGCCATGTTGCTTCACTGCTGGGAAGGTTTGTTGCATGCATCCCTCCAAAGCTTAGCATTCATGAAAGTAATACACCGTCCCAAATTCTGCCCCTCTTTATTAGCTGCAGTGGACGATTGGTCCATCTCTTAGTGTTTCCAGTTATCAGCTCCTCAAGGGGAACAGCACCCAGCGCTCACAAGGGCGCGTTCTTGGGATCCCCTCTAGGAGACAGATCTCTCCCCAGGCCCAATACTAGGCCCTGCACAAGACCAGCCACAAACTGGCTCTGACCGGGAACTGCTGAAAGGAGCTGCCTCCTTGAACAGGAGAACTGTGAAATTTAATTAGGCCAATGGTTCATCTAGCCCAGTTTCATTTTCTGCAGCAACGGACACCGGGGAGAACTTCAGGGAAAGAAAAGAGATATAAAAATGCCGTATATTGGATAATAATTAAATATCCTACTCAGACGCAGAGTCTTCTTATACCCAGAAAACGACTGATTTGTTCATGCCTTGCCATAGGAAAATAAGTTTTTATCGGTATAGTTCATTTATACTGACTAATACTAATAACAATAAATCCTCCCAAGTTCTTGGTTTCAATAGCATCTTGAAGTAGAGCCAGTGGAAGTCTTCTCCACCCATCCAAGGGAAGAGAGAAGTCCTAATGCTAGAGCTGTTACCTGCTACACCAATTAAAGGAGCAGAAAATCTCATCTGGAGAACTATACTGACCTGTGAAGAAGGTCAACTGAATGACTTGCCAGCTCTCTATAACTGAAAATTTCTGTGCTATTCTTACACAGGTGTTTTCCTGGTTATCTGAAGGAGGCTAAATAAGACACCTCAAGTCACCTGGCTAGGCACACTCTCCGAATCAGGACCTGCACTATTATACCTCCGCTGAATCATGTCAGATGCGTATCTGAGTCCATGATATCCTACCCCTCCACGTCAGGGCTGCCTTTGCACCAAGGACTACCTGCGGATCTGAGCACCAGTAGTTTATCCAGATCCTTTTATAAATAAAAGTGAAACCTCTCAGTCAGTTGCTAATGTTATGTCTTCTCAAAGGTAGAAAGTCCTCAAATACCATATCTGGATCTTTGAAACACAAAAGCCTTCCTCTCTTCCTGTTATAGATAAGTGATAGAGTCCCTCACGCTTTGTCTTCCACTCCTCCAAAAGCAGCTGGCAGCAAAGAGCGCTAGGTTCCCACAGCCTGTTGCATTTACAGGTATTTAAGAGTATAACTCCCTTCTTTGCCTCCCTTCAAATCCCACTCTAGGTGTTTTCCGAAATATTGCCCTGTCCTTTTGCTGGGATGAAAGCCAGGTACATGCAAGCAGCTGAGATCTCCTATCTGCCATACTGCTCTATTTCCCTTTTGTATGCCATTTGCCAAAGCTATCAACTGCAATCCCAACTTCAGGAAAATAACCAGCATGTAATAAGGACAGTATGAAAAAAAGCAAGAGCACTTGTATCTATATCAAAATAGTGCTTGTATCTATATTAAAATAGTGTTCATTGCTTTGATTTCCCCCTCATTTTGGAATCGTTTTCTTCCTCACTAGCCTTCTATTTAATTCCCAGTATTGTCAAAGAGGTTTTTTTAATCCATATGTCAGATACAGATATATTTTAAAATGAGAATTTTGGAAAAGGTTCGCAAAAAGGAAGTAGAATCAAAAACTATACTAATCAACAAAATGAATGTTTTAGTGTTTGATTAATGGAGGATATTAAAAGAACATAATATAAATACATGTGTCATCACATTCTGATCCAGAATGAGCTGGTATGATTTCAATTTATGAGTTCAATTTATTTTGAACTGTGTTCTCCAAAACATACTTAGATGTTACAACTATGTGGTAATCTGTCTTTTTGGAATACCTAGTCTTTGTATGCCATTTTAAGCAATTACATATTACTCTTCCTTTAAATAGCACATATCTAAGGGTTTTCAGGTGTTCCACAGTAATTTTATGAATAGAAAGCAGGATTTCTAAAATCATTTAGTGTTTAACTCTTTGCTGTACTGTTAAAGTCAGTGCAAATATTATACTTGTTCATCGCATGCCCAATACAATCCAGTATCCAGTGGCAAAACCAAGCATTTAAGAAAAGCTATAACTTTATTAGGTAAATAATCTTTCCTCTCTCTGCATCCGTCTTAGTTGATGGTTGATACCTAAGTGAAAGTTAGCTCTTGCAAGCTTGAAACAAATGAGGAGAAAGTTTATCTGCTCCACAGTATTTTATTTTCCTTTCTGCAATTTAATTATTATGTTAACAGGGCAATGCTTTAAAATATTAATGTTCTGCAATGCAAAGGGTGGCAGGCCTTTTTTTAAGAAAAAGCAAACTTCTTTACGAATTAAACAAAATAAACGTTTGATCAGTGTGTCCTCTGTCCCACCTGATGCTGGTATTTCTGAGCAGTGAACACAGGAGTTTTATTCTGAGCACCTTTGAGGACTCCCAGGGTTAAGGTTCTGTCTGATACAGGAAGCATCAGCTAATGACTCTGCACCACAAGGCCGGTTAAAATTCAGTTGGGAAAATATTTATTGTGTACCTCGACCACAGGCAAGAGTCCTGACCAGAGTGTTTGTTGAGATATTGTTCTTCTACGGATGGCCAAGAGACACAGCAGTTAACACCCTATGAGTCTGATAGCAATAAATAGTGTCTCAGGTGCTTTACCCTATGCCAAAGCAGCAAGTGGCATTCTGCCCTTTAAGGTAAACTTTCTCTTCTTCCCTTTTTATTCTTCTTGAAAATAATAAAAATGAGGCCAAATCCCGAGTAAATCCCAGGATCACAAACCCCTGCTTGGTTAGACTTCTGCCTACAGAGGAAAAAGGACTAAAATGGCTACTTCTGATGAAATATCCCATCAGAGGGATAGATACCGGTGGACACGTAGGATTGCAAAGGAAGGAGATTTCCTAGGCACAAAGAACGAACTGGGGGAGCCCATCAGGAAGAGCTGGGCAGTTGGTGTGCCAGCGCCCTTGCTAGTTCTATCCCTGGGCTTTTTACCTTTACGAGGATGAACAAGGAGGATCCATAGTCTTCTATGTCAGCACAGCTTTGGTTCCTAGTGCTGCATATTAACAGCCTTGGTGACTCAGAATTGCTTCAAGATAACCAGTAGCTCCTCTTGGCATCTGTACAGTGGTGCACACATTGCTTGTATTCTGTCATTATATATGTTCTGTAAGCTGTTTTATTGAAAAATGAAGTAAAGATAAAAAAAGAGATCAGAAGAGAAACAGATTTTATGCTGTGACCTTGCTTGAATGTTCTTTTTGACAAGTATCGCTAATGCATTATTTTAAATCCAAATATTTACGATACAAAGAAGTTATGGGAGCATCACAGGAAAAAGCCATGTCAACAGCACTGGTTAAAAGGTTTGAAACGTCCAGGGTTGTTTGTTGTTCTTTCTCTTTCTGTGCTTTATACTCAGCAGATTTTGATTATGATGTCCTGCTTGTATTAAAAAAGGAAGCTGCTGTTGAGTGTAATGTATATAATGACACCACTTTCATTGTAATGCAGAATGCATAGCTTCAAGTGTTTGCAACACTTTAGTCAGTTCCTTTCAAACTGAAAACAGACACAAAGCCATTCTGAATGCAACCTGCTAGATCCAGCCACCAATCTTGTGGCTGACATCTCTACAAACAGCTCAGCATTCACCAAAGTTGAGGAACTTCTAACAGAATTGCTCTTCAATGCCTCAAGTTTTAAAAGTAATGTACAAATGGTTATTTCTTTCATAAATTGCATTAAAGCAAAAGATTGGTTTTCCTAGGGAGAGACGCATGGTCATTTTTCACAAATCGAAAGCATCTGGTCCAAACAAGAGCACTGCATTTAATATATCACTATTTTATTCATGTCATTTGTAAACAGAAAAATATCCTTGGCAATGTCAGTATTTTTTTCACCTCGTCTGCCCTTTAAAAAGTGCGTATAAATTAAGCTCCCCTCTGCATCTATGAGCTCGAATTGAAGGGTAGAGACCCTCTGAGGCAACACAAGGCACACAGTTTCCCCACCCAAACCTCATGAGGGACAGATTCGGCGGCCTGAACCCAGGGGGATGTACTCTGCTTCCCGACTTTGCAGATGCACAGGGCTTGTTCAGGGGAAGAATAGCTGGGAACTCTCCCAGTTTCACTGGAACCAGTTTCACTTTTCCCTAGCCCTTCAAGGGGTGAATCTCCATGGCGTAGAGAAGTCTTCCCACCAGAGGCTGAGAGCCTGAAACTCCCTGAGCTCATCACCTGGGGCAACTCCTCTGTCACCTATGAACCTCAGCACCTAAAAGCAGCACTGAGCAAATTCCGTGTGGCGCATACTAAGGGGATCACAAAACTAGCGAAATGGCAGCCTTTTCCAAAGGCCATTTTAAACAGAGAATCACTATCCAATTTTCCTGCTGTCTCAGTTTTTAGAGGATAGTGCCCATCCCTGGAGAGGAACTTGACAATATGTAATACAAAGTAATGGATGGGACAACCACAATAACAAAGTTCCCAGTACAGTGTTGCTAGAGTCCCTTCTCTGCTCATTGTCATTCAGTACCTTTAACAGTATTCTGGAATAAAATGTAATTCATGTGCTGTAAAGTTTGCTAGTGATTCAAAGTTAGTGAAGTCCTGAATTAATAGTAGAGGCAGGTCAGGTGAACAGAGCAGTCTAGGGTGCTTGATAAACAAGTCTCATTTGAACATCAGATGTTATTGACATTCCCAAATACAACGTAATACATCTCAGAACAAAATATGAATGTTATACTCACACGATGCAAATCCCTTGGTCCAGACTGTACTGACCCTAAAAACCCACTTAATGCCTATATTTATATACCATTGCAAATCTCCCAGTCCAGTGCTTTCGCTGTGAGGAGTAATAAATTTAAAAGCAAAGGAATATCGAACAAGGAAGTGAATTGTGTCTAAATAGCGCTACTGAGAACACTAATGGAATATTGTCCCCATTCTTTCAGTCACTTCAAAAAAAAGATGTAGGGAAAAAAGTGAAAAGGATCCAGAAAACTCTTATGAGAATGATTCATTCAGAATTATGGAATAGCCTACTCTGTAGTAAGAAGCAAAATAATTCAGTGTCTTTAGTTCTTCCAAAGAAGGGTAAGAGGTAAATTTATGATGCTTTATAAAGCTCTACCTGCAGAAAAGAAGGAACCACTGCTGATAGTGGGAGGCTATCTAATGTAGCAAAGTCATAACAAGAATCAGAATCTGAAAGCTTCACAAATGCTAACTAGAAATAAAGGACATTTCTTTAAGACTGCTGCTTTTTAACTAACTCAACAATTACAAAAGGATATGGTAGACCGTTGAGAACCATAGAGTAGTCACGTGCTCATTGCAAAAATTACTAATGAATATCTCCAGATAGCCTCACACAACTGTGAGGTTACACAGTGAGACCACTTCCATAAATAGATGAGCCTATTGTCTCCTCTTGCTGCCGAAAGAACCGTTTCTCTTTGCTTTGTTGTGCATACCTTAGCGTATTAATCCAGGTAATAAGAGATATAACATAAATGCATCGCTGTCAGATTTTTTTATTTTATTTCAATGCCGTTACATTCTGAAGACCCTGCAAAAATCCAAGAATATGCCTTTTTAAATATTTTAGCAGAAATTGAAGCCACTAATTTGTTCAGGGAGGTTAGTGCCATTCTGAAAGGAAAAATGAGTATATTGGATGGAGAATAATCAAATTCTAGAAGATGAACAGCTGTTTACCTGGTCAGGTGGGGAAGAACCTGAATCTCCCATGGCATACAAATCCCCCTGCTCACAGTAGCTGCACAAGGAAAGCGACTGCACAGAGAGGAAAAAATGGGGAGGGGGGGCTTCTGTAAGTTAAGCACGCTCAAGCCGTTTGACAAGTACCTCAGAAAAGTTTAACTTAGCCAGAGCACTGATGAGGCTTTGCTAAATTACAGTATTTGGGGAGGGTGATGCAGGGAATTGTTCCTAATGCAGCTCAGAGGCCCATTTACATGCCTGAACGTACAAATAAACTTTGAAGCTCTCAGTCTTTTAAAGTTAACCGTAAACTAGCTGAGAGCTTGTCCTCTTTTCCCCTCGTCCCTACTCCCCTCACTTCCCATTACTAAAAAGAACATGTAAGACAAATCACTCCAGAGATCTATCTTTTTAATCAGGCTCCGAATTCTCCATATGTCTCTTATGTTTGCTGGGTTTGATTTTGGTATGCGTTTTCTTTTCCCTCCATAAAATACTCCGGGGATATCAGGTACCTAGTCTTCAATGGACTGGTTGGTACTTGATGTCATTGGTCTCAGGGCTATTCAGTGTGAATAATGTTTGGTCCTTTTTTATTTTAATTGCTGGAATGGCTGTGGATATAAGTTGCTCAACACAAAAGGGTGACAAATAATGATGAAAGACACTAGAGTGCTCTCATGTGTAGCTTGGACCAGAAGGAGAAAAGAGATTATTGCAGCTGAACTGGTCACATGGAATTTGCTGGACCTGCCTGCTCCCACCCCCTCCAGCCCCTCTCCGGGAAGAGTGTTCTTACAAGCTAAGAAAGACACAGTTGGCACAAAAAAAATTGATCCCATTAACAATGACCTTTAGAAATTTCAAGGACATAACGCTGCCTTTGTGAAGTGTAAACAGATGCATTGTCAAATAGTTAAAGAACAGAATTGCTCCTGGATTTGTCATTTACCTCCTCATGAACTGGAGCTCCAAACTGCAAAGAACCAGGAGGAAACAGCAGCAGCATGATTATACAGTTAAAAAGACAAATACTTATGTTGGTCTTCTCAGCGATTGATATTTCTATTATATTTTTAATTAACATTTTAATCCTTAAAATCATTTTAATCCTCGGGAAGCACGTTACAGAGTGAAATCGTTGCTATGAAAAGTGTCAAACAGATAATAGCTAAAATTAATGGTTTTGTGATATATCAAGTTTTCAAATTGTTCTTTTATTAAAAGAGCCTGACATTTTTCATTACAGCAAGCAGGGCCTTCTGAATAAAAAGTGAGCATGTACCCCAGATTACAGAACATTTAACTATTTGCATGATAAAGTCCTTGTCCTATTTTCTCTCCCGTTTGAAACAGTCGCCAATAGACCGGATAAATATCTTTTGTGGTTGCAGAGCTGAGCATAAACCAAGGTGTCCCGGTCTCCTCCTCCGGCTCCTTCTTGTTTTAGTGGGGGCCCTTTGTCGTCTTCAAAGCCCTTTCCCATGTGCCGGCCCTCGGTGCCCTTTGCAAGCACGGGTCTGGGCTGGGGGCTCGCTATGCGCTCGTCTCAGCTGATCGTCATTGTACACTGATGGCTGAGGCTGTTCTTGCTTGTTCTTGGCTCCAAGTGTCATTGGCAGTTTTCTAATTTAGGCCGTTAGAGGCAACCTCTGAAAGGCTGTAACTCATAATAGGATAAATAACTGTGTGCATAATTGTGAAAACACTTCAGCAAGTGGATACTCGCTGCTACAGACCTCATCTTTAGACCTTTCAGAACACACACACGCACGCACGCACACACACTTCTTTCTTTCTCAGTCAAGCTCTTCCTTTATGACATTTCTCAATTAAGCTGCAATAGTACACACGGCAGCTTGTATGCACAAACCGTAAATCTCCTAGTTACTGGGAGCCACCAATAGCGATACACACAGGTTGTGACCCATAAGAAATAGGATCATTGTCTCAAAAATATTACAGCAAATGCTGAAATAAAACAGCTCCTCCAGGCACTAGGCTTTTCTTAAAATTGCTTCAGTATTTAGTCTTTAATAGATCATCTTGTCAAACAACATTCTGCTCTGCTGATAAACAAAGTACTCTTTATGTGGAAATTTTATGATGTTTTCCTTGGATGCGGTTACTCTGCAGTTTCTTCTTCTTCTTTAAACGGAGGCTAAATGTTTCCTGGGCTAGTAAAAAAATGTTAAAAATGAGAGAAAGAGTGAACTCATTAAAAACTGTTGATTGTCAGCACATGTGCTACCGGGGATGTGTTGGATAATACGAGACCTTTTGAACAGGTTGTCTTTTGTGCTGGGGAGGCCGGTGTAATAAGCTGAGTGTACTGAAACCACA